>NC_080424.1:15610379-15927522 GCF_029873635.1 Malania oleifera
TTTTTTTTTTCTTTCATGATCAGCTAGGACATTTTTCACAACTTTTTATCGTCTTCATATCTCCAATGGGAGTTTAAGCTTGAAAAGGGGTCAATGAACTAACTTAGTCTCTAGGAGTGGCTCAATTTTCACATCTTGAGTGGGCTACAAGACCTAGGTTTCTATCTCCTCACTAGACATCACCTCTGGGCTAGCAAATGCAAGAACCGAGACTAGTGGGCAAAGAAGATCTAGAAAAGAGAAGGAAAGTTGAGTTCCAAAAACTCAGAGTTTGACGTCAACAACTTAAGAAATGAACGAACGACTCAACAATACCTCACAAGGTGTCATAATCACCACGGTTGTTCTCTCAGTACTCTCAAGGAACCCTAAGGGCTACAAATCATATTTAAGTGCGTTTTTAGCCTCATGAAGTACCATTTGAATACAAGGATTTACATAACCATATTAACACAGACGAATCATTGGTCAAACCACATAGAGTGTCATATCAGTACATAGGCTATGTAATGTGAAACTACGCTCAAATGACTCCCTACTTCATTAGTGAGCATAATAAAATCATATCACTTGATAAGCCTAAGCATGTAACATCTAGATAATATAAGAGTCTGCAAAGAGTGTAACCGTGTTAAGATGTTACGAAACAGATAATGTTCACTTAAAAAAAAATTATAATTGGTTTTGCGCATTGTTTTGCGCTAAGTGTGTCATGCAGTGTGTACCTACCCCTTACCCCTAACTTAGAACTTCAGTATCCTCACTGAAGTGTGGAAAGAAAGAACCTGGAGAAACCATAAAGGAAACACTGCATGGTGCATGGAAGTCAATTAGTGTACCTGCATATGTAAGAGTCATAGGATCCAAAACTAGCATGCATGTAATAATACACTGTAGCACAAAAAAGACATACCAAAAACACCGTGTATATTTTATTAATACCAAAGGCAGTACAAAGTATATAAAGTCATTACAAGCACACATACAGCTAGCCAAAAACATGGTGTGATAATAGAAAAGAAAATATGAAGAAAATAAAAATAACAAAAGTGTGCAAACACACAATACATCCAAAAAATTGCACAAAAGAGGATCCTAGGTGGTCTACCCTGGGCCTAATTGGAATCAAAATCAGAGAAGGATGGGATTTCCACCGCTCGAGTAGCACGGTAGTCTTGTGCTAGGTCATCCATAAGATGATGCAAGTGATAAGTAGGAGGGGAAGGTGGACTGCGTGGTTTGAGGATTTAGAGCGGTATGGCGTCAGCAATGTCCGGAGGCCTCGTGGTGAGGTCATATGGCAAAGTTGGGTTAAACGTATCAAACGATAGTGGCTGAGGAAACCGTGCCATCGGAAACCCTGGGCTAGGCTCTGGAGGCTGCTCAGGAATATTTGACCCAGTAGAACGTGCCGAAAGCAACTTGTCATCCTCAAGGGTCACCTGTGCTGTTCGTATCTCTTCCGACGCGCCCCTTGGGTTCTATTGACCCCTCAAAGAGGACCCCCGTCATGACAAGACCCGAAGTAGCCTTCGAGGAGGTCATATCATGTCCTTAGTTCCCCCTAGAGTCGGTTGACCCCACGAAGAAGATCCCCTCCTTGGAAAAACTTGAAGCCACAGCCGTTTGGCAGTGGGTTAGGACAAGTCCTAGGACGAGTCTTGGTTGGAGACAAGTCGATGAGACATCATCAAGGAAGCTCAACTAGTGATGGAGGGGAAGAGAAAAAGGATGAAAACTGAAACCTAAGGTTACCGAATCAAGGCCTTGCACAATAGGAAGGTTACCAGAATTGAATCAGGTGACCGAAGGGGCTTCAGAGGTTCAGGTAAAGGGAGGTGTGACATGAATCGAGTGAGATGTGGAAAGGGTCAGAGTAGAAGAGTCAAAGCCATAACAAGTTTTTAAATGACTTTGGACAATTTTTCTTTTTTGGTGACTTGACAATTAAGGGGCCATACAAATCCCCATGTCAAGTGTCTTTCTCCTCAAACTAGCATGAGATGGGTGAGGTCCCCATGGAAATTTTTTCCTTTCTGATGACTTGACAATGAAGGAGTCGTACAAATCCCCATATCAAGCACCCTTCTTTTCAAACTGTTCAAGATGGGTAGGGTCCCCATGGACAATTTTTCCTTTCCAATGACTTGATAATTAAAGGGTCGCATAAATTCTCACGTCAAGCACTATTCTTATCAAACTCATATGCAATGGGTACAATCCCCATGGATAGTTTTCCATACCAAATGATTTGACAATTAAGGAGTTGTATAGATCCATATATCAAGATTTTTTCTTCTCAAAATTATTTGAGATGGGTAACATCTCTACAGACATTTTTCCATTTCAAATGACTTAACAATTAAAGGGCCATACAAATCCCCATTTCAAGTACTTTTTTTCTCAAACTAATTCGAGATGGGTAGGGTCCCCGTCGACATATTTTCCTTTTCAGTGGCTTGACAATTAAAGGTCATACAAATACCTACATCAAGCACCCTTCTTCTTAAACTAGTCTAAGAGGGGTAGGGTCCCTATGGATAGTATTTTCTTTTCAATAACTTAACAATTAAAAGGTCATACAAATCCTTGTGTTGAGCACTTTTCTCCTCAATTTAGTCCGAGCTAGGTTAGGTCTCTATGGACTGTTTTTTTTTTTTTTTTTTGTCAAGTGACTTTACAATTAAGGGGACGTATAAATCTCCATGTCAAGCACTTTTCTTCTTAAACTAATTTGACATGGGAAGGATCCTTATGGACATTTTTCCATTCCAAGTGACTTGATAATTAAAGGGTTGTACAAATTACCATGTCAAACACTTTTCTTCTCAAACTAATTTGAGATGGATAAGGTTCCCATGGACAATTTCCTTTCTAGTGACTTGACAATTAAGGCATCATACAAATCCCCACATCTAGCACCCTTCTTCTCAAACTGGTCCGATATGGGTAGGGTTCCCATGGATAATTTTTCCCTTTCGATGACTTGACAATTGTAGGGTCACACAAATCCCTTTGTCAAGAACTTTTCTCCTTAATTTGATCCAAGATGGGTAGGGTCTCCATGGATTTTTTTTTTATTTTCAGTGAATTTAGAATTAAGGGGTCATACAAATCCCTATGTCAAGCACTTCTCTTCTCAAATTGGTCCAAGATGGGTAAAGTCTCTACGAATAGTTTTCCATTCTAAGTGACTTGACAATTAATGGGTCAAACAAATCCCTACATCAAGTACTTTTCTTCTCAAATTGATTTGACATGGGTAGGGTCTCCATGCACAATTTTTTATTCCAAGTGACTTGACAATTAAGAGGTTGTGCAAATCCCCCCACATCAAGCACTTTTCTTTTCAAACTGCTTCAAGATGGGTAGGGTTCCCATGGACAGTTTTCCTTTCTAGTGCCTTGACAATTAAGAGGTTGTACAAATCTCCATGTCAAGTGTTTTTTTCCTCAAATTGGTTTAAGATGGGTAGGATCCTCATAGAAAATTTTTTATTTCGAGTGACTTGACAATAAAGGGGTTGTACAAATCCCCACCTTAAGCACTTTTCTTCTCAAACTAATCAGAGACAAGAAGGATCCCTATAGACAGTTTTCCTTTCCAATGTCTTGACAATTAAGGGGTCGTACAAATCCCCACATCAAGCACTTTCCTTCTTAAACTAGTCTAAGATGGGTAGGGTCCCGTGGATAGTTTTTCCTTTTTGGTGACTTGACAATTAAGGGGTCGTACATATCCCCATGTCAAGCACTTTTCTCCTCAAAATAGTTCGAGATGGGTAGGGTTCTCATGGATTGTTTTCCTTTTCAGTGATTTGGCAATCAAGAGGTTATACAAATCCCCACATCAAGTACTTTTCTCCTTAAACTAGCCCGAGATGGGTAAGGTCCCCATGTATAGTTTTTCCTTTCCGGTGACTTGACAATTACGAGCATACAAATCCCCAGATCAAATACTTTTCTCCTCAAACTAGTTCAAGATGGGTAGGGTCCCCACAGACAAATTTTTTTATTTTCGGTGACTTGATAATTAAGGGGGTCATACAAATCCTTGTGTCAAGATTTTCTCCCCTCAAACAAGTCTTGAAAAATACGATAAGATTCTTTCTAGTAATACTTATATACAAGAAAATGTATTTCAAAAATAGCTTACAAGATTGCAAGATTAATTTAATAGGCCAAACAAGCCCCCTTCCTAGGATAGCCAAAGATAGGTGGACAAGGTCTATATAATATTCAACAAATGAACTCTACTCATAAGACGTCTACAAATGAGCTATGCTTACGAGGCATGAAAAAAACCCAAAATACGAGTTCTACTCATGAGACATGAAAAACCCCAAAAGATGAGTTCTACTCATGAGACATAAACAAGCCTTAAAAATGAATTCTGCTCATAACGCATAGAAAAGTTCAAAAAGATGAGTTCTACTCAAGAGGCACCAATAAAGGCAAAATTTGCTAACCCAAACTAAAGTCTATCTACCAAAGTAATGAAGGCTACCTCTGCTTAGCAAAAAAAAAAAAAAAAAGTGAAAGTCTACTTAGCCAAAAGGTTGCTAGACCATTATCAAGGCATGCTCGGCCAAAACTAAGGCTTTCTTAGCTAAAATTAAATCCTACTCAACCAAAATGAAAAAAGCATCGACTGCTCGACTAAAAGGTTGCTTAGCTAAATACTACTCAAATGAGCCACAAAACGACTTAACATGTGAACCAAAAATGGCTTGATTGAGCCACATAATGACTCGATAGAACCGATATAAGTCGAAAACAAATGGTATCATCTCAGTGGAGATGCAAGCAGCTCAGCAAAAGAATCAAAAAATGGCTCAAAATTTGTTTTATCAACTCCGCAGGAGAGCTAAGAATGGCTCAGTTTTAGGTGCAAACAACTTGGATGAATAGAATAAGCAAAAAAGGCTCGGTTGAAAATTCAACAATTCAAGAGAGCTGATTGTTGGTCAAGTAGAGTTATTTTTTACTCGAAAGCAGCTTGAAACAACTCTACTTGACCAATACAAATTGTGTGAAGACTTTAATAATAAATAAATAAATAAATAACCTAATGACTACTTAAGCTGAGAAAAAAATTCCAAACTTAGTTTCAATGGAAATGCAAAGGACCCTATTGGGACATTAGAGAGCTCAATGGACGCAACCCATTCCATTGGTAACGTTGAACCACAAAAAAGGCGAGAAAAAGAAATGCAATGCACCCCGTTGGGATATTAGAAAGCTCAATGGACGTAGCCCATGCCATTGGTAACGTTGAACCACCAGCTCCACTAATCAACTAGCAATGCCATTCACCCTCAATAAAAAAAAAAAAGTGAATTTCATTAGTGATGATTTTGAATCGCTTTTATATTCACGTGTATATACAGAGCTCATTTTTTCCCCCTTTAATTTATTACATCTTTAAAAGCAAACTACATGCTAAAACATGAACGTTTCAAAACCATCACCACCCAGAAATTAATGAAATCTCTTTTCTATTTCGCTCTCGCTGCTCTCAAGACTCTTATTGCTAACTAGCTAGACCAGAAAGTTATTGCAAACTAGCTATGGGCACCTATTATGTGCAATGGCTCTCCGGATACCTGATTCAACCCAGATTGAAGAAACTTCTCTTCCTCTCCTAAGTTCCTACAATGTATTCCATAGAAAGAAATCTTTGGCACAACAGGTGCGAACCCTTATATCTCATCAGAGATCACCAGTTAAAGAGTACGTCTAGACAACTGCTCTTGATAAGTGCCTCATTCCTTCCTCTCCCAAGGAACAATATGTAGACCTTGAGATCAGCCAAGATATGATTGATCAATGGATCAAGGAGGGTTTTACCCATCTCCATTTTGATGCTATCCGTCTAATCCTCACTCTCCATGGTTGGAAAGGTCTCCCAATCACTTCCAGAATTACCCTTCTTAACGCTACATTCACTCAGTATGAGCATGCCATTATCGGCACATCTCTCACTACTCTCCAGGCAGGAAGCATCTCACTTACTTTCTTCCCCAATTTCAATATCCCTTTTAGGGATAAGAATCTTAAGAACTGTATGAAGATCCAGTTGTAGATCTTAAGAGCTCCACAAATAGCATCTTCCTATATGGTTACTCTTCATCATCGGCTCATTTATCGACTACAAGAACATGTTGTTGATCTTCCACTCCCAAGAAATGCTGAAAATACCATTCTGATTACTACAGAAAGAGGAGATGATGTCCCCACCATTCTTCCAATTCCAAGGCAAATTTCCAAAAACGATTTGAAGCAGCTTATTCCTTTAGAATGGATTACCAGGTATGAACAACTTCATCAGCAAAAGGAACTTATCCATCTTCTAGATGCCAAGTTTGAAAGATGATCTGATGGAAAAGTAAAGACGGTGTTTAAACTGCCAGAGGCTCCTTCGTCTAGCACTCCTCCTATATTCTAGTCTCTTATTGTAACGACCTGCTCCTTTTTCACATATATTTTTTTAATAAATAAATTATCATCACATCATACATTCCAGCTCAGTAGGTCACAATCCATCTGGGCCCGTGGGCACCAGGGATATATCAAAACATAAAGCAGAAGCCCTAGCAGCAGAAAATATACAAACATGTACATCTCAATACCATATACCACAATATACCAGAGTTACTAAAATCACCGTATTTTCATATATACATCCCAAAAATAAAACCTAGGGACATTTCCCACAAAATCTAACTGTCCCTACAAAACTTACCCTTCAAAAAGGGCAGATAGACCGTACTATATTAGCGGGGCTTTTCCCGCTCTTCTATCTAGGGCTCCTGAAAAGTTAATAAGATTTAGGGGTGAGACACCTCTCAATAAGGGAAATAAACTAATACCAGTGTGTGGCAACATAAGTATTATGTGTTCTACATATACCATATATAACATATTCAGTACTATTTATCAAATATGGGAAAACATACATATATATCAACACATAGCAGAATGTACTGCATTTTCATAAACATATCTCATCTCATACACTAATAATAACATAAAACAATCCTGATAGGTTAGCTGGCTATTGTCATGTATTACCCACCCCCACATGACTGGGTTGTGTGACCCGAATGCGGGACCTGACAATGGTTGGCCGACCACTGCCAAGTCAAACAGTAGTCTGTAGGTCCGATGGGTCTACCCAGACTGGTCCGTACACCAAGAGAGATAACAGCACACTTCTTGAAAATAACCACATCGACCATCCAATCTCACACCACTCCGTACAGCAACGTTAACACAAATATCATGATCACAAAGACCATGGACACATAGCAACGGTACCATGCAAGTGTTAGTATAGACCAAGCCAACCAGGTTCTGATATCATATACATATACTAAAATCGTGATACATGGATATCTCATATCAATAATTATCAAATCAATCATATCATATTTCACATATACATATTTCATGAAAATCATCGGCCCATACGCCGGAATTATACATTTTATCATAACTCGGCCTGTACACCGGCAAATCACATAGTACAGCCCGTACGCTGGCAAATCACATAGCTCGGTCCGTACGCCGACAAATCACGTAGCACAGCCCGTACACTGGCAAATCTCATCCACATAACACGGCCCGTACGCCGGCAAACATATCCACAGAGCACGGCCCATACGCCGACAAATCACACACACATATATATATATATATATATAAATATATATATATATAAATATCTCGGCCCGTACGCCGGTTTTTCATCATAAAAATCCATATCGTCCCCATTCGCAGAAAATAGTATTTCACAACATTTTTATACTCATGCCACACTAAACAAATTTTCTACATATTCAACATATCATCATTTAAACAGTATTTTCCAAATATAAATCATATATATAAATATATTTATTTTTCCTGAAACCAGATGCTATATATATACATGCATTTTCTCAAAATAAAATTAGCTTAATTTATCCCCTTACCTGATTCCTGAAAAGCCCATAAGAAAATCTTCCCCGTACCCACAAGGTTCTCAACTCAACACCCTGAAAATGAAAACTCGCAGAATTAAAGTTTAGTATTTTCATACGTACAACATTTTCTATAACTACCACTAAGTCAAATTCGACTTAAAAAGTCTTACCTCAACTTAGGGATGATTCCCAACGTTCCCAATCAACACCCTGGAACTGAAAATTTCCAGTATTAAAGTTCAGTATTTTTACGTGTATATCACTTTCTTCAACTGTCAAAAATCCAAATATTGAATATAAAGTCTTACCTTGGATTTGGGATGAAATCCAACTTCGTTTCCCTGATGATCCGATCCGGTAGACTTGTAGAGAACTTCGCCAAGAGCGTCGTGGTGGTTTCGGTTTGTCGATCCGGTGTAAAACTAGCCCGAAATCGAAGAGAGAGAGTCGTAGGAGAGAGAGAGAGAGAGTGTGTGTGTGTGTGTGTGTGTGAGTGCACTGATCGCAACACCAAAAAGAATCCAATTCAAATTGGATTTTTTTTTACTTTTCAAAGCTTCTTGAAGAAGCTTGTGGTTTAAATTGTTTTTTTACTTTTCAAAGCTTCTTGAAGAAGCTTGTGGTATTATATATATATATATATATATATATATATATATATACATTTTTTTTTGTCCTTATCATACTATTCATTTTACTTGTTTATTTTAAATAATTTATTTTATTTTATTATTTTATTATTTATTTATTTATTATTTTTATTATTTATTTATTTATTTTTCCCGATTACTACATTCCTCCCCCCTTAAAAGAATTTCGTCCTCGAAATTTACTGTTTCCGTAACTCGCCATCTTTTAACCAGGAAAAAGGGTCTACTCATTTTATTACCTACGCTCACTTATGGCGGAGGAATACCGTGGTTACATTTCGAGTCTTGGAAGATTACATATACAAAAAAAAACCATTCTCCCAAAACTAAAGTACTACATTATTCAACCATTACATGTACGTGCAACAGAAAACTACTTAACTATTTACATTTATTCACTCAGACTTCTTGAAATAATGCGGATACCTCTGCTTCATCTGTTCCTCGGACTCCCAAGAAGCCTCTTCTACTGCATGATTCCTCCACAAGACTTTTACTTGAGGAATCGTCCTGTTACGTAGCTCTTGCACTTTCCTATCCAGAATCTGTACTGGTACCTCCTCATATCCCAGTGAATCACTAAGTTCCAATTCATCATAATTGATGACATGAGAAGGGTCTATGGCGTATTTCCTTAACATAGCAACATGAAATACGTCATGAATTCTAGACAATACAGGTGGCAAAGCTAGCCTGTAGGCTACCGGTCCCACTTTATCTAGAATCTCAAATGGACCGATAAACCTAAGACTAAGTTTACCCTTCCTCCCAAATCGCATAACCCCTTTCATCGGAGCTATCTTCAAAAATACGTGATTACCTACGTCAAACTCTAAATTCCTGCGGCGATGGTTGGCATAACTCTTCTGTCGGCTCTGAACTGCACTGATCCTGTCCCTAATAAGACAAACTTTGTCACACGCCTGCTGAACCAACTCTGGCTCCACTACTCGCCGCTCACCCACTTCATCCCAAAACAAAGGAGAACGGCATCTCTTACCGTACAGAGCCTCAAATGGTGTCATGCCAATGCTAGACTGATAACTGTTATTATACGCAAATTCTACTAATGGCATGAACTGAGTCCAACTACCCCAAAGTCTAGTACACACGCTCTGAGCATGTCCTCTAATATCTGTATCGTCCTCTCAGTCTGCCCGTCTGACTGAGGATGGAAGGCCGTACTAAACGATAACTGAGACCCTAGAGCCTCTTGCAGACTCCTCCAAAATCGTGATGTGAATCATAGGTCTCGATCCGACACAATAGATACAGGCACCCTATGAGAACGTACTATCTCCTAAATGTAAATCTCCGCTAAACGGCTGAAGGAGTAGTTGTTCTTGATAGGAATAAAGTGGACAGTCTTCATCAATCGATCAACAATCACCCAGATGGCATTATGGCCATGTAACGCCGTCGGCAATCCTGACACGAAGTCCATCGATATGTGATCCCACTTCCACTCTAAGATAAGTAACGGTTGCAACTGCCCTGCCAGTCTCTGGTGCTCAGCCTTTACCTGCTGGCAAGTCAAACACTACGCTACATACTCAGCAATTTCTCTTTTCATACCACTCCACCAGTATGACTCTCGTAGATCTCTGTACATCTTCGTATTACTGGGATGAACTGTATACCAAGATTTGTGACCCTCCTCTAGAATAGTCTTCCTGATCTCAGTATCGGTAGGAACACATAATCTGAAACGGAACCGCAAAGCTCCGTCATCTACGATACTAAACTCCTCCCCCTGCCCACTCTGTACTTTGTCTATCACCTCCACTAGCTCTGGATGTTCCTTCTGGGCAGCTTTAATTCTCTCCTGCAAGGTAGGCTGTACCACTAGGCTAGCAATACATACTAGGAGATCACTCTCCACCAACTCTATGCCGAGTCTCTCCAGATCCATTATGATTAGATGCTGGATCCCCATAGCCGCCAATACTGGCTCCCTGGATTTCCTGCTCAACGCATCAGCTACCACGTTTGCTTTCCCTGGGTGATAATTGATGGTACAATCAAAATTCTTAATCAGTTCCAATCACCTTCTCTGCCTCATATTCAGTTCTTTCTGCGTAAAGAAATACTTCAAACTTTTATGGTCGGAGAAGATCTCACACTGCTCACCGTATAGGTAATGCCTCCAAATCTTCAGTACGTGTACCACTACAGCCAACTCAAGATCATGGGTAGGGTAGTTCTTCTCATATTCTTTCAACTGCCTGGATGCATACGCCACTACTCTGTCATGCTGCATTAATACACAGTTAAGTTCCTTCAAGGACGCATCACAGTAAATGGTATACCCTTCACCCCCACATGGGATGATCAACGCTGGTGCTGTGACTAGTCTCTGCTTCAGCTCCTGAAAACTATGCTCACAACTATCGTCCCACTCAAATCTAACATTCTTCCTCATCAGTCGTGTCAAGGGCCCTGACAAAGCTGAGAATCCCTCAACAAAACGACAGTAATAGCCTGCTAGCCCCAAGAAACTCCTGATCTCCTGGACATTTCTCGGTCTAACCCAATTCACTACAGCCTCAATCTTATTAGGATCCACAGAAGTACCGTCTCCAGATACAACATGCCCTAAGAACACGACCTTCTCCAATCAAAATTCACATTTACTGAACTTGGCGTACAATTTCTTTTCCCGAAATGTCTGCAAAACCTACCTTAAGTGCGTCTCATGCTCCTCATAGTTCCTAAAATAGACCAGTACATCATCAATAAAAACAACAATAAACTGGTCTAGGTATTGGTGGAAGACTCTATTCATCAAGTCCATAAATACCGCAGGAGCATTCGACAAACCAAACAGCATCACTAGAAACTCGTAATGCCCATACCTAGTCCTGAAGGCCATCTTTGAGACGTCTTCTGCTTTCACCTTCACCTGATGGTAGCCAGATCTGAGGTCAATCTTTAAATACCCCCGTGTATCCTGGAGCTAGTCAAACAAATCATCGATACGGGGTAGAGGATACCTATTCTTGATTGTCACTTTATTTATCTCCCTATAGTCTATACACATCCTCAAAGTCCCGTCTTTTTTTTTCGCAAATAAAACTGAAGCTCCCCATGGAGATACACTAGGCCGTATGAAGCCCTTATCTAGCAGATCTTGCAACTGATTCTTCAATTCTGCTAACTTCACTAGCGCCATTCGATAAGGTACTTTAGAAATTGGCGCTGTACCGGGAGGTAGATCAATAAAGAAATCCACCTCACGGTCGGGTGGCAAGCCTGGTAACTCATCTGGAAAAACATCCACAAATTCCTTCACTACAGGCGTGCTAGCAAGTTTCGACTCATTCTCTGACATCTCTTTCACAACCGCCACAAACCCCTGACAACCACTCAACAATAGTCTCCTAGACTGAATAGCTGAAACTAGCTGAGGCGGGAATTGTACATGCGACCCTACAAACTTGAATTCTGCTTCCCCCGGGGGTCTGAATATCACCTCTCGTGCACGACAATCTATGCTGGCAAAATTAGCCGCTAGCCAATCCATGCCAAATATAACGTCAAACCCATGCATGTCTAACACTATCAAATCAGCAGACAATGTTTTCCCCTGAATCTCTACTGGGCAGTCGCGGAGTACCCTACCACACCTCACTACCGACCCAGTCGGTGTATATACCAACAGATCAACATCTAATGATTGTGTTTCAGCCTCACATAATTTAATAAGGACACAAACGAGTGTGAAGCTCCTGAATCAAATAATGCAATAACTTTAAAAGAAAGCATAATGACCATACTTGTCACCACTTCACCTGACGCCTCAGCCTCACTCGGCGTCAGAGTAAACACCCTGACTGGAGTTGTATTCCTTTGCTGGCCCCCCCGTGGTGCCTGATAACCTCCCCAGTATTGTCTAGGAGCTGGAACTGCATCTAGTGGAGTAGGGCAGTCTCGTACCATGTGCCCCGATCTACCGCAACGATAGCACACCGGAGCTGCATCTGGCGGGGTAGGACAATCTCGAACTATATGTCCCGATCTACCGCAGCGGTAGTACACTACACCACCAGCTCGATACTCTCCCTAGTGCCTCCTACCACAAGTCTGACAAACTGGAGGACTCTGCCCTGTCTGCACCTCGCGTCCTCCCGTCTCCTGTCTCCGCCCTCTACCATGATTACCTCTCCTCCACTGACTCGGCCTGTGACCCTATTGGTAGCTCGTAGATACAGATCTCTTCCTCTGTCCCGACTCATCCATATCAAGATGCTCACCAATCTCTGCCAAGGCTGCCCCGTCGACCAACTCAGCGAAGTCCTGGATCCGCAGCACCACCACCTACCTAAATATACTCCGCCTCAAGCCTCTCTCAAATTGCCTCGCCTTCTTCACCTCATCAGAACAATGTATGGGGCGAATCGAGAGAGCTCGATAAAACGTGCTGCATACTACTGGACGGATAGTTGTCCCTGCTTCAGACTCAGGAACTCTTCTACCTTAGCCTCCCTTACAGTAGCTGGAAAATATCTGTCAAAGAACAGATCTTTAAACCGGTCCCATGTCATAGCTATTGGAATCACCTTCTGCTGCTCTAATAGTCTCACCGCAGTCCACCACCTCTCAGCCTCTTCTGTCAATTTATAGGTGGCAAAGAGGACCCTCTGTTCCTCAGTACATTGCAGCATAGCCAAAATTTTCTCAATCTCCTGCATCCAGTTTCAGCGGCTATAGGATCAACTCCACCTGAGAACGCTGGAGGATTCATCTTTGTAAATTTCTCTATAGTGCACCCATGGCCTGTAAATGGACCACTCTACTCCCTCGAGCTCCTAGCAATCTCAGCCATAACCTGCTGAGCCATGCTACGTAATACCGCATCAAAGTTGGTCCTAACTGCACCTGATGGTCCTGCTCCATTACTACCACTCGCATGGGCACTATTTCCTTCTGGATCCATCCTAGAAAATAGTAGTTGCAATTCAGTAATCCTATCCTCATAATTTACCCACCTATCCTCACCACTCATCTCAACATTTCTAACTCATTGCTAATCTCCAGTCCTATATTCTAGGAACACAACTCGACAATAGCTTACTATGATTTTCCTGAAATCGTCACCCCAGGAAAAACACAGAAACTACCACGGAAGTCCTGCCTTTAGACTGTAGAACAAAATCTCAAATCCTTTCCTAAACTCTGGTATTGTTCCTGCTGCACTCTAAACTCTACAGAACCTAGCAACCTAGGCTCTGATACCAACTGTAACGACCTGCTCCAATGTAGTAACCGAGAAAATAAATAAATAAATAATAAAAATAATAAATAAATAAAATAAATTAATTAAAATAAACAAATAAAATGAATAGTATGATAAGGACAAAAAAAATGTATATATATATATATATATAAGTAACTATGATATTATATATATATATATAATACCACAAGCTTCTTCAAGAAGCTTTGAAAAGTAAAAAAAAAATCCAATTTGAATTGGATTCTTTTTGGTGTTGCGGTTAGTGCACTCTCACACACACACACACACTCTCTCTCTCTCACTCTTCTCTCTCTCTCTCCTATGACTCTCTCTCTCTTCAATTCTGGGCTAATTTTACACCGAATCGACAAACCGAAACCACCATGACGCTCCTGGTGAAGTTCTCTACAAGTATGCTGGAGCGGATCGTTAGGGAAACGAAGTTGGATTTCATCACAAATCCAAGGTAAGGCTTTATATTCAATATTTGGATTTTTGACAGTTGAAGAAAGTGATATACGCGTAAAAATACTGAACTTTAATACTGGAAATTTTCAGTTCCAGGGTGTTGATTGGGAACATTGGGAATCATCCCTAAGTTGAGGTAAAACTTTTTAAGTCGAATTTGACTTAGTGGTAGTTATAGAAAATGTTGTACGTATAAAAATACTAAACTTTAATTCTACGAGTTTTCATTTTCAAGGTGTTGAGTTGAGAACCTTGTGGGTACGGGGAAGATTTTCTTAGGGATTTTTCAAGAATCAGGTAAGGGGATAAATTAAGCTAATTTTGTTTTGAGAAAATGCATGTATATATATAACATCTGGTTTCAGGAAAAATAAATATATTTATATATATGATTTATATTTGGAAAATACTGTTTAAATGATGATGTGTTGAATATGTAAAAAATTTGTTTAGTGTGGCATGAGTATAAAAATGTTGTGAAATACTATTTTCTGCGAATGGAGACGATATGGATTTCTATGATGAAAAACCGACGTATGGGCCGAGATATTTATATATATATATATATATATATATGATTTGCCGGCGTATGGGCCGTGTTATGTGGATATGTTTGCCGGCTTACGGGCCGTGATATGTGGATGAGATTTGCTAGCGTACGGGCTGTACTACGTGATTTGCCGGCGTACGGGCCAAACTATGTGATTTGCCAGCATACGGGCTGTGCTATGTGATTTGCCAGCGTACGGGTCGAACTATGATAAAATGTATAATTCCGGCATACGGGCCGATGATTTTCATGAAATATGTATATGTGAAATATGATATGATTGATTTGATAATTATTGATATGAGATATCCATGTATCACGATTTTAGTATATGTATATGATATCAGAACTTGGTTGGCTTGGTCTAGGCTAGCACTTGCACGGTACCGTTGCTATGTGTCCATGGTCTTCGTGATCATGATATTTGTGTTAACACCGCTGTATGGAGTGGTGTGAGATTGGATGGTCGATGTGGTTATTTTCAAGAAATGTGCTGTTATCGCCCCTGGTGTACGGACCAGTCTGGGTAGACCCATCGGACCTACAGACTACTGTTTGACTTGGCAGTGGTTGGCCAACCATTGTCAGGTCCCGCCTTCGGGCCACACAACCCACTCATATGGGGGTAATATATGACAATAGCCAGCTAACCTACCAGAATTATTTTATGTTATTATTAGTGTATGAGATGAGATATGTTTATGAAAATGCAGTATATTCTGTTATGTGTTGATATATATGTATGTTTTTCTAAATTTTATAAACAGTATTGAATATGTTATGTATGGTATATGTAGAACACATAATACTCATGTTGCCACACACTGGTATTAGTTTATTTCCCTTACTGAGAGGTGTCTCACCCCTAAATCTTATTAACTTTTCAGGAGCCCTGGATAGAAGAGCGGGAAAAGTCCCGCTGATATAGTACGGTCTATTTGCCCTTTTTGAAGGGTAAGTTTTGTAGGGACAGTTAGATTTTGTGGGAAATGTCCCTAAGTTTTATTTTTGGGATGTATATATGAAAATACGGTGATTGTAGTAACTCTGGTATATTGTGGTATATGGTATTGAGATGTACATGTTTGTATATTTTCTGCTGTTAGGGCTTCTGTTTTATGTTTTGATATATCCTTGGTACCCACGGGCCCAGGTGGATTGTGACCTGCTGAGCTGAAATGTATGATGTGATGATAATTTATTTATTAAAAAAATATATATGAAAAAGGAGCAGGTCGTTACACTTATGATTCGTCTTGTCACATTTGAAGACAAAATTCCCATGAGCTATGTTAAAGCTGATGGATTTTCAATTTATACAGACACGATTGAAGGACATTTCATATGGGATATGGATCCCTCTATGTGTGATAAAGATTGTGATTGCAGTTTCGTTCCTCACCAACATCAAAGTACGTGCAAACCTCTTCCTAAACAAAGAGAACCAGATGATCCTGGATAGGGCCTAATCCCGCCAAAGAAAAGCCAAGACCACCATGGATCTATGAAAGAGCTCTCCAAATCTTAACAGAAGAAGGATTATTATCACCGAAACTAGAGCCCATACATGAATTTCCTAAAACTACTCCTCATCCGGCTCTAGAACCCATTCCTTGTTTTATGGCTTCCTTATATGATAAAAATTTCCCTCCTCTTGAATCAAAATCACAACCAGAGGCAAATCTTTATTCCAAACCCTTTGTCTAGCCTACAGAAATCTAGCCTGATGGAACCAAAAAGCTGCCTTCTCAAGCTGAGCAAGTCCTTAATTAGCAAACTCAAAACACCAGGGTTCAAAATGAAACTCTTAAAACTCTGGACCACAAAGTTGATAGATTAATCTCTCAGAGCAATCGAATGGACAGCCGCATATGCCAATTTGATTCCAGAATTGAATAGATGTATGCTGATCTAAAGGCCAGAATTGACCAGCTTGATGCAGATTTAAGATACTACATAAAGACAGGGTACTTCGGAGCATAATTTGATTTCAAAGAGGCAGAAATCAGAAAACTAAAAGATCAATTATCCCAGATGGAGCAAAATTTTCACAAACCACCATCCTTTTATATACCTAAGGCTTATCCTTACACTCCTTCTTACTCCTTTTCCTCACCATCTCCCCCATCCTCATATACACAACCAGATTATTCCAAACACTAAGTCCACAGCTGAAGTTTCCAGAAAGCATTCCCTCATACATAAAAAAGCAAGTTCCAACACCTCACGACCAAATCCTCTATCACCCAGACCAGTATCATCTACCTCTTACCAGAATAAAAACTCAAGGCCCCAGTGATTCCATTTGAATTTGAGCCCAAATGCCCATCCTTACTCATTGATGAGATTTCTTCTCCATCGAAATCAACCTCTGTAAGTGATGATAAAAGTGATGTTTCCACTAAAGCCTTATCAGCCTCATCCCAAGAAGAACATGTTGATATCACTCAGATGCTCATGGCTGCTTAAACAGACCCTGAACCATCTAGACCTCGAGATACAAATGATATGTCTGATACCACTCCATATGTTGAAGAACCCACAGAAACTAAAACAAGAGCTCAGGAAGCCTAAGGAACCTTCCCACTGAAGCTTTCTAATGGCCCTTGGTTATCCTTTGACAATATTCATATATCCAATGGAGTGACAGAATAGGAGAATTCGAAGCATGGATTGATCTTCAATTATCCAAGACAAGGAAATTTTTAGAAGCTATTTTAATGGAATTCGCATCCAGGTTTACTGAATCTCTCAAAGATTGGTTTTAAAATAATAATAAAAAATTAAATGATACAAAGACATTTTGAAATAATTATAAATAATTAAAATATTTTACAATAATTATTAGTTATAAAGATAAATTTGACATTATTATAAAAATATTTTGAGAAAGTTATATAGTTATAAGTGTATTTTAAAATAATTATGAGTAGTAATAGAAATAAATTTGACATAATTATAAGAGTATTTTAAAATAGTTGTGAATAGTTAAAAGAGCATTTTGAAATAATCATAAGTAGTTCTACGAATAAATTTGACATTTTTGAAAGATAACACCAAGGAGAGAATTCCCTTTAATAAATACTAATTTGCACTTCCTTGGCCCACATTGGAAAGAATGCCTCAAACCTAGATTTTGAATCTCTTTGAAATAAACTTGGTAAAAGAAATAAGTAACTTGACATTAATTTTCCACAAATATATTATTTTAACAGTAATCTAAAGTATAGAGTACTTATTATCAGCAAACCAAAAGGCCATGTAAAGCAAATTTCTCAACAGTTTATTATGCCATGCCAACAATACATCCTAAAAGCTGTAGCTCAAAATAGTAAAATCCTAACATTTCAGATTCCATCAATTGGGAGAAATACAACACTGAGGCGAAGAAAGAATGTACTGCTCTTTCAAACCCTCCCGAGTTCGTTTCTGTCCCTGACTCCTGAATTTACCCTCCTTTTGGAGTTGTGAGGTTAACTTCAAGGGACGCAAGATTAGTCATGTGGATCGTACAAACGGACACGTGGATACCCAGTACATAATCCAAAAAAAAAAAATGTACTGCTCTATTATTCCCTAAAATGAAAAAGTGTACAGCTTTTTGAGTTCTTGTCAGAAAAAATAAATATACCTAGCACCGAACTACAAAACCATGGGCTGCCGCGCAGAGTGGCAGCAGCTCTCCCTCTATTTAATATGCCTAATTATCAGTGAACCCACACTTTTTTGCTACCTCTAGAATGATCATTAATCGGTTGAGCAGGCATCCAGAACCTTGCAAACTAAACCAAATTCTATCCCTCGAGTCTAAGGATCAAGCAACTGTCGAGACTGGACCATCAGATCTGAAATCTCGAGTACGTCCATGAACCCTTGACCACCCCCCCCCGGGGCCCCCCACGGCCTCGCCCTGCAAATTTCCAGACCACAATATACTGGTAAAAAAATGGGGGAGAGGTAGGAGAGGTATATTTTACTCCATAAACACACCAGGAGTCGCAGACATTTATTAACCAAGGTTCACAAAAGTGAGGATTTTATGAGTGAGCATAGCTCGACTTAACAGATCTAAAGACAACATGAGGGAATAAACCCCAAAAGTTACCCTGATGCATCATCTCCACCTGGTTAAACACTTCTCTCTTTTTTCTTTCTAATGAAAAATAGTGTCATTCTTCATAAAGCCCCAAACAAAGGCATATTGCAAAGACAATAGGATCACTATTCCTTAAAAAGAAAGACTAGAAAAATGTTCTAAAGAAAAGGAAAAGGGCTTTGGTTTATATAATTATATCATTTAAGTTCTATTATTCCTTTCATCAGTCCCTTATTTCTCTATATGGTGATGTCTCTTATGGTCATGTTCATGCCAGAATGGAAGGTGGGATGGTTAAGAACAATTCATTCATGCCCTTGCACAGGTGATTGGGGCACATCTTCAAGAAGAAACTCCAGATGTTAGTCTGAGGAATACAAAGTACTCATGATCTAACAGTGACTTTGGAGCGTAATGCATGAACTGCAGCATCAAGGGAAAGCAGAGACCAAAACCTCCTGGAAAGGAGCCAGCTTTTTCAAATAGTTTGCCATAGAAACCCTTCTTTGAGAGGGAGAAGAAGAATCCTTGCCGCTAATGACAACAATACTAGCTATAAAACACAAACAGAAATCTCTAAATAAATACTCCTTTTGTCCCATACCTGCTCCAGAAAGCCTAGTCACAGGGATTAGCATGATAGGAAAAACATAACTTCAGTTTATTAAAGCTAATGCAGCCATTGTAAAGAGGTATCAAACTCGTTTTTTTTTTTTTATGAACATGAAATTTCACAATTAAATAACCACCAATGTTCCTTTATAGAACTGAGGAAGAAAGAAAACAAGAGGAAGGGATAATGATATATGATTTTACCACGGCCTTGAGCAGGCAGTTGGCTGTAGTCAAAATATCCATTAAAATATTGTTGCATATCGCCACTACCATAACCTCTTCCACGCCCACGATAACCACGGCCCCTTCCACGACCTTGACTCCTTCCACCATACCCACGTCCAACATCCCAGCCACCGCCATCTTCATTACAATCTAGAATCCCATTGATATTATTTCCTACATACACAAAGAAACAAGATGATCATGACTACAGCCACTTCACACTGGAATCAAAGTGCGAGTACGAAATTTTGTTATTGAGGAGGTGAGGGTCAGGCAACAAGTAACGAGTGAATAAAAATTAGTGGCAAACCAAGCACCAGCAAAGAGCCAGGGACAGTGAATATTCAGCTCTGTACTTTCAATATCAGTATTCTTTTTTTCAATGAATACTCTATCAAGTATTTAGCAAGAGATCAACACTAAAACATCAGAAACATGAGCAACTCTCCCTAAATCAACATCAACAAAACAATTGAAAGGGTAATCTGTGACAACCAATAAATTTGTGAAACTATTAAGCAAGCAAGAAGTCAACTAAATCAACATACACAGCTCTGTACATGATTGCAATTTTCATCAATTTAAAAGTGCAAAATTTTCTTTTAGGCAAAGACAAATAAGCACCAAGGGAACCTAGGTGGTGCTACCCAAGTACAGAAGCAAATTTACAGAGTGAGAACAACAAAAAACAATGGCAACCTGAATATTAGCAAAATTCGGCCCATCAACTCAAAAATACAAAGTTTAGATCCACCATCTTCAACACTGTTGATTAGCAGTTGTGTGTCTTCAAAGGATCCATTTCTTTCCCTCCATATAAAAAAAATAGTCATGAGGCATTCATGTTAAACTTTTTTTCTCATGTTCACATGTCTGTAATCCTTTGCAAGTCCACAATTCCTCCACCCTCCTTTTAGAACCTACTTGGTGCTATTGAGTACTCCAACCAATAAAAAGCCGACACAGATTCCACACTATTGCAAAGATTTCTGGTCCAGATGCAGTAGAACAAAATCAAAAAAATTGCCCCGACCTGCTTTTCACATAAGAAGCAGTGAAGCACCAACTAACCACTGTAGAACACCTTTTCTGAATATTATGCATAGTCAAATTCCTCTTGCGGCACTGTTTCCAATGAGAACAAAACAATTTTGGGTGAAGCTTTAGATTTCCAAACAGATTTCCGAGGGAAAAGCACACTCACCATTGATAGGGGCAAAAATTCACCCTAGCATGACAAGGGATAAAGGGTCATTCAACATGAAATCATTGGGTTACTTAGGAGTAAAGGTGATGTGTTACCCCTAAGGGGTTAAGGACATTGAAGGAGTTGTAACCCACAACCACATAAAAGACCAATAACCCCCAAATCGATGATGGAGGTTAGGAGAAACACACCAGTAGAAGGGGTCAAAGGTTTAGGTAAGGAACAGATTCACTTCTATTTGTTGTTGCCTCCATTTGCAACTTTTTTCTATCTTCCCTGACTGAACATCTGGGTGACCACTGGAGTCCACCTCACATCCTCTCTCTGTCCAGATTATCAAATATTTGGACCTACAAATTTTTGACACCAACAGATGTGCGCACCAGGTAGGGGAAGAGAGAGAGAGAGAGAGAGAGAGAGAGAGAGAGAGAGAGAGAGAGAGAGAGAGAGAGAGAGAGAGAGAGAGAGAGAGAGAGAGTTCCACAACATCTCAAGACCATGTCAACTCTCATAGTGATACCTGTCACCATTAGTCAGCAGGGGCCAACTCTAATCTGTTGATAAGTTCACCACAAAGCAAGCATATCGCTTGTGGGGAGATGGTGCAAATGGAGAGATCCTAGCATTCCAGAGGCAGATTGAACTGATGCTCAGAGATACTGTGCAGAAAAAAGAGAGATTCTCCATTAGTGCACCAATCGCACAGCCCCTCAAAGCTCCATCAAGGAAAAGGAAAGAAACGTTTACCCTCGCAGAGCAAGAGCAAAGCACAGCAACACATACAATGCTGGCAAGGAGGGACTGGAGCAGAAGGAGATCTTGTTAGCACTTATGCTAAAGCAATTGGCGCAACAGCTTATGAAGAAAAATTCAAGAAAATAGATGATCGAGCAGATGATAAAGGAGGTCGGTAGCAAATGATGATAGGGGACGATCCTTTCATTCTCTAGAACCTAGTTCAGCAGGTAATGGAGAAGCCCTTGCCAGCAAAGCTCGAGATTCCAAGGCTTGATAAGTGCAATGGCACGACAAATCTGGTTGATTTAGGACATCAATGTAACTTCGAGGAGCCCCTAATGAGATCATGTGTAAAGCCTTCACGGCTTCCCTTATCAAGGATTAAAACCCTGGTTCATCAGCTCCTTCAAGGTAGTTGAGAGGCTTGGGCATTTCATTAGCAGCCGCAAAATGGTAAAAGCCTCAGCATATTTGATGAATCAGGTCCAATGAGAGAAAGAATCACTTGAAGAGCTCATGCAACACTTGACTAATTCGAGCCTTGAAGTAAAGAACCGGATCGTGGCTCCGCAATCACTATTTTCAAGGCGGCCTTGCGCTCGGGAGTACTCGTGTCCCTGGGAAGAAGGCCAACTCTCAACTTGGGAGAATTGATGACCTGTGTGCAGAAATATGTCAACGAAATAATGAATACTCAAAAGAGTAGGATGAAGTTGAAAATGAAGGAAGCCAAAGACCCCAAATAAATCTCATGGGGAAAGGATAAAAGGAAACACAACCTTAGGCAACACAATCTAACCCAGGAGATAAGGCTGACCCCAAGGTATTAACATTATACACCTTTAAATGCTTCTCAAACTGGTGTGCTTATGCAGATCAAAGAGAAGAGTTGTGAAACCCGGCCAGGGCCTGTGAAGGCCCCTCCCCACAAGTGCAACATGACAATATTATCACGAGGACAATGGACATGATAAAGAGGAATGCGTACATATGAAGAATGAGAATGAGGCCCTAATCCGTAGGGGTCATCTCTCCAGATTTGTGAAGAAGAAAGAAATCATGTAGGAAGGAAGAGAGCCCCTATGGCTGTGCTAGTGAAAGAACTGATTGTAGAGATGATTGTTGTAATATTGGGAGGTCCAGCTAGAGGTGGAGATACTAGCACTGCTTGTGTTAGGAATTGCTGGTGTGGAGCCGTCGGCAGCCGCACCAGCCCAGCCGCCGACTTTGACGTTGAAGAATGGCGGCCACCTGCTCTGCAAACTTTGCTAAAATTGCAAGCTACCGTTTTTGAATTTAGCTCCCCCTTGTTGTATATATAGTTGTGTGCGTGGAGAGCTTTGTATGTGTAATGAGTTGTGTGTGCAGCAGAGAGTTGTGAGAGGTGTGCAGTGTGTGAGAGTGTTGTGCTGTGTGCAAACAGCAGTGAGTTGTGGTGAGTAGAGCAGTGAGGTTCCTCTGTATTTTTCTCCTAGTTTATAGTGCAGTGGTGTGCTCCCGTGGACGTAGGTCAGTTTGGACCAAACCACGTAAATCCGGTGTTCCTTGTGGATGTGCATAATTTTTCTTCGTGTGTGATTGTTGCTCCAGGTATAATCCCCTCCCAACAATTGGTATCAGAGCTTTGGTCGGAGTAAAAGAGCTAGATCGAGAAAAATTCCGGATTTTGAGCCCCTGTCCAGTAGCTCAAAATTTCATTTTGAGGCTACCATCAAACTCCTCTCGCTGAGACGAAGCCAACGGCAGTAACCGGAGCTCAAACAGAGCTCAGACCAAGCCACGCGCGCCTACACGCGCCGTCAACGTCCAAACGACGATCCACGAGCGCACACGCGCCGGCGGAGCTTCGGCGGATCACTCCACGCGCCGACGACCAGCGGAAGGTTGAAGACGCTGACGTCAGCATCCACGTCAACGCCGCGTCAGCCAGATCCCGTCATGTCAGCGCGCCACACCAGCGCTGTGTCAGCCGGCTAGTCAGCGCCACGCCAGCCTTGGGTCCCACGCCACGTCAGCAGTGGACCCCACAGTAGGCCCATAGTGCCACGTCAACAGTGGGTCCCACAGTGCCACATCAGCAGTGGACCCCACAGTGCCACATCAGCAGTGGGTCCCACAGTGCCACGTCAGCAGGGTTGACCATTTTGACAAGGTTTGACCAAAAGTTTGACTTGGCTTTTCGAAGCCATTTCGGGTCCGTTTTTTGAGCGACTTAAGCCATTTCTACGGTTTTCGACCGTTCCGGATCCAACCGTGCTATCTGATTGAGCTAATTCCATCTCTAGATCAGTGAATCGAGATGTCGAACCAGAAAAGCTCTCACATCGAGATGTTTGACGGCACGAACTTCGGTTTCTGGAAAATACAGATCAAGGATTTCTTGTTCGGTAAGGAGTTACACTTACCACTGATGGAGAAGCCAGAATCCATGAAGGAGAGCAAGTGGGAGTTGCTTGACCGAAAAGCCCTCGGAGTTGTAAGGATGACGTTGGCAAAGTTTGTTGCCTTCAACATCAAGCACTTGACAACCACCAAGTCCCTTATGAATGCGTTATCGAACATGTATGAGCAGCCATCAGCCGCAAACAAGGTACATCTCATGAAAAGACTGTTTACAATGAGCATGTCTGCAGGTGAGAGTTTCAGCAAGCATTTGAATAATTTCAACGAGTTGTCGGATCAACTCGCCTCGGTCGGGATTACCTTTGACAGTGAGATCCGTGCCCTATTAATTCTCAGTCAGCTGCCTGAGAGTTGGAAAGGTATTGTAACTGCGATCAGTAGCTCTGCAGGAAAATCGAAGCTGAAATACGACGAGGTTATCAGCATGATTTTGACAGAGGAGATCAGAATGTAGTCGAACAATGACTCCACTTCAAGTTCAGCTTTGAATATGGAAAGCCGAGGAAAGGGAAGCGGGCATGGACGATCTAACAATTGTGGTAGATCCAGGACCAAGAGGTCCAAATCCAGAGATTCCAGAGGTACTTAGGACACAGGTTCTCAGAGTAGAAAAGTTATTGAGTGCTGGAACTGTGGAAAGACTGGTCATTATAAGAACCAGTACAGGAGTCAGAAGAAATATACGAGGGCAAAGACAGAAGCAAATATTGCTTCCGAGAACGATGATTTGTTGATCTGCTCTTTGGAGAGCAAAAAGGAGTCTTAGGTGTTAGACTCTGGAACTTCATTTCATGCCACTTGCAGCAGAGATTGCCTGGAGGAGTACACACCGGGTGATTTCGGTAAGGTGTACCTTGGCAACAATCAACCTTGTGACATTGCCGGTAAAGGGACAGTGAAGATCAAAATGAACGGGTCAGTATGGAAGCTGAAGGATGTCAGACATATTCCAGATCTGAGGAAGAATTTGATCTCAGTCGGTCAATTGGCAGATGAAGGTTATAACACATCTTTCATTGGTGATGAATGGAAGATTTCGAAGGGTGCATTGACAATTGCTCGAGGTAAGAAAAGTGGCACTCTTTATGTAACTCCTGATACATGTATGTCTATTACAGTTGCTACAGGAAATGATGATAGCAACCTATGGCATCAACGACTCGGACACCTGAGTGAGAAGGGACTCAGGGTGATGCACTCAAAGGGTAAGTTGAGTGATTTACAGTCAGTGAAGATCGACGCATGTGAGGATTGCATATTTGGGAAACAGAAGAGAGTTAGCTTCCAGGCAAATATCAGTACCCCAAAGAAGGAGAGACTTGAGCTAGTCCATTCAGATGTATGGGGACCAACAACCATTTCGTCTATAGGAGGAAAGCATTACTTCGTCACGTTTATCGATGATCATTCACGGAAGGTATGGGTTTACTTCCTGAAGTATAAATCTGATGTTTTTGATGCTTTTAAAAATTGGAAAGCGATGGTAGAAAACGAAACTGGTTTGAAAATCAAAAGGCTGAGAACTGATAACGGTGGAGAGAATGTTGACACCGAATTCAAGAAATTCTGTTATGAGCATGGTATCAGAATGGAAAGGACTGTGCCAGGTACGCCTCAACACAACCGCGTAGCCGAGCGGATGAACAGAACATTGACAGAAAAAGCCAGAAGCATGCGTATGCAGTCAGGCTTGCCAAAGATGTTTTGGGCACATGCAGTCAACACAGCAGCTTATTTGATTAATAGAAGTCCTTCAGTACCATTGGACTATTGCCTACTAGAAGAAGTTTGGAGTAACAAAGAGGTAAGACTTTCACATTTGAAAGTTTTTGGTTGTGTTGCATTTGTACATATCAATAATCATGTCAGGGATAAGATGGATCCGAAATCCCGGAAATGCACTTTCATCGGTTATGGTGGAGATGAATTAGGATACCGCATTTGGGATGATGAAAACAAAAATGTGATCAGAAGCAGAGATGTGATTTTTGATGAAAAGGTGATGTACAAAGATAGGCACACAGCTGAATCCACCGAACCAGTTCAGAGAGAATCAACCTGTGTAGATATGGATGATGTCCCAAAGTGTGTTGGGACACAACAACAAAATGCCGAGAATCCTCAGGTGGAGGAACCAGTGGAGCAAATCGTCGCATCACCATCTCCTACTCCAGCTACGGAGATTAGGAGATCTACTCGGCCCCATGTACCAAACAGAAGGTATATAGATTATTTACTTCTTACAGATGAAGGAGAGCCCGAATGCTATGATGAAGCATGTCAGGCAGGAGATGCGAGCAAGTGGGAGCTTGCGATGAAGGATGAGATGAAGTCCCTCACCTCCAACAGAACGTGGGAACTAGCTAAGTTACCCAAAGGTAAGAAGGCCCTTCACAACAAGTGGGTGTACAGAATCAAAGAGGAGCATGACGGCTCCAGGAGATACAAGGCTCGGTTAGTAGTTAAAGGCTTCGAGCAGAAGGAAGGAATTGACTACACCGACATTTTTGCACCAGTTGTGAAGTTGACAACCATCAGATCTGTTCTGAGTATTGTTGCCTCAGAGGGTTTACATCTTGAGCAGTTAGATGTGAAGACGGCATTTCTTCACGGTGATCTTGATGAGGAAATCTACTTGCATCAACCAGAAGGATTCTCAGAGAAAGGTAAAGAGAATTTGGTGTGTAGGTTAAAGAAGAGCTTGTACGGTCTCAAACAAGCTCCCAGACAATGGTACCGAAAATTTGACGACTTTATGCACAAGAATGATTTTCTAAAGTGTAATGCCGACCACTGTTGCTACTTCAAGAGGTATCGATATAGCTATATCATTCTGTTGTTATATGTGGATGACATGTTGATCGCAGGACCAGATATAGAAGAGATTAGGAAATTGAAGCAGTAATTGTCAATGGAATTTGACATGAAAGACTTAGGCTCAGTGAAGCAGATACTTGGGATGCGAATCTCTAGAGATAAGCGACAGGGAACATTGCAACTATCTCAGTCGGAGTACATTGGCCGTGTTCTACAGAGGTTTAACATGAGCAACGCCAAAGTAGTAAATACACCTTTGGCAGGACACTTTCGCCTCTCCAAGGATCAGGTTCCCCAGACGGATGAAGAGAAGGACTTCATAGCTAAGGTACCTTACGCCTCAGCCATTGGAAGTCTCATGTACGCTATGGTTTGTACCAGACCGGACATTGGCCAAGCAGTGGGAGCAGTCAGTAGATTCATGTCTAATCCAGGAAAGACTCATTGGGAAGCAGTGAAGTGGATCTTCAGGTACCTCAGAGGCACTATTGATAAGTGCTTATGTTTCGGCAAAGGAGATTTGAAAGTCAAAGGGTATGTAGATGCCGATTTTGCTGGTGAAATTGATCACCGCAGGAGCACCACCGAATACGTGTTCATTGTTGGCACAACAGCTGTTAGTTGGATGTCGCAAATACAAAAGATTGTTGCCCTATCCACTATAGAAGCTGAGTATGTAGCAGTGACAGAAGCCAGCAAAGAGATGATTTGGCTTCAGGGTTTGTTGACAGAGCTTGGGTTAAAGCAGGAAAGGAATGTTTTGTACAGCGACAGTCAGAGTGCGATACATCTGGCAAAGAACTCTGCATTTCATTCCAGAACCAAACATATTGGATTGCATTATCACTTCATCAGATCTCTATTACAGGATGGAGTATTGACACTTGAAAAGATTCAAGGCAGCAGAAATCCAGCTGACATGTTGACAAAGGTGGTAACTACAAAGAAACTGAAGTTGTGCTCAACTTCAGTTGGTCTTCATGCATGAAGATAGACATGAGCACATCATTCGTCTATACACTGGTTGAGATGCTGCCTCCGTCTCCAAGTGGGAGATTGTTAGGAATTGCTGGTGTGGAGCCGTCGGCAGCCGCACCAGCCCAGCCGCAGACTTTGACGTTGAAGAATGGCGGCCACCTGCTCTGCAGACTTTGCTAAAATTGCAAGCCACCGTCTTTGAATTTAGCTCCCCCTTGTTGTATATATAGCTGTGTGCGTGGAAAGCTTTGTATGTGTAATGAGTTGTGTGTGCAGCAGAGAGTTGTGAGAGGTGTGCAGTGTGTGAGAGTGCTGTGCTGTGTGCAGACAACAGTGAGTTGTGGTGAGTAGAGCAGTGAGGCTCCTCTGTATTTTTCTCCCAGTTTATAGTGCAGTGGTGTGCTCCCGTGGATGTAGGTCAGTTTGGACTGAACCACGTAAATTCGGTGTTCCTTGTGGATGTGCATAATTTTTCTTCGTGTGTGATTGTTGCTCCAGGTATAATCCCCTCCCAACAGCTTGCAAGAGGCAAGCACAAGAGGTTCATACCCCCAAGACTACAAGATGGATAAAGTTCAAAATATAAGTAATTATATTCACAAAAAGAGATATAAAGGTTGTTCAAACACCACGATGAAGCTCTGGTAGTGTCATTAGTAACTAATTGGAAATTACCGGGTGAGGAGGATTTTAATAGACAATGGCAGCTTAGTCAATATCTTGTTCTAACCAGTCTTGGGAGGCAATGAAGACCCACCTAGTGGCATTCAGAGGGGATTTGGTGAGATTACATCCCATGACTGTAAGGACCAGGCTTCGCAAAACTTCAATAATGGCGTTTGTTGTGGTGGAAGACTGATGATCTATATATAATGTGATAATAGGGTGTCCCAATTTAGATGCATTGAAAGACATTACCTTTACTCATCATTAAATGATGGAATTTTAAGACCTCGCATGGTGGGAGAGGTTAAAAGGCAACCAGATGGTAGCCCACAACTGCTACCTAGTGGCATTAAAATTAAAGAATAAGGTGCAAGAAGCAATGATTGCGGACAAGGGGGAATTTATGCCACATCTGGATGTGCAAGATAGTGCAACTAACATAAGAGGTCCATGGAGGAATTGATGTAAGTACTTTTCAAAAAGAGAAAAGGACGTGTGTATGGATTGAAGTACTACTCCCAAAACATCTGAGAGGTCACCCTTGGAGCTACTGAGGGTATACAAACATCTTTACTTGAAATTCTACAGACATATCAGGCATAGATTGATTAGTCATAGTCTATTATCCATAAGCCACAGGAGGATCCCAGGACATCGACACTGAAGCGAAAAAAAGAAAAAAAAAATTAGCTTTGCTCCTAATTAGGTTAAGGCCATTAATGAGAAAGTGGCTTGAATGTTGGATGCAAAAGGGAGGTGCATTATCTAGAGTGGATTAGTAATGTTGTGTTGGTGAAGAAAGCAAAATGAGAAATGGTGAAAATGCATTGACTTTACAATTTTTAAAAAAGATTGTCCTAAAGACAACTTTCCTTTGCTAAGCATAGACCAACTTGTGACTACACCTCTAGTCATGAGTTGAAGACCTTACATATGCATATTTCGGGCATACCCAGATTTGCATGTAGCACGAGAAGACACCTCACTTATCTCAAAGAGGGATCCGTATTGTTACAAGATGATGCCTTTTGGCCTTAAAAATGTAAAGAGCAACTTATAAGAGGTTGGTTAAAAGATCTTAAAGGATTTTATAGGCAAGGTGATGTACCTATATGTGGATGATATGTTAGCGAAGATCAAACGTACCATTGATCACCCCGCTGCCTTAGAGGCATGTTTGAGATACTTCAAAAGTATTAAATGAAGTTGAATCAATGAAATGTGCTTTCGAGTTGCAAGAAAGGAAAATTCCTAGGGTTCATAGTGAAATGCATAAGGATAGAAGCTAATCTTGACAAAATACGGACTTTGGAGGAGATGAGATCTCCATAAGACCGCGAAAAAGTCCAGATTTTTCTTAAGGATAGCACACTAAGCAAGTTTGTTTCTTTATTTCACTGACAAATGTTTGTCATTCTTTGATATCCTTCACTAGGCAAGGGAATTTAGGTGGAAAGAAAAAACAAGAAAAAGCATTCATTAGACTAAAGCATTACCTAGGCTCTAAGGACAAACGAGGATAAGTTCTCTTCTTTTACCTGGCCACCACAAGAACAATGAAGTCAATGTTGTATGGGAATAAGGTAAGAAGCACAGGCCTATTTGTTATGTGAGTAGATTTCTAAGGGGTGTAGAAATGAATTATCCCAGGAAAAATGAAAGCAACATTTGCTCTCATGAGCGAAAAAATTGGGACCTTCATTTGAGTCCCATCAAATCATCGCCTTGAGAAACCAACCACTAAAACAAATAATGCAGAGCCAAAGAGGTGTCGAGGAGATTGATTAAATGGTCAATCAAATTGGGAAAGTTTAGACATTTGGTATCAACCTCAACCAACAATTAAGGCTCAAATGCTTGCAATTTATGGTTGAACAAACAACGTTGGATGTGATAGATCCTTGGTGGATACTTTGTGGATGGCTTGTTGAATACTTCAGATGTAGGAGCAGGATTAATTTTAAAGGCCACCTATGGAACAAAAGTTCGTACATCTCTAGGTTGAAGTTCATGAATACCAAGAACAATAATGAGTATGAGGCCCTTTGCCCTACTAGTATTTTAAAGGCCACCTATGGAACAAAGGTTCATACACCTCTAGGTTAGAGTTCCTGAATACCAACAACAATAATGAATATGAGGCCCTTCGGCCTACTAGTAGTTAAGGGCTAGAAAGGTGGATGCTATGGCCAATTCACAAGTAGTGCTAGGGCAACTAGAGGAATTCAAAGCTAGGAAGGCAAAAATGGGGAAATATCTAATAATGGTTCAGGAGCTTGTGTTGGACTTTTGTGATTTTCGAATAAACGTACCTAGGTTTGACAACACCAAGGTGGATGCCTTGTCCAATTTGGCTTCCACCTTAAAACCAAACTGGGCAAGGGCAGTACATACTCAAAAGAGATTGGGACGACAAACCTTGAAGAAGCATCATCAATAGTAAAAAATCAGAATGACCAAAGGCTTGATTAGATGGATGGTGCTTAGCAAAGTACTCGCAAGAGGGGAAAGTCCCTCTAGATAAGAATGAGGCAATCAAGATTAGAATAAAGGCAACGGAGTACACTCTCATTGGGGACAGTTGTACCAAAGGTCTCTTAAGTCTCACGTACTTGCGGTGCCTTGAGGCTCACTTAAAGGACATAATGTTGCCCAATAAGGCCTTGTGACATCAATACCATTAACGTAATATTAGGTACGATGCTCAAGCGTTGGTCAAGAAAAACTATAGGCGTCAAAGGTATGCCAACATACCACATTACTAGCTGCTAAGCCTAATTTGTTGATAAGCCGATTAGGGCCAATCCCGAAGGTCACATGCAAGACTAGTTGTAGTTGTTGACTATTTTATGAAGTGGGTAGAGGACTAGAAGTTGAAACCTATCTTGGACAAGGAAACAAATGACAACAGCTTTCTTTTTTGGATCTTGGTTGTCTACAAATATAGTCCCAAAGGAGGTGATTGTAGATCATCAAAAGCATTTTGACAATGATTGATGAAGAAGCTTTGTTCAAAGCTAAGAGTTGACTTCAAGTACTTCTCAGTAAGGTACCACATAGTAATGGACAGGTACAAGAACATGAATCGAACCATACTCCATGGGCTCAAAACTCGTTTGATTGGTTTCAAGATTGCTTGATGCAATGAGTATAGGAATTACCATCCTAGGGGAAGTCCAAGTCCTCTTGCTTTGCACAAAAGTGCTTGCCTTTCTTTAAAATTCCTTATAAGACAGGAGAACTTAGGTAAGTGAAAAGCAAGGGCAAGCATTCATATCAGACATTATCAGACACTACAATAGGGCCAAAAGATCTCTAGCGAACACTATGTGCAGATGGCTCATCCAATACTATAGGAAGGAGGAGGAAGATTGTTGTAAAACCATAAACGAGGTGGACTAAAGTTGGAGTCCAACTATAAATGCAAAATATGAGGCCTTTCTTGAGGCAGATGCCATGTACAAATTAGCTTCTACCTCAAAACCAAATTGGGCAAGGGAGATTTTACCTCAAAATATTAGGACGACCATCCTTTGAAGAAATGTTGTTAGTTGTAGTGCAATTCAAGCAAAGGCCCAACAACTGGCCTCTGTGAGATTACTTGCACCAAAGAAAAGTTCCCATGGACAAAAAATGACGTGGTCAAGCTCAGAACGAAGGTGGCAAGGTACATCATTATTGGGGAACAATTGTGACAGAGATCGCTAATCCTCCCATAACTACCCTTCTAGAGGCAGATGAGGCAAACCATGTATTAAGAGAAATCCACATGGGAATATGTGGAAACCACATGGGGCAAGGGCATTGACGTACAAAACCCTAAGACAAGGGTACTACTGGCCTACTACGATGCAAGATGCTCAAGTGTTGGTCCAAAAAAGTGACGGATGCCTAAGGTGTGCCACCCCCCTCTAGTTCGACGACTAAGTTCCACATTCATTTCACCTCAAGAATGTATAGCAAGGCCATTGCCAAAAAAAAAAAAAAGGAATATCTATTGTAGATATTAACCATTTCACAAAGTGGACTGAGGTTAAAACCGTATGTTGAATAACAAAGGGGCGGACAATTACCTCATTTTGGACCTTGGTCATGAGTAGATAGTGAGTCCCCTAAGTGGTACTTATAGGTCACAATAAGCAATTTAACATCAATCAATTCAAGAAACGTTCTTCAAAACTTGGAATTGAAATTAGGTAATCTTTAGTAGGATTACATTAAAGCAGCGAGCATGTGGAGAACATGGACCAAAACATACTCCCTGGGCTCGAAAATTGTTTGAAAAATGCTCAAGGGGTGGAGAAGCTACTCTCTATTGTCACATGCCACACAAAGCTATGCACCATTAGGAGAGGGGGGGGGGGTGCTCCCTTCAAGCTTGCTTTCAAAATGGTGAGGTGGGGGCAGCAACCCTAAGAAGTCAACATTATGACATTGAGGGGACACCTCCTAGAAGAGCCAAGAGAATTAGTAGGCAAGAAGGTTGCCAAATATTACATGCAGAAACCAAAGCCTTTAAACCAAGGGATCTATTAAAGAAAGCGAGATTGATTCCTAAGGAACATGAAAGGAAACTTGAGGACCCTACAAAGACAAAGTAAGTTTGGAACATACAATAATGTTCATCTATCTTTGAAGAAGTTAAGCCAAAGTATAGATAAAGCCAAAATGGGTTAAAATGATGTATGTTTTGAAGAGAAGTGCAATTCGTTCATCAAAAGGAAATCTCCACCCTACGCAGAATATTAACCTTATTAATTGGCTTAGTAATAAAGACAAAATGAGGCCCTTAACCAAAATACAAAGAATGAGAAAAAATGAAAGGAAAAATATCAATTTGTCGTCAACATCTTGGTCTTTATCTAAGGCCTCTTCCTCTTTGTCCCCCTCTTCAACTTGGATAGTGTTGCCATACCAAGCTAAAATGATCCCCAAAGTGTCGATAATCGATATCAATATAATTTTGTTTAAATTGATCTCAGCACTACTAGTAGGCGCCACGATAAGCATAGTGGGCATACATATGTCAACACCTTGAACTCTTCAACCCATCTTGCCTTGCTTTAGAGAGCTCTCTAGGCACTGCTTGTAACCAGAGATCTCATCCTCTAGGGCCTTAATTGTGTTGCATCTTCAGCAGAAAACTTTTCTCTACAGCTAATTAATATAGCCCCAATTCTCCAACAAGGTCCTATGCATCATTTCAACCTTATCCTCCAAGATTCATAATAGGAAGCTATGAAGAAAGAGAGAAAATGGAGTCTTAAAAAAACATTTACTATGACATTCGAAAGGAAATGAAGGATTAGCTCACCCAAGAAGCCTTATGCCTAAGGGAGGTGCTATGGACCTACAACATGACCATACTCAACTTGCCACGACCCTCTAGGAGCACAAACTATAACAACACTTTAGAGGATAGAAGCTTGAGAGGCATAAGGAATGCTTGTGTGCTCCTCACTGAGAGCCTCCAAGTAAGGGGCATCTAGCTCGACTGCAGGTGCAGGGGGTTAAGGTCAACTTCTCCTCTTCCTTGAGGATTCTTATCATTGGAAGAAACAGTGACGGCTGTCAAAGTCCACTCTATATGACATACCAAAAAGCATGAAAGGTCATTGGGAATACAGAATAAGGAACTTCAATGATAGTGCTAAGCCCATAGGAGGTGAGGTTGAATTCATGGAAAAGCTCCTAGTAGTGAACAGCTTCATGTGAATAGCTAGGTTCTTCAACTCAATGACTATCTCAGCCTCCCCAAGACTCAAAGAAGAATAAAGGCTCCTTTGTTGAGATGTGGGGACAAGAGGAGTATGAAAAAGATTTTTAAGCAAACAGAAGGTGGAAAAAGGAAAAAAAAAAATCAGTCATTTTCACCTTGGAGAGGGCTAGAGTGACTTAGTTAGCTAGAATCAAAGCAATGTATGCCCTTCCACTCATGAATCAAGAGGGTGGAGCACCTATAGGAGAAATACCACGATCCAACCTCATTAAGGTACTTCTTTGGTTGAAAACAAGCCCTAAATGTCCTATGTGTAGACTATTGAGCACACAGTAGAAGCAAAGCAAAGCAAACCAAACCAAATTTAACCAAGAGTTGGAGGCTATCTAACAGGGGAGATGTCTTCGAACCTCAAAACATCTAAAAAAAAAGGACAAAGAAGGAAGCTTAGGCCAGCTTTGAGGAAGCCCTTGTATAATCACCTCTCTTACTAACATTTACAATCCTTAAGACCAAGTAAGCGTAGGTTGATAAAGAGAAGAATGTAGCAAGTAGATCACAGATGCATCAAGTATTATCAACTCAAGGAGCACACCTCATCTTTAGCACTCATAGATGTGAAGGTGTGAGACTCCCTAAGGAGCTTCACTAATCAAGGGTCAACATGAGGATATGGGCTAGGAGAAGGTTAAGGGCAAGTAGACCATTTATATATGCAAACAAATTACAAGTTTCTACCTATGGAAAAAGGACAAAACCATTGAATGTTCAAAGAGCCTTTGAAGATATGTGAAAACTATGAATTGCATAAAGAAAATACAAAAGAAGAGGAAATTGAGAGGCATATCTTTGAATTTGTTCTCCACTGAATCATAATCATTTTCTTGAGAGTATGATGAAGAGAGGGTTGGGAATCAGCCACCTTGGTTGCAAGATTAGATGTAGATTTGCCTTGAGAGATACCTTAGTGGGAAGGCCACCTCAATCAAAATACCTAAGGAGGTAAACCTACAAAATACCCATGAAAAGAAGGCCACCTCCAATAAAAGGCCAGCATTAACCTTGGGAGGAACCCACGAAAGAAAAGGTCAACTCCATAGCTAAGATATGAGGAGGCAACCTAGAAATATTCTTGATATAGAAGCCACCTTAATAACAAGACGAAAGGTGGTAAACTTGGAAAATACCTTGAAAGAGAAGGTCATCACCATTGCTAAGATAGGAGGGGCAGCCTTGGAAATACCCTTGAAAAGAAAGGCCCAATGACCACCTCAGTAGAAAAAGCAAGGAGCACCTTGGTACTAAGGATTGAAGTGTGCAAAGAAAATAGGCCCAATGATCATCTTGGCAAAAAAAAAAAAAAGAGCACCTCAGTGCTAAGGACAGAGGTGTAGACAATTTTAAAATTTTTAAAAAAAAAAAAAAGCAAAATGGCTACCTTGGTAGAAAAAGCCGAAGAGCACCTCAATGCGACCAATGCGCGCAACTTTTTTTTTTTTTTTAAAAAGGCTCAACGGCCACTTCAATAAAAATAAAAAATAAAAAATAAAAATAAAAATAAAAAATAAAAAACCAAGGGGCATGAAACAAAAGGCCCAACGGCCATTTCGGTAGAAAAAATTGAGGAACACCAACTAAGTACCAAGGTGCATGAAACATGAGGCCCAATGGCCAACCTCAATAGAAAAAATCGAGTAGCACATTGGTTCTAAGGACCAACATGTGCAACAATTTCATTAAAAAAAAAATTATTTAAAAAAAAAAAAAAACCCCTATGGCCACCACAATAGAAAAACCATGAGCACCTCAGGGCTAAGGACTGAGGTGCGCAACTTAAAAAAGAGACTCACCAGCAAGCTATGTAGAAAAAATCAAGATGCATCTCAGTGCTACGAATCGAAGTATGCAACAACTAACGTAGCGTTTGGTTCAAAGTTAGAATCGAAATCAAAATCAAAATTGGAATTCACTGGAATCGAAAACAGATTGTCAGATTCCTCTCTCATGTTTGGTTCGAAAAGGTATTGGAATCAAAATTGTATTATATATAAACATAGGAATCGGAAATGAGTTTAATTTATCAATTATATCATTATAGTATAAAAACAAATTTCAATTAATTCAATATGGAATAATAACATTATAAATATGTAATTATTACATGCTATTATTTTATTAAGCTATATAATAAATATTTTTTACAATAAAATAATTTTGATAATTATGTCCTTTATTATTATTATTATTATTATTATTATTATTATTATTATTATTATTATTATTATTATTATTATTATTATTTTGTTTTAACTATATTATCAATGTTAAATTTTATCTTATATTTTTTAAGTATTATTTTTGAATATGTAATTTATTAAATGCAAATAAAAATCTCATGTACTATAACACTATAACATAATTTATTATTTAATATAAAATAATAATACAATAAAACAACCACCATAGCATTGTATTTTATTACACAAAAGTATTTTATAACTTTTTATATACTATATTATTATTAAATTTATTATTATATATTTTTATTAATGATATTAACAATTCATATTTTATTTTATTTTAAGAGTATACATAATATAATAAATCAATAATCATATTACAAGTATAACATAATATTTAACATTTAATATTATTCTATTGATTTTTATTTGTTATAACATTATTATATATAATAAAAAATAATAATGATGATTTAATATTTATATTAAATTATATTATAATATTTTAAATATTAATAATGATATCATAATATTAATATTATTTTAAAATTTATATAGTATATACTATATTATATTAGTATAAATTATTATATTATAATAAATACTATGTTTTTAGGAATCAGAATTTGATTCTAGAGTAAAAGTTAGGAATCAAAATGTAGGTAAAAGGGGGAACCCTATTCCTCCATAGAATGGGAATCAAGATGAGATTACCAAAAAATAAACGTTCGGAATGGGAATCAGCCTTATCAATTCTAATTTCTAGAGTTGATTCCCAATTACCAAACACCACCTAAAACGAGACCCAAAGCCACCTACATAGAAAAAACAGAGCAACACCTCAATATCAAGTACCAAGGTGTGTGACTTAAAAGTCACCTTAGTGCAAGAAAACTAAGTCAATAGCTCGAAGTATACCTTGGGCCTTTCTTTACTCATTCTTTGACTTAAGCACGAGAGCGATCCCCCAAAGTACACCCTAGGTCCTTCATATATTGTTCTTTCATCTAGCTGATTGGGCAATATTTGATTTGGTGGACTCTGACAAAACACAAACACATGTGTGTGTGTGTGTGTGTCTATGCATATAAAGAGGCATGATAAAAAAAAAATAGTAAACATAAGGAGGATGACAAAACAAAGTTCAATATCTCATTGACCCAACTCATTTCCTTCTATTTTTACAAAATATATCCCCCATCCAAACCCAATCCTACCACAATAGGCACCCAAAAAAAAAACGGGAAGTCCACATGTATTCAGGAGGAAGCAACAAAATTTTCACTTGGAAAATTGGGAGGAACTTCACAGCACAAGCAAAACAATTATAGGCGTCCAAAATACAGAACTAAGCACATTCAAGCCAACATAATTCATGTAATTCTCATTTCTCATACAAATTTCAAATTTTCATATTGCATTTTTTTCCCAAAGCAACATTCAATAAAATTATGTGTTAAAGCAAAGTCTACAAGATGTAAACTGCTTAGGAAATAAGTGCATGAAGCCCAAACCAAAGGCAAATGCAAAATCATAAATAAGCTTGATTTTTTTTCATTAAAAGTACCATTTTAACCTTAATAAATGCCACATAGCATTATTGCTAAATTTCTGCCTAAAACCTAGGTAATATTCAAAGCTCAAAGTTGCAAGTGGGATGCAAAGAGGAAGGGGAGAAGGGGGGGCAGTCTTTAATTAATTGCTTGAGTAAATTATCAATTTACTTAAGCCCATAGGACAATAGATTAACTAATTTCTTACCTCTTTCAACAATGTTCTTTCAGAAAAGGACCCTAGTAACACATACATAAGACATAATTATTCACCCTTCTAAGGGCTATGGAATTTAAACCAGGAAGCTCTGAAATTTGATATGGGTGGTTCGTATTTGTTTGGTTGATTCCGAATACAATTATATTTCCGGAGAGCAAGACTTAGAAATAAGAGATATAGGAGCATGTGAGATATGACCATTTTGTGCTGGATGTGGATCGTTTGGACAGAATGGATCAATATAGCTTTTCAAAGGAAGACATGCCACACGGAAGCTGAGACATACATTTATTCATGCTTGTTTCTTTTGGAGCTCCTGGAATTTAACCCTGGAGCTTGTTTAAAGAATTCTTCCTTTTTTTTCCTAATTTTTTAGGCTCATTTGCACATAGGTACCCAGGATCAGAAACCGCTTGATACCCTTACTATGATCTTAGTCGCACTATAGTTGTCAAAAAAAAATCGACAATTAGAAGGCCCAATATCACATGAAAGAAAAAATATTACTTAGACCTAAAAAGAATTTAATGAGCTTTTAAAATCTTTTCCATCATGAGACTCTTCGTTTTTTCACTAAATCCACTGCAGCACATCAAAAACTTAAACACAGAAAACTACCGTCAGACAGTTTGTTAGCGACTCAGCAACCCTCACTATGCTTAAGGATGTTACAGAGTTCTAAAGAACTTGGTGCACAACACAACAGGACTAAAGTATGTAAAAATACTCCCAAAGCAATTCATATTACCTCTGACTCTACCTCTTCCTCGACTACCACATTCTCTACCTCGTCTGCCCGGAGAGCCCTCTGATACCACACGAGCAAGATACATTATTAGTATGCTTAAAACAGTTCAAATCATTAACAGGTAACATATTGCAACTTACCTCCTTCATAGTCATATTCAGTCAATGGTTTAACTTGATCAGCCAGAATTGGTGGTTGATACCTACAACAGAGCAGAGACACTACAACAGTAAGGTTATTAACAAGTCATATGTAGCCCTAGTGGTTAGGAAACACATTATTCTGTTGCTTCCCCGGCTTTCCAAAAAGATTACTACTAAAAAAATTATAAGGATTGCGAACATACAGAAACACCAAGAAATGAACAAGGTACAAAATAGCTCGAAAGCACTACAGCATGCACAAGCCATGAAAATGCTACAATAGAAAATATTTGAAATGCTCAGTTCATATCTGTCAAAAAGTTCTAAGAACACGGCCTTTCAAGTAGTATAGGTTCTTAAATGGTTGCCTAATAGCACATATGCCTAAAATGAGAGTGCATTACAACAAAAATCACTTTTTAGTTAGCATTTTTTTATGTGTAGCTAATCATATATGATCAACTGTGTAATGGAATTATGTAGAGATATAGAAATAAGAAAATTACTCCAAAGAAAATTTCTCCCAGCAACACAAATCAAAAAAGGAAGAGGGAGGGACAAAGAGAGGGAAACAAAGGCAAAGAGAGAGAGAGCATTAGTATCTGCTAAGGCCATAGAATCATAAAGTCACAACACTTGCATTTCCAATGTACAAAGTGCAAAGAACATCCAGAATCTAGACAAAGGTTATTTAACTTTACCCTGTGGACGACGTATCCAGCTCCTTCTTGGACAAAGTAATCATTATCAAAGAAAGATGGCGAGTAGTTTCCAAGCTGCATTAGAAAGGAATACGTCCACACAAAAAACAATAAAACATTAAAACAAGACCATGAACTATTAAAAAACAAAAACACATGAACATCAGAAAATACTTTAATTCTTACAGAAGAAGGCCTTCTTCAAGTGGCTCCCACATATCAGTTATATCAGTCGAACCAATTGAAGTGTTCTGATGGAGACCAGCAATCCTTCTCTAAATGTGGAAATCAATAACAACAACAGCACACATTTGTGTACAGGCATAAGCATTACGGAAACCAATTACGTACTTGAGAGAAGAATTAAACGAAGGCCACTGCAAATTGTAAAAGAAGATAAAAAGGTAAAGCTAACAAGTAAACTACCTTAATCAGTTCAGCAATCATCACAGTCTTGTTGATTGCTCTGCCCATAGCTTTTAGAACAATTTCATTAGATCCTTTCTCCTGCAGCAATATAATCAATGAGAAGGGTGGAAAATGGAAAAGGTTGAATAGGTTGCGTTTTATGAAAAACTGAGAAAAATCAAGATACAACATATTTGAATTATCTAAATTAATAAAATATTAACAAGAGAGAAGTAGCAGAGTAGGGGACAATGTTTTAAAGACTAGAAAACATATGAAGCATCCCATTGTACGACCTAGTTAGCCATCTGATTAACCACACTAGAATGACATACATCAACCATGTCATTCATCAAATCAGAATAATTCTTTTTAAAAAATTTGTACCTGTATGTGTACCAATATAAATGCAGATAAAGACATATTGAGTGCAGATTATAACAGTGTTTGCAAATACCCTGCCCACCTGTTATTTGACATTAGACTTGGCTAAAAATCTGACTAGCCAGAATGAGTGCTATTTCACATATTTGTAAGATCAGTTCCTGCCAGTGTTTTAAAAGGCAAAGGTGTAAGGCAAGGCAATTTATCCAATAAGAGGTGAGGCATAAGCCTCAAGGTGTTGAGGCCTAAGCTTTTGGGAATTCAATTTTAATCTTTAAAAATATATTAAAAAATGAATTATATATTACAAACAATAAAAATTTTACTAAATCATAGAATCATTTATATAAAATTCTAACACTTCGATTTCACATAACTCCAGCTGTTTTTACCCATAAATGGGAAAGCAACAGCCATGTATCTTTCCGAGCAAATAAAACTACCACTTGGTTTTCTTCCCAGCCAATAAAATGGAATAAAGCACATTGCTTTGAGAGAGCATAGGAGGTCCAATGAAATCTCTCGTGACCCAAATTATAGCAGTTCAGTTATCATCTCTCAACTCTTTTAGCACTTCTCATGCACAAAGGTCTTTTGAGAGATGGTTCGATCAGACTCATCAGAGAAGCTCAACAGAGGGAGAGTAACGTCAAGAGTGGTTGTAGAAGAAGCTGCCAGCATGTGAACAGCAATCAAAGAGTGAACAGAGTGGGAAAAGACAGTTGATCTCTTCCATTTCTGCTGTGAAACAAAATAAACTGCCTTCAAGCCCCAATCTATTATTTTGCTCTTATGTTTATGATAAAGAATAAACTTAAAAGCAAAAATGTGTCTATTACAAAACAAATGACCAAGTGGAGAACATGAAAATGGAATCCATTAGATTATTACCTCCATCATCTAATTACTAAATCTACTACTTTCTACTGCAAATAGAAAAAAGATTTCCTTAATTTACATTTAATTTTCATCTATTGTATGAATCCTTAAAATGTCCGCATACACTGCTTGTCTTCATTACTGAGCAAACACCTATCATAGTAAAAATAATTATTATTTTTTAAAATAAGAACAAAAAAATTGCGAGCAGTGGAGTATTAAACAGGGGTAGCGAAACCAAAAGAATCCAAACATCTACCAATATGCAAACACATAACACAAAATAATCTAAAATCTAAAAGCGATACACAATAGAGGCAGGGACACACAGACAGAGACAGACCTGCAGCAGCGTGGTGGCGTAAGTAATGTAGTTCCTCATGCGCCCCTGAGTAGTAATGCGTATCTCATTCTCATTAATTGGTGTCTCGGGCCTCGGCTTCTCAACTCTCTGATACTGATCCATCTGCAACCACACACCCTAAGAATCAAATTTCATCAAGTTTACGCAACAGTCAAAATCAAAAATAATAATAAATGACAGAGAAAACAAAGAAATCACAATCAATGCGGCGAAGAAAGGGATTTCAAGCATGGTTCGAAATCGCGGTCGCGGGTAACGTCGCGAAACGGTCGCAGGTGTCGCGGGTCGCAGGAGACGCGGGTGTTACGTAACGGGAAGCGGGCGTAACGGTCGTGAATTTTTTTCACGCATGCACAACCATGCCAAAATTAAAAAATAAGCATGAAATCCATTAATACATGATTTTTAATGAATTTTGAAGGCTTTCATTCAACCTACAAATGCTTTTTAATAGGCATTATGATTTTTATATTAATTTTAGTGCGCTGTTTACAAAAAAAAACATATTTTTTTATAGTTTACATTACTTTAATGAGTAAAAAGATGTAGAAATGTAAGAATCAATTAATTAAAGTCATAAAGTTGCTAAAAATGAATCAATACTCAATAGACTTAATACTCAATATACACATTACACATACATGAATTTAAAAAGTGATTAATATCAAATATCAATAAATAGTTGAAAATACATGAATACAATATTACAAATTTATAACATAACACATGTCACCACCAAAAAGAATTACGTGGAGGGTCTTCATAATTTGCATCTGTATCTTGAGATTGGGATGGGAAATTATCTCCCCATTCTTGTGGAAATACATAGTTGAATGAACCCAAGTTTGCGTCATTTTATTGTTGCTCTTGAAAATGTACTGGTGATGAAAATTCTCCTGAATAATGTCTATAAGTTGGGGCAGGGGCTGGCTCTGGGTAGTGTGTAGAAGAAGACTCACTAGATCCTGAGATTCCTGATCCACTGGGATAAAAATGTGAGTCACGAGATGCATAATGTGGATATGCTGGATGAGATCCATATGATTGTGATGATGAACCATCTAAACCAAAGTCACCAAAACTACGAACTACACCATATGAATCTTCAGTAGAATCGCTAGGGTCACCACGAGCACTCCTTCTCCTGAGCTGTGAAGATTGGTTCCCTGGAGGAATACCCAAGTCATAATTTTCAGGTATGTCATGTAGTCCATAAGGATCAGAAGGATATATATCCCTTCCAAATGATGTCCCTGTATCATATCTATAATTATATTCTACACCGCCGCCTCCACCACCACCACTGCCACCCCCCCAACCCCAACTCCAACACCACTATTACCATCATCATCACTTGGTGGGCTCAAACCAAGATTGCATCACTTTGTGTACGTTCAGGGCTTGAACTTGAATCATCATGCGCGTTTATTGGTGATTGATCACCTCCTTCTGTAGTACCACCAACCTCTTCATTTAACCAATTTGAATTGTCCTGAACGTCGAGTAGTGGTGTCTATCTCTCCTCTAAGCATTGACTTAAAGGATCATCTTCTTCGAAAATGTAGTCCAAATTGATAGGATTGAAACCCTCTTCAATTTCTCGTTGGCTTCTTCTCATTGTATGTCTTAACTTTAACCTCATGTTGTAATGTACGAAAACAAGTTTTTGTAGTCTCATGTACTTTAATCTATTTCTTGTTTTCATATGGATGAGGTTAAAGGTGCTCCAATTACGCTTACAGTTCGAAGCTGATGTGGTCTGATTAAGAACTCTAATTGCTATTCTTTGGAGCTCAGGAGCACACAAGTCATAATGAATCCACCATTCAGCTGCATGAATAATTAAAAAGAGTTTTATGTTAGTATTGCGTATTTCAAAAGTCAAATTTGAACACAAAGAGAGAAAATAGAGTAATTCTCCATTATTTAGCTATATAGCCATATTTACCAGGATTTGTTTGTTTCACTGCCCTTTGAGCCAATGGGATTCCAAAAGTCTCCTGCCTATCTCGATATAGCAACAACTAAAAAAGGATGATTGTGAAATATAATTAATTAATTAGATGTATTAATAATTATTCTTGAAAGTATTACAGAATATTAGAACAATTCATTATTCAATTTAATGAAACCAATACTTACTTGATTAATAGCCCGAATTTGAGTATCTATATCGGGTACCAACTTGGTTATCACTTTTTTAACTCCATCCATGACTTCTCTAGCAACTTCAGGAGAGGGTGGGGCACCATAAAGAAATTGTGGGTTCAAAAAATACCCTACAATTAAATTTAGAAACATATTAATCAATAATTTTCTAATGCAACTATGCATAATTTAAAAGTTAAAATCATAAGAAATTGTATTTGATTTACACTTACCAACAGCGTGCAAATCTTGGTGCAACTGAAAACTCCACCGGTTGTCAATAATTTTCCAATAGTCTTTGTAAAACCGGCAATCTTTTTGAATGGCTAACTTTGCCCTATCAATTGCCTCGTATATGAAGCTCATGATTGGTTTTTCATCACCATCAACCAATTTAAGAACTTTCACCAAGGGTTCTTACACTTTAATTATATCAGAGGCCTTTTTCCAAAACTCTTTGCCTAAGATAATTTTCTTTGAATCATATGAGCCTGATTTTGCCATTCCAAACCTTGAGTTTTTCCAAGCATCAGATGTAAACATTTCCCTTAGTGCTTGTTTATGCCTGACAATAGTCTCCAAAGTAATGAAATTTGTGGCAAATCGAGTGATGGCAGGGCGAAGTAACTCTCTATTATTTGTGAATTTCTTCATGAAATTTACTGTCCATGTGTGGTTGTAAATAAATGAGGTTATTGTTCTTGCATCTTCTAAGACCTTCTTCACGTTACTTTTCTTACCAATATCTTCAAGAATAAGGTCTATGCAATGAGCTGCACATGCTATCCAATAGAGATTGGGCCTCTTCTACATTAATAATTTTCCTCCTGCCTTCATTGCAGCTTCATTATCAGTCACTTCTTAGACAACATTCTCCTCTCCAATTTCTTCAACCACCTCATCCATTAATCTGAAATAAAATTATAGATTCAATAATTATTACTATTTAATTAAAAACATGCAAGTTCATAATACTATTTGCATATACAATTAAACTTAGAAAATTACCTGAAATAATATTCAGCTATTCTGCTTGGCACATCAGAGGCATCAACTGATTTATGAAACACGGTGCCTCTATCGCAATAAACTAAAAATTTTATAATGTGTTTTCTAGTTGGTCCTGACCAACCATCACACATAAGTGTTACACCTCTTTCCTTCCAAATTCCAGCAAAAGAAGCTATATAATTTTTCATTTCTTGATACTCTTGCTCCAAATAAATTTCAGATATCTCATAGAGTGATGGACCCTTCACCCCCTTTCCAACCTCCGCAGCAATATCAAGCATAGGCTGTATAAATGGAGAGTCAGCTACATTCGCTGGAATCCAATTATAAATTAGGAATTTTCCAACCGCTTTTCCTAATTTACTTCTTAAACCTTTCAGTAACTTTGTGTTGAGTTTTGGTTGTTTCGCACTCTTGCTTCTTTCTAAAATATGATCCATTGCCTTTAGTCTAACTTCAGGGGCATCAGGATTGATCCATTGTCGTCCACTACCTCCAGCTTCTCGACCACTATAAGATCGAGCTCCTGCTCTATTGAAACCACTGGTAGCACCACTGCCAGAGCCACCTCCCTCTTCATAAATATTACCCCTTCCAGTTGTTCTTGCTCGAAATCTTTGTCTCTCTTCCCATTGTTGTTGTGATCGCATGCTTTCTTGTCGAGCAAATCTCATACTTTCTTCTTCCAAGTCTTCTTCATCGCTCAAATTCTCAAAATCTCCTCTAATTTAGGCTTCTGCTTCTTCTTGCCTTTTTTGTTTATCTCTTTTCTTCTCAGCATACTGTTGTAGATGTTTCATCATTTGTTCTCTTACTTGTGTGGTCACATTTGAGCATCCAGCTACTTGACCCTTTTTATGTGCCAAGTGTTGTTTCAAGCGTGTAATGCCCCCTTTGATTATCTTTCCACATAACTTACACATAATAACATGTCTATTACCATCTACCGCAATACCAAAATACCATCCAATATCCTCACTAGGTATGTTTTCATTTCCTTTATCACGTGACATATTGATAGACTTAATTTGATGATCTCTACACAAAATATAAAGAAAATACAAAGTTACAACCTTCCTACAATGACAGGAATAATATAATTCGTAATTTAGTAAATATTAAATAATAAGTACTAAATAGTCCTAATTTTAAATACTTATTACGTAAAAATAAAGTATAATATTTGATTAAAAATAATAAGTAATGTTTATTATTTTTATATTTAAATAAACAAAATTATAAAATATTAGATATTTTATTACAAAAAAAATATATTCCTTTATCTTTAAAAAGATATTTTCATTATTTTTCATAGCTTGATTTTATTTTCATTTATAACTATAAGAAATTAACAGGTGAAAAAGATTTTTGCTCTACTTTCATATACATCATAGCATCACATATAGAGATCCATACATTACAAATTGATTATTTAAATTTTTAAGCATTTTCTCAGTATATGGATTAAAATTAAATTTTTCTACAAATTCCAGTAGTAATTAGTAAAAATCAAATTTATTAATGTATTAACTAGTAGGTTAATTTTTTTTTATTAAGTTATTAATTTTTACTTTATTTGATAACTAAAAACAAAAAATAGATGTAAACATTTATTTTACCTAATTTTAAATTTAAGGTCAAAATGATGTTTTAAAACTTAAAAAATATTAATAAACAGGGTCACCCTACTCAAGAAATGGCAAGTAGATACACATGTAACATAAAATGGGTGACAGATGTTATTTAATTTTTTTTTCTTTTATAATATGAATATTATTTAATATTTTTTCAATAGATGGGAGTGAATATGATATCTTCTTTATCAAAATGACCACTTTGTCCAGCTGACATAAATAGTATGTTAGCCAATTGGTGCCATGAATTAATTTTATTTCTATAAGTTTGGCAAATCCTAAGACTAAATATTATAATAATTGTGCAGAGTATTCATTGGAATTCTTTAAGAATGGTGAAAAATAGAGCTCAATTAAGCCTAGATAATATAAAATGCCATCACATGGATGTCTTGTGTACATACATTATTTTAATGCTTTGTTTAGATGGTGAATGCAGTAGTGGATTATTGATATTCAAATATTATTATAAAAAAGGCTTCAATTATTATTGGTAAATATTAATTATTTACTAACCTTAAAAAATATTAATTATATAATATTAATAATTGCTTGCTATGTCATGGAATTAATTTTCATAATTATCTTTCAAAAAATATAATACAATTAAAATATTTATAAATTAAGAAAATTTATTTTACATAATTATTAATGATTTCTAATTTTTTACTCTATTAAATTACTTTTTTTTTTAATTCAATTTAACAAACCTATTTTACAACAAAATATAATTTAAAAAAATAAACAGAATGAAAAGTGCTGTGGTACAACAAAATATAATTTTAAAAAAAAAGAAAAACATAATGAAAAGTGCTCTAGGTGTTAGAGTGTCTCATACGCTGAGGCCTAGTAGTCGAGTCAGACCGAGAGAGGGGAGGGATTTGAGGGAACTCGGAGGAGCCTCGAAGGAGCGAAGCACAAAGCAGCGATGATTCCAAGCTGAAATCGAGAGGCTGGCTGGTGGCGACTGCGATGACTGGCGAAGGAAGGTGCCGAATGCGACGAATGGCGGAGCTGCTGCAGACCTGTCGCCGTCGCCGGTGACTCGCCAAGTTGTTGGAAGCCTGGAACTGCAAGTCTACAATTCTGAGTCCTAGAAGGCTGCGAAGTGCGAAGATGAGTAGATCTGCTCAATAGCCTCGGTGTGCTCACTCTCAGGCTTCGAAGCCTTCTTATTGTCGAAGGCCAACAAATTTTCAAGGTCAGTTTGTAACTTTCCATTTTACCCTTTGAATGGCAGATGGGTGTGGGGACTGGGGGGAGGGGGAAAGCAGCGCTGCTGTCTGCTGCCTGCAGCAGAAAGCCTTCAGCGAATCTGCGACCTGTCGGCCATGTAACGGTCCATAACGGACGTTACGATGTGTAACATTGGAGTATCGGCCGTTACGTGCCGTTACGCCTCCGCAACGGCCATTACGGCCGTGAATTTTTTCCGAACTGCATTATCGGCCCGTATCGGTTTCGGGCCCTCCGATTTCCGTTACGTATCGGCCGTTACGCTACGTAACGGCCGTTATTTCAAACCATGATTTCAAGGCTTTACATATCAGATCTGAAACACAACTGAACCCAATGCCCACAGCCCCACTAACTGAAAAAAATAATGAAACAAGCAAAACACAAATAGAAAACAAGAAGGGCTAAGGAAACAAAGGGAATTGAGAAGCAGAGGATACAAATTGAGAAAAGTTAGGGTTAGGGTTAAGGTTTGACAATACCGTTGGAGTTGGCGCTAGGTGTCACGAGCTAAGCTTGTTCAGAACATTATACTTGTCTGTGACGGCCTGCCTCGTATGTTTGGGATAAGTTTCCATCATGTAAATACTAGTGAAAGATTATTTTCCAGTATTTATTTCATTGTATGTCAAATAAGGCAGTATGACTCCTCTGTCCTTTGATGTTTCTTAGTGTCAGAGTGAGAATAGCTTAAAAAGCTCTTTAGGGGAGGGTGAGTGTTCATCGTAAAACTTACTAGTTTTTGTCAATGTGTTTAGCCTACTTGCCTCTCTCGCTAAGCACATAATGTCAATGGAGGTGTTGTTAATGAATTACGTTTGCTTCAATGTTTACTACTTGCTTGCCACGACTTTCATGAATTGATTACTATTTCTGCTGTTATTTGAATGAATGTTAATGAAAGTATTTCGTAGATGAATGTTGGTAAAAGATAGGCTAACTAGTTAAGTAAAAGTGTTTTAGCTAGCGCCGCATGGCCCTTCACAAGGGTGTGAAAATAGTTGGACCGTGACACTTGGTATCAGAGCCAAGGCTCAATTGCTACGAGAATCCAGTTACCTTCGTTATGGGATTTGGAAAGGTTTGGTAAGTGACCATGGCACCAACCAATGCTGAAAGAATTTGTGTACTGAAAGCATAGGTTGAAGAAACAACCAACAATATGGCCAACGAGATGACCCAACTGTGGGGACTTGTTGATGAAGTGATGGGATCACGCCAGCATCAAGCAAGTTTGACAAGTGAAATGTCAAAGGACTTTTACCACACCATGGAAACTTTGCAGACTCGGATGACTGATCTAGATGTAAAGGTGAATCTAATGGTTCTTGCTATGGGGAACTCCAATACTCCGGGAGTTAATAAGACCAAGGTACCGAAACATATGACGTATAGGGGTGCCCGTGATGCCAAGGAGTTAGAGAACTTCTTGTTTGATATGAAATAGTATTTTCACGCTGTGAGGATGGCCTCAGAATAGGTGAAAGTGGATACTGCAACCATGTACTTAGTTCGTGACGCCAAATTGTGGTGGCGTGCTAAGTACAATGACATTAAAAATGGAAGCTGTGTAATTGATAGTTGGGCAGACTTGAAGAGAAAGCTCAAGCCCTAATTCTTTCCTAAGAATGTTGAGTATAATACAAGGAAAAAGCTGAGAGACCTTAAGCACACTAGGTCAATCAAGGAATATGTGAAACAATTTTCTGTTTTGATGTCGGATATCAAGGATATGTCGGAGAAGGACAATTTGTTCTATTTTCTAGAGGGGATGAAACCGTGGGCAAGAACTGAACTTCATAGACAAAGAATTTAAGACTTGTCTACTATACAAACTGCTGCAGAACGCTTGACTGACTATGCTGGGGAGAATATCGCTTCATCCAAAGGGTCTGGCGGAGAGCGAAACAATGGAAATTCTTTCAAGAAAGGCAAACCCAAGAGTGGGGGAGCTGACTATAAAGCATCAACCTCAAAGGAAGTTTCGTCGTCTCGAGGGTTCAACACACCCAAAGGAAAGGATAAACTTGAGTGTTACTTGTGTTGAGGTCCTCATAGAGTTTTTAAGTGCCATCACAAAGCAACACTTAATGCTTTATAAGCTTCCATTACAAAGTAGGCAGTGGAAGATGATGGGGAAGAGGATGATACTCCAAGGATGGGTGCAATCCAACAGGTGAGCGCATTGGAAAAGCAAGCTAAAGCCCCAAATGTTACACAAGCCATAGGGCTAATGTTTGTGAACTTGAGAATCAATGGGAAGAGTACCCTCGCTATGGTGGATACTAGAGCTACCCATAATTTTGTTTCACAATTGAGAGCTTGGAGACTTAACTTATCCTTAAAGAAGGATACATGATGCATGAAAGTAGTTAATTCTGTAGCCCAGCCTACTCTGGGAGTAGCCAAGCAAGTTACTGTGAAGCTTGGGCAGTGGGAAGGTCATGTGAATTTCACAATGGAGCCATTGGATGACTTTCCAGTCATTTTGGGAATGGAGTTCCTAAGGGGGACAAAGGCAGTGCCGATGCCTTCAGCTGGTTCCCTATGTCTGATAGGAGATCACTCATGCATAGTGTAAGCTGTTGTAATGAAAGGAGACGTTGAGAAGTTCCTTTCAGCCATGCAACTCAAGAAGGGTTTGAGAAAGGGAGATTAGACATATCTAGCCACGATGATGGTAGATGAAGAAATAGGATAAGAGCTAGTGCCTATGACCATCCAAGAGGTGTTGGATGAGTACAAAAAGGTAATGTCGAATAAGTTGCCTCACAAATTATCTCGACTACGGGGTGTGAAGCATGAGATCGAGCTGCTTTCAAGAGTGAAACCACCTACAAAAGGGTCATATCGGATGGTGCCTCTCGAGATAGCAGAATTAAGGAAGCAATTTGATGAGTTATTGGAAACGGGATATGTTCGCTCTTACAAAGCACCACCGAAGCACCAGTGTTGTTTCAAAAGAAACATGATGGGAGCCTGCGGATGTGTGTAGACTACCGCGCGCTCAACAAGGTGACAGTGCGCAACAAGTATCCTATTCCTTTTATGGCTGATTTTTTGGATCAGTTGAGTCATGCCAAGTACTTCACTAAACTTGGCTTGAGGTCGGGCTACTATCAGATGAGGATTGCTAATGGGGATGAGCCGAAGACTACTTGTGTCACACGATATAGGGCATATGAATTCTTAGTAATGCCATTCGGGTTGACGAATGCGTCTGCAACATTATGTACCTTGATGAACCACGTTTTTTGTAAGTACCTTGACAAGTTTGTTGTGGTGTACCTGGATGATATTGTTGTCTACAGTTCCACTCAGGAGGAACATAAAGAGCATCTACAGAAGGTGTTCGACAGGCTTAAAGGGAACAATCTGTACATAAAGAAAGAAAAGTGCTCTTTCACTCAACGGAACATCAAATTCCTTAGTTATGTGATTGAACATGGTCATATCAGGATGGATATGGAGAAGGTAAAGGCAATTCAAGAATGGAAGATTCCAAAAATAGTGAAGGAGTTGCGTTCCTTTCTTGGCCTTGCCAACTACTACAAGAAGTTCGTAAAGGGATATTCACGAAGAATGGCTCCTATGATAGAACTACTGAAAAAGGGTCATGGGTGGAACTGGACAGAGAAGTGGCAGGGAGCCTTTGAATGACTTGAAGGATGCCATGATGAGAGATCTGGTACTTGCTCTTTCCGGATGTCATGAAACCCTTTAAGGTACAAACATATGCATCTGACTTCGCCCTTGGAGGAGTCTTATTACAAGAGGGGCATCCTATTGCATACGAAAGTTGTAAGCTTAGTGAAGCAGAGCGGAAGTACATAGCTCAAAAGAAGGAGATGCTAGTGGTGATACATTGTCTCCGTGTGTGGAGGCATTACTTACTTGGGTCAAGGTTTGTGGTGAAAACAGATAACTCGGGTGTTAGCCATTTCTTCACACAGCCAAAGTTGACACCCAAGCAGGGCCAATGGTAGGAATTCCTGGCAGAATTTGATTTTTTTCCTTTGAGCACAAGGTGGGCCGATTGAACCAAGTCACAGATGCACTGAGTAGGAAGGTCGAGCTAGTGGCCTTACAAATGGTAGCACATTTGACTTTGAGTACTGTTAACACAACGATGCGGGAGCGCATCAAGGAGAACTTAGCCAAAGATCTAGTTGCGCAGAACTTAAATGAAGCTTAACGAAGAAGGGAAGGCACGACAGTTCTAGATGGAAGATGGATTGCTGATGACCCATGGTAACCGGCTCTTTGTGCCATGAACTAGTGATCTAAGGAAGACATTGTTGAAGGAATGTCAAGATACCATGTGGGCCGAACATCCAGGATGACACCGCACTTTGGCCTTACTGAAGTAGGGGTATTATTGGCCGCACATGTGTGATGATGTGGTTTATCATACCCGAACTTGTCTCACTTTCGAATAAGACAAGGTGGAGTGGAGGAAAATTGCAGGGTTGTTGGAGCCCCTACCAGTACCATCCGAACCGTGGGAAGTGTCTCATTGGACTTCATCACCAACCTACCTAGAGTGGTAGATGCGAGATCTATACTTGTTATTATAGATAGGTTTTCGAAGTATGGTACATTCATAGCCTCACCAAAGTACTATTTGGCAGAGGAGATAACACAGTTGCTTTTGAAGAATATTGTGAAAATATTAGGGTGTTCCCCAAGACATTGTTAGTAACCGAAACTCAAGATTCATCGGCAACTTATGGATAGAACTTTTCAAAATCCTCGGTTCACAACTTGAAATCTCTTCGAGTTATGCAGGGACCTGAATTCGAAAAATAAAATAAAGAAAAAGAGAAGGGAAATTAAAAAGGATAAAACAGCGGAGCTCGTCGACGAGGCTCCATTTCTCGTCGACGAAGCCTCTTCTGTGGCTCGGGGACAAAACATAGGGACTCGCCGATGAGAAGAAACAAAGGGATTTTCAAAGATTCAGAAATCTTAGGCTCGTCGATGAGGTCACTTTCTCGGCCATGAGTGACCTTCTTTGGCTCGTCGATGAGAACTCTGACTCGTCGACGAGTCTGACCAGGTCAACCTTGTTAATAAATATCATTTAGTTTGCTTAATGAGGAAGAAACTCAAATCTTCTCTCTCTCTCTCTCTCTCTCTCTCTCTCTCTCTCTCTCTCTCTAGAACTTAAACCAGCCCTCTCTCTCTCTCTCTCTAAGATTTCGTGCCGTCTGTTGCCGAAATCAACCATCCAACATCACTACGTGAATTAGGAGAAGAATCTCTATAGTTATAGTGAATCAGATTTTCGATATGAGGATTTTTGAGTTTTTCCCAAAATTTGAGGTAAGGATCTAATTTCTCTTTTGATTCTTTAGTTATGTAGTAGTTGAGATTATAGTGAAGTATTGTTCTTCGGCTTTTAGGTTTTGGAAATCCCGATTCGTTGTTTTAGACCTATTTGTTCGTGTTTCAATTTTCAGGATTGAGGTAAGGGGATTTATTTACATCAGTATTTTTAGAAAACTAAACCGCTAGAAAGTTAGTTTATGTCTTTATACACATTTTGACTGCTTACTTGTAAAGTTTTACCGGGTATATATGTTATTTCTTACGATTTTACGGTTTTTGGCAAAAATGAGGTTTTGGCATATGAACTCCAAACTTTCCAAAACTGTTTTATTTGTTTTAAACCTAAAGTAGGAACTACTTGATACCCATGTTTGTGGTCCAAATGGTATTTTTCGAGTTATATACTATATATAGCAGATTTTGACGAAACAAGCGTGACATATAATATGAAGTGGAATGTACTGAACTGTTATACTTGTAAATGAACTATGTGAACTGAAGTTCCATTTTGTTATCTGAAAATGTGGAAAACAGGTGCTAGTTAATCACCGAACTTTATATGTAAAAAGGGTTGAATCAAGAGTGTTTGTGCTGGTTAACACCACTATTTGAAAGAAAGGAAGAATGCATGAAAGATTGCATGATTATGATCATGAAATTACTGGAATTGCATAGGTTGTTATGTTTTCATTGTAAATTATATATATAATAGATTGGGACCACAACTCGTTACTAAAGGAGTTGAAAATACTCCAGGTTATATGAAGCTTTAAATAGCTTGAGGCGCGGTTCCGTTGCTAACTAAGGTACAGTACAACCCCACATGTAAATCAGTGTAGGTATCAAGATAGTCGGCTTGCAGGAGTGTGGGGCCACTGGTGAAATAATGGATCAGGTGGGTTAGTTGGACTATATATATGATGCTTGACAGTGCCTACACGAACAGGGCCTTGTTAGAGTTTATCTGTGCACAACCCATGCCACGGGGTAATTAGGCATATTTATGAAGTTCTAAAGTTGGTCATTGTCCTAAATTTTCATATACATGATTGAAAAACTAAAATGGGCAAAGTCGCAGGGTTGAGTACCGTGTGGAGGGATCGTACATTGTATGGGCCTGTACCCTACCCTAACCTCGGGAACTCTCGCTTGTAATGATGCTAAATTATGTTTATATATCTCGTATAGTACAGTATTGTGAATATACTATTGTGCAATTGTTTCTAATTGGAATAAACTCATGTAGTCACATACTAATGTAATATCTTCCGCCTTACTGAAAAGTGTCTCACCGCAATCTTACAACCTTTATTTCAAGTCCTAGAGGACGTCAGTCCTAGTCTTCTCGAGGGACTTTGGCACGCAGAGTCTTGTTAATAGATGTAAGTTTTTGTATCAGTAATGAGTTGTTAGCCTGGTTGAATGTAAGGAGATGTAATACAGTTTATGTTTTAAGTATGAATCTTATGTACTGAAGAATACAGATAGAACTCTGGTATATATCTAATAGAATCCCGTAAGAATGTTTATGTTTTTTGCTGTGCATGAATACAAATATGTATGTGATACACCTGTTTGTCCCTATTTAGGGCGGGTTGTTTATGTATATTTATCAGATATAGGTATAACATATGTGTAGTAGCACTGTAGGTTTGTATAAAGGGCCAGGGCATTACAATTTGGTATTAGAGCCTTTAACCAGTCGGAAGTGTGATGTAATTCATACTGCCTGGTTAGGGGTATACTCAGAGCTTAGGTTAGTAGGTTCTGTAGTTTAGAATATACCAGAGTATAGGAAGAGGATAAAACCTTGAGTTTTGCTTATTATACTTGGAGACATAAATACATTGATAGACTTCTGTGTTTTTCTGGATCAATTGAAAGGTTTAGAAAACCACGAAAATCTATTGATGGTTTTGTTTCCAAGTAGAAGGGGCGGAATTTGAGTTAGAATGGGAATGTAGAATTGGGAACTTGAGTTTTATAGTATTGTGATAGTAATAGATGTGTAGAGCATTAAAATTTCTAAGATGGGTTTCTCATTTGCTTTTCATGATAGAATCCAGAGATATTACTGCCAATGTGAGGCAATAGCAGTGGGGGAGCTGGCAATGACTCCATGAATGTTCTGTGGGACTTTGCTCAACAGCTGATGGCTGAGGTGGTTCAGACAAATAGGGGCTAGGATCGTCCTGTGATTGAGTTGGATTGTTCTATCGATTAGTTCACCCGACTAAAGCCTCCTGTTTTCATGGGAAGTGCAGATCCGATTCAAGCTGAGAAATGGGTCGGGGAGATTGAGAAGATTTTGGACGTCCTGAACTGCACTGAGAATCGGAAAGTGGCCTTCGTAACGTTCAAGTTGTCAAGCAAAGCGGAGAGATGGTGGAAGTCTGTGAAGATGCTTGAGGAGCATCAACCCATTCTAGTGGCATTATCGTGGACCCATTTCAGAGAGTTATTCTTTGAATGATACTTCCCGACCATGGTTAAGAATGCAAAGATGGAGGAGTTTATGAGTCTAGAGCAGGGGCAGCTAACAGTTCAATAGTACGCTACCAGTTTTCAGGAGCTATCCCGTTTTGCTCCATTTATGATTTCGTACGAGGCAATGAAGGCCTGGAAATTTTGGAGGGGCCTGAAGAATGAGATCAGGAAGCAGACTATGATCTACCAGATGCAGAACTTTGCTACCTTGGTAGATAAAGCCACTGTAGCATAGGAGAGTCTACAAGAGGATGTCGGGGTCCAGATCTCGAAGAAGAGGCCAGCATCTCCCAATTCTTTCTCTGGTTTGAGGTAGTACAATTGATAGAAGAAGAACAATAGTGGTGCTTCTTAGAGTACCACATCCACTTCTGTTTGTTCTACGTGTGGGAAACCTCACGTAGAGCAGTGTTGGAGGGCTATGGGGGCTTGTTTATGATGTGGTAATATGGGACATCAAGTGAGGGATTATAATCTGCCAAAGTACGGTGGAGCTCCATAGCAACCTTTCAGAGATGGTGCGCAGGCACCACGAAGTGGACATCAAGGGGGTACTACCCATGTTAGGGTGTACTCCTTGACTCCAAGTGATGCAGAAAATACTGGAGATGTGGTAACAGGTAATATTTACATGCTTTCCAATAAAGTTGTTATATTATTTGACTCGGGAGCAACACATTCCTTTATCACCCAGGGATTTGTTAAACTGTGTGAATTAGAGATGCAAAAGTTGGGTTATGAACTGGTAGTGGCTATGCCATTGGGGTCAGCAATTGTATGTAGTAAAGTAATTCATGATTTTTCCAGTAGTGGTCTAGGGAAGGGTACTACCAGTTAGTTTTATAGTATTTGACATGTATGGCTTCGATATCATCCTAGGGATGGACTAGTTATCTTCCAGTTATGCCAGTATTGACTGCCACAGGCAAGAAGTGATGTTTAGACCTCCAGAGGAGCAAGAATTCAAGTTTATAGGGTCGTGTGTGCATTTCATGCTACGGATCCTTTCAGCTTTGCAGGCTGGTAGATTGCTCCGGGAGGGATGCCAAACGTATCTGGCATTTGTGAATGACACGTTGGCAGAAGAATGTAAACTGGAGGTGATTCCTGTAGTACGCGAGTTCTCTGACGTGTTTCTAGAGGACTTGCCAGGATTATCTCCAGACTGTGAAGTGGAATTCATTATAGAGTTAGCTCCAGGTACGATGCCGATATCAAAAGCTCTGTATCGTATGGCTCTAGCTAAATTGAGAGAGTTGAAACAAACAACTTCAAGAGCTACTAGATAAGGAGTACATTCGACTAAGTGTTTATCCTTGGGGAGCACTTGTTCTATTTGTGAAGAGAAGGATGGGTCGATAAGGATGTGCATTGACTACTAGCAAGGTAACGATAAAGAACAAATACCCGTTACCTAGGATTGATGATCTGTTTGACCAGTTATAGGGCACACAATTTTTCTCTAAGATTGATCTATGATTTGGGTATCACCAATTGAAGGTGAAAACGAAGGATGTTTCGAAAACAGCTTTCTGAACTCGGTACGGCCATTACGAATTTGTGGTTATGCCATTCAGTTTGACCAATGCACCTGCAGCATGATGAATAGGGTCTTTCATGAATACTTAGACCAGTTTTTTGTGGTTTTTATTGATGACATCCTAGTGTATTCTAGGAGTGCTACAGAGCATGAAGTTCATTGGAGACTAGTACTGCAAATGCTTAGGGAGAAGAAGTTATTTGCTAAACTGAAGAAGTACGAGTTATGGCTGGAACAGATTGCATTTCTAGGACATGTAGTGTCCAAAGAAGGAGTATCAATGGATCCGAGTAAGATAGAGGTAGTAGTGGACTAAGTGAGACCGAAGAATGTTCAGGAGTTCAGAAGTTTTCTAGGTCTTGCAAGTTACTACCAATGATTCATAGAAGGGTTCTCTAGTTTAGAAAGTCCTTTGACGTGACTCACGAGGAAGAACGTGAGGTATGATTGGACTGATGAGTGCGAGTTGAGTTTCCAGGAGCTGAAACGGTGACTGGTTACTACTCTAGTTCTGACCATTCCATCTGGGGATGGTGGATTTGTTATTTACAGTGACGCCTCGAAGAAAAGTCTTGGTTGTGTTCTAATGCAATAGGAAAGGGTGGTTGCTTAAGCTTCTCGTCAACTCAAAGAGTACGAGAAGAACTATCCGACACATGATATGGATTTGGCAGCTATCGTATTTGCATTAAAAATTTGGAGGCACTACCAGTATGGTGAAAGGTGCGAGATTTTTACTGATTACAAAAGTCTTAAGTACATTTTCACCTAGAAAAAGCTGAACATGGGGCAGCGTAAGTGGCTTAAATTGATAAAGGACTACGACTATACCATTAGCTATCACCCAGGAAAAGCAAATGTGGTAGCTGATGCTCTGAGTCGGAAGTCGGTTGATGCGTTGGTCTCAGTAGTGGGAGTTCAACATCAAATCTGTATGGACCTGGAAAGGTTGGGTTTACAGGCGGTGGAAGGAAGTCATTAGGTTGTTCTTGCTAGCTTGGTGGTATAGACGACCTTACAGGAGAAAATCCAAATAGCTCAGAAGGAAGATCTAGAGTTGGTTGAGGTTATGGAAGGAATTCAGAGTGGGTTAAATCCGGATTTCAATGTCTCTGTTGATGGGATTTTAAGATTCCATAGCAGGGTATGTGTACCAGATAATGCCGGGATTAAACAGGTTATTCTGGAGGAGGCACACCGTTCGCTCTACACCGTACATCTTGGCAGTACGAAGATGTACTAAAATCTGAGGGAATCTTTCTAATGGTCCAACATAAAAAGAGACATCGCCTGATTTGTAGAGCAGTGCCTAACATATCAGAAGGTCAAGGCAGAGCACCAGAGGCTAGCAGGACGACTTCAGCCATTTGACATCCCCAAGTGGAAGTGGAAGCATTTCTCGATGAGTTTTGTGATAGGGTTACCTGTAGCGGTGCATGGGCAGAATTCCATATGGGTTGTAGTTGATCGGCTGACAAAGACTGCACGTTTCATTCCAATCAAAGTCAACTCTTCTCTAAATCGGCTGGCAGAGTTATATGTGCAGGAGATTGTATGACTCCATGGTGTCCCTGTTTCTATTATTTCAGATCGAGATCCATGTTTTACATCTCGTTTCTAGAAGAGTTTACATGATGCCTTGGGTTCACAACTGACGTTCAGTACATCTTTTCACCTACAGACGAATGGACAGACTAGGAGAACTATTTAGACGTTAGAGGATATATTGCAGGATTGTGTACTGGACTTTGGGGATAGTTGGATACGGCATCTACCACTTGTAGAGTTTGCGTATAACAATAGTCATCGGGTCAGCATTGAGATGGCACCTTATGAGGCATTGTATGGTCATCAGTGTCGATCTCCATTGTATTGGGATCAGGTAGGCGAGCGGAAGATATTGGGTTTGGAATTGATTCAACAGGCCTCTACAAAGGTCGAGTTGATCAGGGAGAGAATTAAGGCAACTCAGAGTCAGCAGAAGAGTTATGCTGATACTCGTCGACGAGAGCTAGAGTTTTTGGTAGGAGATATGGTGTTTCATAAGATAGCTCCGATGAAAGAGGTGATGAGATTCGAAAAGAAGGGGAAGCTAAGTCCTCGGTATATCGGGCCTTTCGAGATCCTGGGAAGGATAGGTTTGGTAGCTTATCGGATGGCTTTAGCCATAACACTATCCAGAGTCCATGACGTGTTCCACATGTCGGTGCTGAGGAAGTACGTGTCGGTTCCTTCCCATGTGCTGAGTTATGAACCTTTAGAGATCAGTGATGCCTTATCATATGAGGAGGTCTCAGTGTAGATATTACATCGAAAGGTACAACAACTACGAACCAAGGAGATACCATTGGTGAAGGTATTATGGCAGAATCATGCAGTGGAAGAAGGTTCATGGGAATTAGAAACTGAGATATGTTAGAAGTATCCTCAATTGTTCAAAGACGATTAAGTTAGTCAGGCAAGTGAATGTATGTATGTTAGTATGTTTAGTAAGTAGATATGATCTTCGGGAGAGTTTTGTATGTATGTTGTAAGCTCCCAAAGCTTTACATTATAACCACGATATTCCTCCACCATAAGTGAGGGTAGGTAATAAATTCGAGTCGGAACTGCTTTGTGGGTAGCTATCGACTTTTCTGTAGGTCCCCAATGTAAGGTAGAGTATGCTTGGTATCGGTTGGTGAATTTCAGGGATGAAATTCTTATAAGGAGGGGAGATTGTAGGGACCCAAATCCAAAAAATAAAATAAAGAAAAAGAGAAGGGAAATTAAAAAGGATAAAATAGCGGAGCTTGTTGACGAGGCTCCATTTCTCGTCGACGAAGCCTTTTCTATGGCTCAGCGACATGACGCAGGGACCTGTCGACGAAAAGAAATCAAGGGATTTTCAAAGATTTTGAAATCTCAGGCTCATCGACGAGGTCACTTTCTTGGCCATGAGCGACCTTCTACGGCTCGTCGACGAGAATTCCAACTAGCCAATGAGTCTAGATGGGTCAACCTTGTTAATAAATATCATTTAGTTTGCTTAATGAGGATGAAACTCAAATCTTCTCTCTCTCTCTCTCTAGAACTCGAACCAGCCCTCTCTCTCTAGGATTTTGTGTTGTCTGTTGCCAGAATCAACAATTTGACATCACTATGTGGATTAGGAGAAGAATCTCTACAGTTATAACGAATCAGATTTTCAATTTGAGGATTTTCAGGTTTTTCCCAAAAATTGAGGTAAGGATCTGATTTTGTTTTTGGTTCGATAGTTATGTAGTAGTCAAGATTATAGTGAAGTAATATTCTTCGATTTTTAGGTTTCAGGAATCTTAAGTCGTTGTTTTGGATCGATTCATTCGTGTTTCGATTTTCGGGATTAAGGTAAGGGGATTTTTTTACATAAGTATTTTTAGAAAACTAAACCGCTAGAAAGTTAGCTTATGTCTTTATACGCGTTTTGACTACTTACTTGCAAAGTTTTACTGGGTATAAATGTTGTTTCTTACGATTTTACGGTTTTTGGCAAAAATGAGGTTTTGGCATATAAACTCCAAACTTTCCAAAACTACTTTATTTGTTTTAAACCTAAAGTAGGAACTGCTTGATGCCCATGTTTGCAGTCCAAATGGTATTTTTCAAGATATATAGTATAAATAGTAGATTTTGACGAAAAAGGTGTGACAAATGATATGGAGTGGAATATACTAAACTGTTATACTTATCAATGAACTATGTGAACTAAAGTTTCATTTTGTTATTTGAAAATGTGGAAAACAGGTGTCGATTAATCACTAAGCTTTATATGTAAAAATGGTTGAACCGAGAGTGTTTGTGCCAGTTAACACAACTATTTGAAAGAAAGAAAGAATGCATGAAAGATTGCATGATTATGATTGTGAAATTACTGGAATTGCACTGGTTGTTATGTTTTCATTGTAAATTATATATATGATAGATTGGGACCACAACTCGTTACCAAAGGAGTTGAAAGACACTCTAAAAGAGTTGAAAGATACTCCAGGTAATATGAAGCTTTAAATAGCTTGAGGCGCGGTACTGTTGCTAACTAAGGTACACTGCAACCACATATGTGATTCAGTGTGGGTATCAAGATAGTTGGCTTGCAGGAGTGTGGGGCCACTGGTGAAATAATGGACTAGGTGGGGTAGTCGAACTGTATATGTGATGCTTGACAGTGCCTGCACGAACAGGGCCCTGTCAGAGTTTATCTGTGTACAACCCATGCCACGGGGTAATTAGGCATATTTATAAAGTTCCAAAGTTGGTCATTGTCCTAAATTTTCCTATACATGATTTAAAAACTAAAATGGGCAAAGTCACAGGGTTGAGAACCGTGTGGAGGGATAGTACAGTGTATGAATCTATACCCTACCCTAACCTCGGGAACTCTCTCTTGTAATGATGTTGAATTATGTTTATATATCTCCTATAGTACAACATTGTGAATGTGATATTGTGCAACTGTTTCTAATTGGAATAAACTCATGTAGTCACGTGCTGATATAATATCATCCACCTTACTGAGAAGTGTCTTACCCCAATCTTACAACCTTTGTTTCAGGTCCTAAAGGACATCGGTCCTAGTCTTCTAGAGGGACTTTGGCGCGTAGAGTCTTGTTAGTAGACATAATTTTTTGTATCAGTAATGGGTTGTTAGCCTAGTTTAATGTAAGTGGATGTAATATAATTTATGTTTTAAGCATGGATCTTATGTACTGAAGAATACAAATAGAACTCTGGTATATATCTAATAGAATCTCATAAGAATGTTTATGTTTTCTGCTGTGCTTGAATACAAATATGTATGTGATACACCAGTTTGTCCCTATTTAGGGCGGGTTATTTATGTATGTTTATCAGATATAGGTATACGTATGTGTAGTCGCACTCTGTGTTCGTATAAAGGGCTGAGGTGTTACAAGTTATCACCCACAGACATATGGACAGACGGAGAGATTCAATGGGCTACTGGAAGAGTAATTGCACCATTTTGTCAATGCCAACCAGAAGAATTAGGTGCAACTACTTGATGTGCCTGAGTTTTATTTTAATGCCCAAAAGAGTTCAACAACCAACAAAAGCCATTTTGAGCTTGTTACAGGCTAGTAGTCGCTGTTACCTCACATAGTGGATGAGCCATACAGAGGAAAAAGTCCCAGGGTGTACATCTTCACCAGAGAATGGAGACAGAATGCTGAGATTGCCTGAGCCTACTTGGAAAATGATACTAAGTAGATGAAGAAGTGGGAAAATTAGGGGAGAAGACCGCAGCACTTCAACGTAGGTGACTTGGTGCTTTCTAAGCTCAATCCAGAATAGGTCAGGTCATTACGAGGACAAGATAGGAGACTACTTCGCAAATATGAAGGACTAGTCCCCATCCTGTTTTTCATGTCAGCTGCCTCAAGCCGTACAACGCCGACACCAACGATTCGAGCAGAAGTTAGTTAACCAGAGGAGAAGTGAGTATAGTTCAACCTGACAGACATGAAGTTGAAGATATCCTTCCCAACAGAGAGTTCATATCCTCAAGGAAGAAGCAGAAGGAGTTCTTAGTGAAGTGGAAAGGCCTTGGTGATGAAGAAATTAGTTGGGTTTCTATGGAAGATATGCAATTGTTCATGGACAAAGTTGAAGTGTACCTTGCGTCAAAGTCTACGAGAATGTCGACCGCATAAGTGAGGGAGAATGTCATGAGCTAAGCTTGTTCAGGGCATTTTGGGTTCTAGTTCACTTTACGAAAATGCATGAATATCTAATGTGAACTTATCAAAAGTTTTATCTTGAATATTATATCAATCAAAATCAAAAAGCTTTCTTTCAAATATTCAATCACAACACGATCTTTGTAATATCCAAATCTATATATATATAATATGATTTCCAAAGATCAAAAACTAAATATAAAGTTTTTCAAAGAAAATATCCCTCAGTAAAATAAATATTTATGAACACTAAGATATTTAATCAAGTGTTTTAATGTATCTAAAAAATAAATCCTTTGACTGAATACACACTTGAATCAAAACTATTTAACCAATGACGAAACCCTTTATCAAGTAGTGATATTATCTAAATAATCTATATGAAAGTATACTCACTATCAATCACTCAGCTTATTTCCACAATAGATTTTAAAATGAGAAGTTCTTTGAAAAATACATATCAAACAAGCAAATCAGTTTATAAAGAACTCTACAAGAAGAAATATCAACGTGTAGATTGATTTACCAAACCTCAATACCAAACTGATTCCACAATGGTAACTAGATTGCTTTTTGACAAACAAGATAGCCTTAGCTCAGATTCGATGTAAAAACTTTGAAATCCTAGGTAGAGGTTTCAACAGTGTGTTCAAAGTTGTGCTAAACGTGTAATCTCTGCAAAAAGGTTTGTTCTCTTCTCTTCCAAAAGTCTTAGCTTTTGCACTAGGGTTTAGATGATGTATAAATAGGTACTTTGCCCTTAGGATAAATTTCAACCGTTGGATCAAAGATTAGCTCGCGTGTTCTCTCATTAAAAATTAGATTTTTAAACTTTCCCACAGGTTTAGACAACTGAGGTTAAAGGCCCAAACGATTGAAGTTCCTTAGAGCTTCAAAAAATTAACCTGGACATAGGGTCAAATGACTAAAGTTGGAGTTTAGTCTCCTGAAGTGTCGGGTTCAAACAACTGAAGTCTGATTTCAGTCTTTTGAGGTGCTTCTGTCAGGTTTTGTGTTTCACCATAAATTCTTCAGACTACTAAACTTGTCTTTGGTCTTCTGAAGTTGCAACTTCAGACGACTGAGCTTGAAGTTTGGTGTTAGCTTTGGTGCAATCCCAAGAGGGGATTTGAATTGGTATTTAAAATTTTTATCCCCTAGGTTAATTCACTAGCAACAGTATTACACAAGCTTAGGGTCAATCTATGCAATCAATAAATAAGCATACATGTGCAATAATAGTAAAATGCAGAAAAGTAAACAGTAGACGCAATATGTTAACGAGGTTTGGCCAAATTGCCTACGTCCCCGCCTTGGCTAACAAGCACAAGGATTACCACTATACTTGCTCACTTAAATAGGTGGAGCGGCACCTAAACAACCAAGTCAATTAGCACAGGGCCGACCTCAACCTTTATAATCAGGTCAATTAATACAGGGCTAACCTCAACCTACACAATCCTTACCGGGCTGGATTACCACCCCCTCAGAACACGCTTGGAAACGCTCAGATTTACAATCAAATGGTATAGTGAAAGTGCTTTCGTGTAAAGTAGATATATACCCAGATGCGCTCAATCACATACACCACAAAAGGATTTAATATATAAGCTAAATGTGGTTTAATAAATCAACTCTCAAATATATTTGCTATCAATGTAATCAGTGCAAGAGAGTGCAATCACTACAATCTTCGTATCACAAGATGCATTTAATTTAAGTGCTCAAACAAAGATATTATCCAAACAGTATATATATATATATCAATCAACAGATTTTCGCAATCGTATGATGCTCAAGTAATGTATATGTTTGGTTTGCAAAAAATATATAATCTTTGTATTCAACAAATAATATTTAAGTCAATAAATATTGCCATGAAGATCAATATCACATAAACAAATATCTTTTCAAAGTTATGTCAAGATACATCCCACGAGATATTTGGAAATGTTTTGAAGAGATTTTGCAATCCAAAAACAAATACAAACTTCATAAGATATTACAATGAATATGCAATACTCAGAAGTTTAATGCAAGTCTTCTTAGGAGAGACTTATCAACAAAGTCCCCTAAGAGTACTTAGGTTTAGCTCTCGAGAAAATCGTATCAAATAATCACAAATCAAAGAGAGCAAACTTTATGGAACAACCACACTTAAACACACTTACAAAGATGTTTGAGTAGTAAGATAAGGTAAGAATAAGTGTAGGAGACTCAAAAATGAGTATTATAGGTTTTGGATGTTCAAAAAAATTTTCCTAATCAAAGTTGCTAATCTCATACTAATCTTTGCAAATGATGGACTATTTATAGAGAATGGAAGAATTATAGTTGTTAGGACATGTAGGGTATTATTAATATTATTTAAAATCATTTTAATCCTAATTAACCTTATTTAAAAATATTTAACCGTGATAAAAATTAAGCCCAACCCGAGAGCACCGGTCGACCAAGACAAGTTCGGTCGACCGAAGTTTTTGGGGTTCGGTCGACCAGGCCAAAAATAAACTGCCTGTTCAGTCGACTGGACATGTATGTCCGAGGCGATTTTTCAATATGTTCGAGGTTCGGCGACCAGGAGGATTTGAACTGAGTAGTTCGGTCGACCAAGGCGTTAAGTTTCCATACATGGGAACTCGGTCGACCAGGGTGTTGGTATACATTTTTATATCGGTCGACCAGGAAGTCAAAATGTTGACTTTAGGAGGGTTCGATCGACCGGGGCCATTTTAAACTACAAGAGTTTGGTCGACCGAGCTGTGGTCAACTAGTTGACCCAAACCATGTTCAGTCGACCAGGCTGAAAATGAACTTGAAGGATCGGTCGACCAAAGGTGCACATTTTGTGCGTTTCAATCCTGTTTCATTCAAAAAACACCATATTCAATAGTATAATACATACATGTGCAATGGTAAGTGTCCTAAGGACTTTTCTAAGTTTAGTTTTAGTTATGTTTTGGTTTGAGCTTACATATTAGACTATGCATGTGATTTGTGTAAATATTACAAACCAAAGACCCTAATTACTATTACAGACCCTTTGAATAAATATGAAATACAATACAAATAGAAATTGGGTCTTCAACTTCACTTTCTCTTTGTGCATTCTGATATGCCAATTTGAGTTCTTGAACATAACCTCAAACACCCATTAGATATAATGAGTATTTGTCATTATCAAAACCGGGCATGACCTATAAGGTCAACATTCGGTCTTCTAAAGTTCCCAATTCTTAGATTTTTTTCCTTTTAGTTCAAAAATATGTTTTGTTTTCTTTCTTGACTCTTTTATAAAAATATTTTTTGGTATTTTAAAAATATTTCTAACTCCATGAATGTCACCTAATGATGTTCATAAGATGCATGAGTCCTAAGGTCATTCTAGGGTATATGTTGTGCCTCAAATTAAATCATATGAAAATATAAATACATGAGTTCTAAGTGCCCATTTCCATGATGCTCTTGAACTTGTCGTCTGCATCTTCATTCTTCAACTCTTTTAGTTCCATGGATCTTGCCCAGACATGTATGCTTTATTCTTTATGGCTCTCATGACTTGTTATCCTTACGTGCATGCTTAATATAGTTCCTGTTCACAATCTCAATGCACATATCAAATACCAAGTGATTTGTCATTATCAAAACCGAATTGGACTCATAGAGTCAACAATGCTTGCCAGTGACCACTTGCCTCGTGTGTTTGGGATGAGTTTCTATCATGTAAATACTAGTGTAGGATTATTTTCCAGTATTTATTTCATTGTATGCCAAATAAGATAGTATGACTCCTCGGTCACTTTGATGTTTCCTAGTGGCAAAGTAAGAATAACCTAGAAAGCTCTTTAGGGGAGGGTGAGTGTTAATCAGTCATTGTAAAGCTCACTAGCTTTTGTCAACTTGTTTAGCCTACTTGCCACCCTCCCTAAGCACACAATGTCAACGGAGGTATTGTTAATGAATTACGTTTACTTCAATGTTTACTGCTTGCTTGCCATGACTTTCATGAATTGATTATTATTTCCGCTGCTATTTGAATGAATGTTAATGAAAGTGTTTCGTGGATTAATGTTGGTAAACAATAGGCTAACTAGTTGAGTAAGAGTGCTTTAGCTAGCGCCATATGCCCCTTCACAAGGGTGTGAAAATAGTCAGACCGTGACACTGAGCTCTGAAGTCCCGCTCACTATAATGGAGTTCTCTGTAGCTACACAGAGAGCAGAGAGAATGAGAGGGGCAGGGCCCTTTTTGGCTTTTGCGCTCTGAGAGGGTGGCGTAGCGCTTTTCCTCTTCACTTCTAGAGAGGAAGAGTGACGATGACCCTCAACGTATAGAGAGAGAGAGAGAGAGAGAGAGAGAGAGAGAGAGGATGGAGTTAGCCTACAAGGGTGCTGGGCTGATTGCAGCAGTCCGATCAGTGCGTAGACCGCCAGATTAGGTTGCGTGGATTAGGTAGTGTCGCTAAATGGTATTTCGAGTTTTTTCCTTTTTAATTTTTTATATTAAAATATTAAATAATGGTTAGGTTGGACTTTATTTCTCCAGCAAGTTTTGCATGGTGGACGAAAGAAAAGGTGATTGGACAAAACATGCTGAGCGAGTTTTGCATGATGGACGAGAGAGATGCAAAAGGTAATTGGACATCTATACCTTTAAAAAATAGAATTAAAAATAATAAAAATAATAATTACACTAATAACAATCATTATTATGAAAATAACAAAAAAATAATAGAACAAAAACAACAAAAAATAAAAATAATAATATCTAATAGTAATTACAATAATAATAATAACAACTAATAATAATATTTATTTCTATCAAAATAATAATAACAACAATTAAAATAATACTAAAACTAATTATAATCACTATTATAATATAAAAAATAATACAAAATTAAATATATGTACTAGAGTTTTTTAATGAAAAATAACTATTTTTCATTGCATTATAGAAACAATTGAAAAATATCAAATATTAGAAAAGAAAAATTAAAACTGAATTCCTACCATCATTCCATATATATATATATATATATATATATGTGTGTGTGTGTGTGTGTGTGTGTGTGTGTGTGTGTGTGTATATAGACATTTGGGGTCTGAATATTAATAGTTATAAAAAAATATTATTTTTTAATTACTTTATAATAATGATACACTTGAAATCATAATTACTTACTTCATCACAAATAAAACTTTTTGAATTTTTTATTGTTTCTTTTCATTTTGTTTAATACAAATATCATTAAACTTAAAGAAATTATGACTTTAAGTGTATAATTAGTATAAAATAATTGAAAAATAACATCTTAGTTTTAATTTTTATAAAACTAGCTCATTTGGGATTCAAATATTATTAGTTGTGAAAAAAAACTAATATTGTTTTAATATAAATTAATATGATAATCATATGTTAAAAATATAAATTAAGAATAATATTATTATTAATAAAAAAAATATTATATTATTTTTACTCAATTAAAGTATTTAAATGTTAGTTAAAAATAATAGTTAAAATAATTATTAATTAAAAATTATGCATATATTGTTTTATTATTCATTATAACCTATTAATTATTAAAAATATTAATTAAATTCTAGAATGAATAAAATAAACACCTATAAATTTAAATTAACATTTAATAAACTAAAAATTTTAATTTAGTTATTAATACTATTTTTAACATAAATTAATATAATAATTATATGCTATAAATATACATTAAAACCAAGATTATTGTAAATTAATAAATAATGTTATATGATTTTAATTAATAGAAAATATTTAAATTTTAATAATAAAATTAATATAATTATCGCTTAATTTTTTAATTGAGAAAATGATAATATTTTTATTTAAAATATATTTAAAAATACATATTAGTTAATATAATACAATTCTGAAAAATAATTCTGTATAAGTGGTTCCAAACAATCCATCGAATCTATGTTACTAACTGAATACAATACTAGTAATTGCATTGTAAATGCAATTCCTTTCACTGATTTGCTCAATAAATCAATTTTAATTTTATTCTTGCACTAATTTTATTCCCCTCTCAGGTGTAGAAGTGGTAAAACAGGTCAAAAATCATCGAGTGACCCGTTTCCTGCCTCGTTAAAATTGGGTTTGAGTTTAGTAGAAGACATCACGTTTATAAATGGGTCAACCTTAACTTGACCAATTTAATAAACGAGTTTGACGGATTTGGATCAAGTACCTGACAAGTGACCCATTTAATTTGATATATATATGTCGGCCTAGGTGTGCATCTAAAGGTGGGGGTGAATAGATGTTCTTCGCGGATAATGAATTTTTCTATAAACACAAAAATTCCATGCCAAGATGCAAGAGTAATATACCACAATATATTTCAAAGCAAATAAACACAAGCAGGTAAAGTAAGAGAGATAAGGAAAGAGGAGCTTGACGCAGCGATGTTAACGTGGTTAGGCACCAAGCTTACGTCCACGCCTTGAGTCCAACTCAAGGATTTCCAAATCCACTAAGCAATCCCCTTAAAAACGAAGAAGCCTTTACAACTCAAGTGCAAAACCCAACTGCTCACCAAGAGCCTCAACCTAGGTGTTCACCAAGAATCACGTTAAAGAAAGCTCACCAAGAACCTTCAAGATTCACAAACAACAACAAATGTAGAGACTACAAGATGATGCTCCTTCTTGAGCCGATGATACAAAGAAAACCTCACACTATTCTCTTTCAACAATTGATATGTAAACCAAAATAGATTGCAAGAGAGCTTGAGCAATATGAAGACCTAGAATGAATGCTTTACTAATTATCTCAATAACCAAAATACTCAATCAATCCTCAAATTTATGCTAATAAGGTATATTTATTTCCAAGAAGATAAGCATGTTGCCAGCTAGCCACTAGGCATTAATGAAGAAGAGACAAGGCAAAAACTAGCCGTTATCGCGCATTTATTACAGTCTGCTCGAGGCTGCTCGTCGACAAGTCCATGGACTAGTCGAGGAGTCACACTTTATACACTAGTTGATGAGTCCCCTGTTCTCGTCGACGAGTCACCTCTGCAATCTCAGGTGGTCTTGGGATCTCCTAGTCGACGAGTGCCCTGCACTAGTCAACAAGTCCCCTACATATACTAGTCGACGAGTCTCTTGTTCTCGTCAACAAGTCACTTTGTTTTACTTCTTAAAAGGCCTCTAGATGTACTAGGACAAGTTCAAATAAAGTGTGTGTTGACCTTATTGGTTACGCCCGATTTCAATAATGAAAAATACTCATGTATTTAATGAATATCTAGTTCATGTGTAAGTTATATTAGCAGATACACTGATGGCACATGAAAGCTTAAAGCTTGAAGACCAATTCAAGTTTTTCAGTTGTAATATATATTTTCAGTAGGGAAATTGGTCTGTAATAGTAATTAGGACTTTGGTTTGTAATAAGCTCACACACATCAATTTTGCACGTAAATGACCCTAGGACACACACATTTGCACTTGCATGTATTAGGCACATGAATAGGGTTTGTGTGTTTCAAGACAGGACCGAAATGCACACATTGTGCACTTTCGGTTGACCGACCTTGGCAGTTCATTCTGCTTGGTCGACCAAACCAAACCTGGGTCAACTGTTGACCAAGGCTCTGGTCAAACGAACTAGGTAGTTCAAAAAGCCCCAGTCGACTGAAACCTCTCTAGGTCAACATTTTGACCATTTGGTCGACCGAACCAATTTTGTACTCCAATTACCTGGTCGACCGAGGGTCCTCGGGAAAAATCTTAATGGTCTGCCGACCAAACTAGCCAGTTCAAAATGGCCCGATTGACTGAACCTCGAAGAATTGGGAAATCGCCCTCTTTCGGTTAACCAACCACTCAGTTCAAAAATACCTTGGTCGACCGAACCATATGAGTCTTGGTCGACCGAACTTGTCCTCGTCGACCGGACCTCTCTGGTTGCCCTAATTTTTACAGCAGATAAACATCTTTTAAACAGGGTTAAAATATTTGAAATGTCATTAATCTTTCCTAATAATGCCCAATAGGTCCCTAACGGTCATATTTCTTCCCATGTCTATATATAGGTGATCATTTGTGAAAATTGGGGGTATAAGATACCTTGATTAGGGAAAATTCTCTAATAATCCAAAAACATATACTACTCATTTTTTAGCCTCATTCACTCATGCTTACCTTTTATTAGTGCCTACATCATTTGTAAGTGGATTAAGTGTCTTGCTTCCCTAGGTTTGCTCTCCTTGCCTTGATTGATTGACTTGATTTTCTTGAGAGCTAAACCCAAGTATTCTTAGGGGACTTTGTTAATAAGTCTCTCCTAAGAAGACTTTTATTTGATCTTATGAGGTTGTATATTCATTGCAATATCTTGAGAAGATCGTTTAAGTATTTTGGTTGCAAACCTTTTCATAATCACTTTCAAATATCTATTGAGCTTTTATCTTGAAAATTATTTGAAGAGATATTTGTTTGTGTGATAGTGATCTTTGTTGCAATATTCACTCACTCATATATTATTTGTTAAATACAAAGATTACACATCTTTTGCAAACCAAGCATTTATATCATTTGATACTTACATGCTTGAGACATCTTGCTGATTGAAAAACTTGAGACTTGACATCTCTGTATGAACTTATTTGCTAAATATCTTGTGATACAAAGATTGATTGATTGACACTCTCACGTACGCATTACACTGATAGAAAACATATTTGAGAGTTGAAATATTTAAACCACATTGAGTTTACATATTAAATCATATTGTGGTATTTGTGATTGCGCGTATCAGGGTACACATCTGCTTTACATGAAAGCATAATCACTGTACCATTTGATTGTAATACACATCTGTTGTATTTCCAAGCACGGGCCTGAAGAGGGAGACTAGCCCTAGAATAATCCCGGATTGGCTTAGACCCGGTTAGGAAAGCTAGGTGCGTCGTCTTGTTAAGACGTGTAGGTTGAGGTCAACCCCGCTAATTGACCTAGTTAAGGTTGAGGTCAGCCCTGTGCTAATTGACCCAGTTGTAATTGGTGCCGCTCCACCCTTAAGTGAGCTATTAGTGGAATCCTTGGGCTTGCGAGCTAGAGGCGGGGACGTAGGCACAATTGGCCGAACCCCGATAACATATCGTGTGTTTGTTTATACTTCCGCATTTTATATTTACTGCACATGTATGTTATGGGTGAATGATGTGTATGACTTAATTTCCACATTATATTTATCTACTCATTTGGAAATTGCATAGATTGACCCTAGGTTGTGTATATACTATTGTTGGATAGATTAACCTAGGAGAAAAAGTTTTAAATTCCAATTCACCCCCCTCTTGGGAATACACCAATTCTAACAGTGTGTTTGTTCTAATAAAATCCAACCTTGTACAAAAATAATTTTGACCATGTATAAGATTTCTTGATTGATAAACCATGTTTGAAAACTCATTTTGACACTTACGCAATTAGGTGACTTGGTATGCGTGTGTAAACTCGGTTTTAATGTTTTAACCTAATATGAACAAAATACATATGCAATTGCTCGACTCTTGCAAGATATTCTCATACGTATCATACGCATAAGAGCATCATAATTCCTAGCTCACACACAACCCAACAAATATGTAAAGAATACCAGCTTTAATATATGCTTCGGTTGGTTATGCTTTAGGTATTCCATGTATATGCTCTGGCTATCACATTTGCTCATTGATTCTTTGATAAACATTTGACCCTTATGCTTGCTTTGGTTATCCTATTTATCTTAACTTAAGGAAAAATATTAGCTAGCCTAAGAACCACTAATGGGTTGTTATCATCAAAACAAGTTGGAATGAAGAACCTTAGCCATTAGAGCTAACATTCTCCCCTCCTCTTTGATGATGGCAAACCATTAGTGTTCTTTTAAAAGATTTTTCTTCTGAAAAAAATGCTCCCCCTCAAAATATGCATACATGTTTGAAAAATAAAGTAACAATTCCTCCCCCTTAATGTATGCACAATATAACACTCATATCATATTTTATTTTGGAACAATCAAACAAAATTTCGGCAGCATACCCTTTGTAAATAGAGCATTTTTCCATAAAAATAATGCATACAAACCTGATTGAATTAAGAAGTTCATTATACACAACATTTCAACAATATTCCCAACTATAAGCAAATTAGTATGTCCAATATCAATTAGTTCAGTATGTTCAACCAGACAAGCAGTTAGATTAAGTAATAACCAACAAGCGTAAGATATTAGTTAAGCACAGTGGGGTTCCCCACAAGACATGTTTATGTACCATGCTTAACAATTAGTACAACTGATTCATAAGCCAATATATACAATAAAAAGAAATGAATTGCATCCAGTCAACAAAATGATGCAAACATCAGTAGCATCCCAAAAGGAAGCAATCGTTTCAAAAGAAAATAACCAGATTAACTTGCTTTTCTTCCCAAACACATGATTTCTTCTCCCCCTTTGCCATTATAAAAAAAATAAGGGGTTCCTACTGCGGGCGACTCAAATGGTCAAGGATAGCAGTGAGATTAGCATCGATAGAGTCAAAACGGGCACGATTTCTTTGATCCATGATAGCCATGTCCAATGCCATCCTATCTAGATGCTCCAATGTTGGATCAACCGACACTGATCCTTTGGCTTCCGGGTCCTCTTCCATAGCGGCTTCCATTTCATTTACCGATTCGTCAGTCAGTTCGGCAGATTTCCTCCTAATCCTATCCTGCTCATCCTTCACAAAATGCCTCATATGAAGAGTAGCCTCAGTGTATATATCCTCTGGAGAAGGTACAATACTAGGCATACTGACTTGGATAATACTAAAGTGGTCAAAGAATACATTGAGCAATCGGCCATACAGCAAGCACCCCCTTTGCCTTTTCAAATTTTCTTCCATATGCTAAACAATAATAGTCGACAAATAAATTCCCTTGCCAATCCATAGACAAAACATAGAAAATACGTATCTGAGTGTTACCTAGTCCCGCCCTCCTTTTTGCGGCGAGAAATTGTTTGTGATCATGTGATGTAACACTCTAAAATCAATGGTTAAGTCCTTAGATTTTGGTTTGGCTATTTCAGGAATGTCAGGGTCGTCAGTTATCTATTTCAATGCCTCGTGTGGGTGAAACCAGTTGTATCTCGTGGGCTACATGGCCTTGGGAAGGCTTTGAATAGGATAAAAATCACAAGATATGACCTCAAAAAATACTTGATCAGTTAACCTAATGGTTGTCCCTCTAACTGTGGAATAAGCTGCACAACCTTTGGAAGATAGAACAAAATTTATGTAAAATTCTCAAACCAAATCATCATAAACAGGCTCATGCAAATTGAATAAAGCTTCCCACCCTACGTCCTTGATTTTTTCTAACAAAGTAGTGAAATTATCCACAAGAAATTTTGAAGGAACGATCTTACCGTGAACGATATTCTGCTTAGAGATTTTGTTGTTGTAGTGAAATGAAGCCTCGAAAGACACAAATCTCCCACCTGTATCTTTGGCACCTTTGCATGTGTGCTTAGAGGAGGGGTTCTGAGAAGAACCCTTGCCGATATCTGGTTGTTAGGAAGAGATGAGGGCTTTTCTCTTCGATCGGGGTGCCATGTGGTTGTCTAGGGCTTAGGAATTGAAGGGATTTGGAGATCAGAGCCTAGGAGATGATGGAATGTGGAGTTTTTGAGTTCAAAGGAGCGAAGGGAGGAAGAATCACGAGAGGGTTAGGGTTAGGGTTTGAAAAATTTTAGTTATGGTGCACTGGAATTTTAATTGACGAGTGACATACTCTAATCAACGAGTGGCTCTTTACCAATTGTCAACATGTGATATATGATAGTCGATAGTGACTCTTTAATTCTCGTCGAGGAGAGCCTCTGGCTCGTTGACAAATGTAGTTAAAATTGTTGCCTTGGAATTCAATTTTGAGCCATTTAATAACAAAATTATTTAGGTGGTTTAATCATAGGTCCTTTGAAGTGCACATACCTAACTCATGTCTAATTTTACTAAATCTTTCTTCGTTTAGGGGTTTTGTCAAAATATCGACCAGTTGATTTTAGGTATTTATGTATACTAATTCAACATCCCCCTTTGTACGTGGTCTCGAATAAAATGGTGCCGGATTTCAATGTGCTTAGTCCTAGAGTGCAGGCACGGATTTTTTGAGATGTTGATGGTAGTAGTATTATCACAATGGATTGGTGTACCCTTTATTAAAAATTTGAAATCCTCAAGTTGCTGCTTCATATACAATGCTTGATCGTAACAACTACCAGCTACTATATATTCAGCTTCAGTGGTTGAAATGACAACTAAGGTTTGCTTCTTACAAAACCATGAAACAAGTGAGTGACTTAGAAAGTGACACGTACCACTAGTGCTTTTTCTATCGATTTTGCACCCCCCGTAGTTAGCATCTGAATAGAAGGTGAGATCAAATGGAGCATTCTTAGTGTAAAAGAGCCCTAAGTCATGAGTTCCTGTTAGGTACCTAAATATTCTCTTAACAGCATTTAGATGTGACTCTTTGGGACATGATTGGAATCTAGAACACAAGCAGACACTAAATATAATGTCTGGCTTGCTAGAAGTGAGGTATAATAAACTATCAATCATCCCTCTATACAATTTTTGGTCAATATTCTTCCTTTTTTCATTACTATCAAGCTTCGTTGTTATGCTCATTGGGGTTGCTTTGGTTTTTCCTATTTCAAGTCCAAATTTCTTGAGCATGTCCTTGACGTACTTGACTTATTAATGAATATTCCATTCTTTATTTATTTTATCTGCAAGGAAGAAGGTTAATTCGCCCATCATACTTATCTCAAATGTTTCCTGCATAGTTCAAAAAAATTCTCTACACATGTTTTCGTTTGTAACACCAAAAATGATATCTACATAAATTTGTATGACAAGCATATCATTCCCCTTATGTTTTAAGGTAGTATCAAATTGTCCTCTTGTGCAACCATTTTCCAAAAGAAACTTACTTAAGCGTTCATACCAAGCTCTTGGTGCTTGCTTAAGTCCATATAGGGCTTTTGAGAGTTTAAATACATGTTTAGGGTGAGTATGACTCTCAAAATGTGGGGGTCACTTGACATAGACTTCTTCTTCTATGTATCCGTTTAGAAAGGCACTTTTTACATCTATTGGCCTAACTGAGCTTTTCAATCCATTTTGGTGAAAACAAACAAAGGATATTCTAACTTGGAATGGTTGAGTTTCATGTTTGACAAAAATACAAGGATCATTATGAACCATCAAGCTATATTCATTAACAAGTGATCCAAGAGAAGCTCAAAGCAACACTAGATTGATCAATGCATGAGAAAACTAAAACCAGCTTAAGCTAAAGTCCAAAGGATTTCAAAAGGACCATGAAATGAAAGATTTCAAGCTTAGAGTATAAGGTTTTAGGATGAACAATGTAAGTACTTCAAAGTTAAATATCTATTGAAATATCATTTGAAGCTCTTTAGGGGAAATTTATGGACTTAGAGACTTATTTTAAAATCCCGGAAAATGTTTTATAAAAGAACAAAGAAAGAGAGCAAAACATATTTTTGAAATGGAAATAAAAAACCAGAAAATATACTGCTCAAAAGACTGAAGTTATTGCTCAGAAGACTGAAGTTTAAGCTCAGTCGTTTGAAGAATTACTTCAGATGTCAGAAGATTAAGTCCAATCATCTGAAAATTTATTGGTGAAAAATAAAAACTAGCAGAAGCATATCAGAAGACTAAACCCTGACTTTAGTCGTCTGAACCCAAAACTTCAGAAGTCTGAACTCTAAACTCAGTCATTTGACCCTTTGTCTAGTTCAATATTTTTAAAGCTTAAGGAACTTCAGAAGATTGACCCCGAAGGTTCAATCGTCTGAACATTGTTAACAGTCAAATTTTTTAAAAGTTTTAAATTTTAAATATCAGTTTCTTGTGCCCCAAAATTTCTAAAAACTTGGGAAATACTCCAAGTAAATTGCGCAACACGAAAGCACTTTTGAAAGCCTATAAATACATGATTTTGCAAATCAAAATATACCAAGAATTGAAAAATCTGCTCTAAGATCTCTTACATTCAAAGTCATTACTTGCTAAACCTTTTGCAATCTAAAAGTGTTGACATTTTGAAAGTGTTGATCATCAATCCCTGATTTCTACATACTGATTTCTCATCTGGAGAAAAAGGGTCGTGGTGAATTCTAATCTTGAGCTTCGAATTGTGTTTCATCTTTGATATTTAAATTCTGAAGTATATAGATTTGAATAGTACTAATCAGCTCTGTGTGTAAGCTCTCTTTGTACATATCTACTTGATGTTGCTTTTGTAGTTCTTGGATGATTCTAGGCTTGTTGGATCGTTGATCGAATGAGAGTACATTGTTTCGAGAGGCGGGCTCTAGCCTACTTAAAGGAGTGGTTGTAAAGGTATTGTTCCACCGGTTAAAGGAACTAAGCTAGTGGAATCCTTTGGTGGTTTACCAAAGGCGAGGACGTAGGTTGTGTATAAGTCGAACCTCGAAAATCTCGGTGTTCTTCTCATCCTTACTTTCTTTATTTTCTGCGCTATATATCCTTGTGTATGCTAAGTGCAAGTTGTAGGGCTTAAAATCCATATTCAAAGAAGACTCTTGATTTTAGAAAATATGTTTTAATTAACCATTTGCAGAAACCCACAAGGGAGTACTTTGGTTAATTTGTGGAAATTTTGATTAAGAGAAGTGCAATAAAAATTTCATTCGAAGTAGAGTTTGCAAACAATTACATGGCTTCTACCAAAAAAGCATAAAGTTCTTGAATGATTGTTTGATTTTCATACTTTGGTTCTTTGGATTGTGTTTTAATTTTTTCAAGTACTTTGTGGTGTGATTTGGTTGTGATTATTAGTTAATTGATTTACTTTCTTGTTGTTGCATTAAAACAAGTAAGAAGTTGAAAAGAGGTTAAAATTTTAATTCATCCAATTCACCCCCCCTCTTAGGAAAGCTATTCTAATTTCAATTGGTATCAGAGTATAGTTATAGTAAATCTTAACAAGAAGCTATAAAAAAAAATCTAATGACACATATAGGAGTAGCTGCCTTCGGAGAGGGCCAATCCTCAACCCATCCACCAATCTTTTGTGGACATAACTATACTTTTTGGAAAAAAACGAATGCAAATCTATCTTCAACATATGGATTGGAAAGCTTGGGAAGTAGTCATGGATGGAGATCTAATTCCTACTAAAATAGTGGATGGAAAACAAATTCCTAAAGAGAAAAAGGATATGACTAATATAGACTACAAAATGCTTCAAATAAATTCAAGTGCCATAAATGCCTTATATTGTGCTTTAAACGCCAATGAATTCAATAGAGTCATGACCTACAAACGGTCAAAGAAATTTGAGACAAGTTAGAAGTAACGTATGAAGGAATGGTAGATGTTAGAAACAATAGGATAGACATGCTAACTAGTGAATATAAAGCGTTCAAAATGAATTTAGATGAAACAATCACTAGTATGTATACTAGATTTACTCAAATAATAAATTCTTTAAGTGCCCTAGGAAAGACCTACACTACCTAGGAAATGATTAGGAAAATACTAAGAGGCCTTCCCTCCATATGGGAACCAAAGGCCACTGCAATTACGAAAGGTAGGAATCTTAAGACCACCTTACTAGATGAACTTATAGGTTCACTACTCACCTATGAAATGACACTAAAAGAAAGAAATCCCGAACCTAAGCATAAGAAATCCATTGCCTTAAAAGCATCTAGTAAAAGCTCAAGTGAAGATGAAAGTGAATCAAGTGACCTAGACCAAGAAGAATAAGCATTCATCACTAAAAAACTTGGCAAGTTCTATAGGAGAAATAAAAGGTTCCTTGGAAAGTTTAGTAAAAAGAAATCTGAAAAAGGGGAAACAGGTAGGAAAGAAAAAAAAAGTAAAAAATGATCCTCCTATATGTTATCATTGCAAGAAACCAAGACACATCAAGTCGGACTTTTCATTGCTCAAGAAGGATAAAAAGAAGAAGAAGGAAGCCATGAAAGCTACTTGGGATGATTTAAGCTCAAGCAAAATGGAGGACGAGTCAAGTGGACAAGAGATAGCAAATATGTGCTTCATGGAAAATGATGAAGAGGTAAATTCTTACTACTCCTCAACAAAATCTAATAATGAGTCTTGTGATGAATCTTGTGATAGCATGCCCTCCTATAAAGAACTACAAACTGAGTTATTTGCCTTATATAAAAGATTTATCAAAATCTCCAAAAGAAACATAATTTTGAAAGAGCAAAATGGAAAACTAATAAAACAACTTGAATCTTCTAAAACCATTGAAAAGGAGAAAGATTCTCGTATTGAAAAGTTAGAAGAGGAAATAAAAGATATGACTTAAGAAATAGGCAAAATACAAGTAGATGATCTAAATAAGAAGAATTTAGAAATAAGTGAACTTAAGAAATCAATAGAGGATAAAGAGAAAATCATTTATAGCTTTACCAAAGGTAAAAAAAATTTTGAAAAGATGATTGAACAACAAAGATTACAAGGAAATAGAGAAGGAATCAGATACAATGGAAAAACAAATAAAAGAAGTAAGAAGTTATTCATGGGGTATTTTGTTAAAGAAGCGTAGTACTATGCTAGTACTTCTTCAACCAATATGCATGAACATACTACTTGCTACATGTGCAAGAATAAAGGACATGTGATGTTTAATTGTCCACTTAAAAGAAAATATGTTAAAGTTCAAGGTGAATGGAAAGTAAACAATGGAACTAGAAATAATTCAAATAAAGTTAAGAAAATTTGGGTTCTAAAAACTAACACCATGAATCCTTCATTGTAGGTATGCTTTAGGACAACACCATCAAAGAAAAAGTGGTACTTGGATAGCAGGTGTTCAAGACACATGACTGGAGATAGGACCAAGTTCACCACACTAAAACAAAAAGATGGGGGACACGTGACCTTCGGTGACAATGCCAAAGGTAAAATTATTGGCATTGGTAAAATAGGTAAAGAACCCTCTCTTACAATTAATGATGTGTTGTTGGTAGAAGGTTTAAAACATAATCTTTTGAGTATTAGTCAATTAAGTGACAAAGGTTTTGAAATAATTTTTAAGAAAGAAAAATGTATTATTCAAAATTCTAAGAATAATGAAACCTTATTCATAGATCATAGGGTAAATAACGTATATTGTATAAATCTTGATAACCTAGTTAATCAAAATGTAACTTGTTTGGCTGCCATGAATGAAACTAGTTGGCTTTGGCATAGGAAACTAGGACATGCAAGCATGGACCTATTATCTAGACTATCCAAGAAAAAATTAGTAAAAGGATTAACAAATACAAAATTTATAAAAGACAAGATTTGTGATGCATGCCAAAAAGGAAAACAAGTCAAAATAAGTTTCAAAAAGAAGAAATACATATCAACTAGTAGACCCTCGGAACTTTTGCACCTAGACTTATTTGATCCAACTAGAAGCCAAAGCTTAGGAGGCAAACAATATGCCTTTGTAATTGTAGATGATTATTCAAGATTCACTTGGGTATTGTTCTTAACAAATAAAGATTAAACTTATAACATGCTAATCACTTTATGTAAGAAACTATAAAATGAAAAAGGCTATAATGTAACTAACTTTAGGAGGGATCAAGGTAGAGAGTTCAAAAACAAAGATGTTGATAAATTTTGTGATGATCATGGAATAAACCATAACTTTTCAGCACCTAGGACTCCACAACAAAATGGAGTTGTAGAAAGAAAGAATAGAACCCTCTAAGAAATGGTAAGAACCATGATAAATGAAAATAACTTACCTACGTACTTTTGGGTGGGAGCCATAAATACAACTTGTTATATTATAAATAGGGTATCTATTAGATCAAGTCTAGATAAAACACCTTATGAACTATGGAAAGGTAAAAGACCCAACATATCCTCCTTTCATGTATTTGGATGCAAATTTTTTATTCTCAATACTAAAGATGATTTAGGTAAATTTGATGCAAAATCTGAAGAAGGTGTCTTCTTAGGATATTCCACAAATAGTAAAGCTGATAGGGTATATAATAAAAGAACTCTTACTATTGTTGAATCCATACATATAACTTTTGATGAATCAAATCACTATGTCAAAGAAATTAAGAATGATGAAAAAGAAGATATCTCACAAAAAGAAGAAAACCTTGAAATAAAAGAAGAAAACAATGATGAAACTTCAAATGAAAACTCCATAGAAAACTAAGAACTACCAAAAGAGTGGAAATATGTTAAAAGTCATCCAAAAGATCAAATTCTTGGAGAACCATAAAAAAGAGTAACCACTAGAGCATCATTGAAAAATATATGCAATCATTATGCGTTTTTATCTCAAGATGAACCCAAGAATATTGAAGAAGCCTTAAAAGGTGATTCTTAGATTATGACTATGCAAGAAGAGCTAAATTAGTTTGAAAGAAGTCAAGTATGGCGACTAGTACCTAAACCCAAAGAACATTCAATCATAGGAACCAAATGGGTCTTTAGAAATAAGAAAGATGAAAATGGGGTAGTTGTTAGAAATAAAGCTAGGCTAGTAGCATAAGGTTATAATCAAGAAAAAGGCATTGACTATGATGAAATCTTTGCCCCCGTATCAAGAATGGAAGCAATTAGAATGCTCATAGCCTATGCAGCCCATAAAGAATTCAAGCTATATCAAATGGATGTAAAAAGTGCTTTCCTAAATGGGTATATAAATGAAGAAGTTTATGTGAAACAACCACTAGGTTTTGAAGACATAAAGCATCCCAATCATGTATTATTAACCAAAGCATTGTATGGTTTAAAACAGGCACCTAGAGCTTGGTATGAAAGACTAAGCAAATTTCTACTTAATAATGAATTTTCAAGAGGAAAAGTTGACAGCACCTTATTTATAAAGAATAAAAACAAACACATGCTAATAGTACAAATATATGTGGATGACAACATTTTTGGAGCTATAAATGAAGAATTATGTAAAGAATTTTCAAATTGTATGCAAAAAGAATTCGAAATGAGTATGATCAGAGAGTTGAATTATTTCCTAGGGTTACAAATCAAACAAACCAAAAGTGGAACTTTTATAAATCAAACAAAATATATTAAAGAGATGTTGAAAAAGTTTGACATGGAAGGAAGTAAACCCATAGGAACTCCTATAAGCACCTCAACAAGTCTTGATAAAGATGAAAAGTGAAAATCAGTAGACACAAAACACTATCAAGGAATGATAGGAAGCCTATTGTATTTGACAGGTAGTAGACCCAATATCATGTTTAGTGTATGCATGTGTGCTAGATTTCAATCAGCACCTAAGGAATCTCATCAAGTCACGGTTAAAAGAATACTAAGGTACTTGGTAGGCACTCTTGATTTAGGATTGTGGTATCCCAAGGAGACGTACTTTGAAATGATTAGCTATTTGGATTCAGATTATGCTGGATGTAAACTAGATAGAAAAAGTACTAGTGACACTTGTCACTTTCTAGGAAACTCACTAGTATCTTGGTTTTCAAAGAAGCAAAATTTTGTAACTTTATCCACTGCCGAAAATGAATACATAGCTGCCGGGAGTTGTTGTGCACAAACACTATTATATGAAAAAACAACTAAAAGACTTCAATCTTGAATACCAAACAATACCAATTAAGTGTGACAACACAAGTGCAATAAATATTTCTAAAAATTCTATTTCACACTCAAGTACTAAGAACATTGATATAAGACATCACTTTCTAAGAGATCATGTTCAAAAGGAAGATATAATACTTGAATTTATTAATATAAGTGATCAATGCGCAGATATATTTACTAAACCTCTCAATGAAGAAATATTTATAACCATAAGGAAAGAACTTGGATTAATACATAACATAGAATTGTTTTAAAAAGAAATTATAAAATTTTTCTAAACTTAGGTCATCTGAACCTAAATCCTTAGACAACTCAACACTGTAAACTACTGGTTCAGAAGACTGAACTTGGAATTTTAGACGTCTGGGAGGCTATTGACTTTTAAAATTCCGGATTTGAAAATCTTCAAACGACTGAAGATAAACTTCAGTTTTCTGAAGTCGCAGAGTTTAAATATAACAACTCTTTCAAAACCCTAATTTCAAACATCTGAAGTTTGTTTTATCACTCTTCTGAACTCACCTCTCTTTATTTCTCTTCATTCTCAACCAAAAATCCTTTAATTCGAAGCTCCATTCACTCCTCAAAAGTAAATCTCATGAAGTCTAGGGTTTTCCAATCAAGTTCTTTCGTATACTCCAATCATGTGTCGCACCAAACAAACAACAAATCACGGTTCTTCTTCACGAAAGGATGAACAAAATATTAAAAAATGGCTTGTTGCACCACAAGCCAAACTTCATTATCGTGCCTCTCTTGGCTCCATTGATCCTATTTCTTCACTTCTGAATTTCCTAAAATTCTCTCGTTATTTAAAAACATAGGATGGTATGATTTCATTGTTCAGCAACCCAAAGACATCTTTCCTGATCTCATTAAAATATTCTATGCAAACTTGACTTATGAAAATGACATTTTTTCATTTGAAGTTAAAGGGAAGAAAATTCTTTTAAATTTTGAAATACTATCCCCTATCTTCAAAATCACTCTAGGAGAATTTGAATGTCCTACTCCCACTCAATCCTGGATTTTAGAACAAGGATTTACTCCTGAAACCTTTCTCCCATTAATTATGGACAACGAACCCATATACTTTGGGCATCCTCCATTATATAAGCAACTCAATTTAAAAGCTCAAATTCTACATAAGATTATCGCCTATAAGGTTCTCCCTAAACAAGGTTCATTTGATCATCTTTCATACATGGAATGCTTTGTTCTTTGGTGTCTTCTCCAAGGTTAAAAACTAGATTTGGCCAACTTGATAATAAAATGGATGTGGGCCAAACTAGAATCCACCAAAGTTGTTCTCCCCTATAGTGGTGTTCTCACCCTTCTTTTTGCTCATCTTCATATCTCCAATGCTTCTAAATTCTTTGTTAAACGAACCCGATATGATCTTTTCAGTCTTACCACCTTAAAACAAATGGGGTATGACAAAGGCAATGAGGGTTGGTATTTTAAGACTGGAAGACCTCAGCGTGCTCCAACAACCTCAGCAGCAACTCCTCCTCCTCCTACACATGATCATGGATCTTCCCACGATGCATCCTCATGGTTTTTGTTCTTTCAACAAGACTTTTCCACTTTATCATCTGAAGTGCAATCTAGAATTCAGAGTATCAAGGAGAAAGTTACCTCACTTGATCAACTCATAACTCGGATTGAGTAATATCAGGAAAAATCTTCTAGGGGTGGTGATCTCATGGACATCAGCTCAGCTTCTCACAGTGAAGCTGATAACTCTTAAGCAGAAACTGAGGACGAAGAAGAAGGATCTGAGGAAGAAGAAGGGCAGGAAGCAGAAGAAGGTCAAGAAGAAAGTCAAGACGAAGAAGAAGAACAGGAAAATGAAGCAACTAGGGTAGATGACTAGTTGATGATGTAGTTGTTTTGTATGACACTATTTGAATGTTTGTTTTGAGTTGTTTGTTTGTTTTTTTTTTTTTTTTTTTTTTGCCACTTTATGATTGTAAATTCCCTTTATGTTTAAATACATCCTTGCTATTATAATATGAATCTCTTTCCTATTCCTTGTTTCTTTTTGAATAATGACAAAGGGGGAGAAAATATTGTTAGCAAAGATAATACAAAATGAGAGTTAAAAGCTAAAAGCTAAAATGTAATATGCTAAAGTGAAATATGGCACATAACTTGTAAAGATGCAAGTAAAAATAAATAAGTTATACAAATATGTAAGAAAGAAATCATACTTTATGAGCTCAAAGATTCATATTGAATAAAGTATGACGCACTTGTTAAATATTACTTAATGTTGGATGATATGCTATTTGTTTACTTAAATTTTTATTCTTATGTTAAAAGGATGCTTATTGTAAGGGGGAGTCTTTTTCAAAGAAACTCTTATCTTTGCTCCTTGTTTGTCATCATCAAAAATAGGGAGATTGTTGGCCTAACTAGGCTTTTCAATCCGTTTTGGTGATAACAAACGAAGGATATTCTAACTTGGAATGGTTGAGTAATAATGTTTCAGGTTTGACAAAAATACAAGGATCATTATGGACCATCAAACTATATTCATTAACAAGTGATCCAAGAGAAGCTCAAAGCAACACTAGATTGATCAATGCATAGGGAAACTAAAACCAGCTTAAGCTAAAGTCCAAAGGATTTCAAAGTGACTATGAAATGGAAGATTTCAAGCTTAGAGTATAAGGTTTTAGGATGAACAATGTAAGTACTTCAAAGTTAAAAATCTATTGAAATATCATTTGAAGCTCTTTAGGGGAAATATTTTAGGGGAAATATATGGGCTTAGAGACTTATTTTAAAACCCCGAAAAATGTTTTATAAAAGAACAAAGAAAGAGAGCAAAACAAATTTTAATCGTTTGTAATATTCATTCCCTCGTCTAACGCAACATTCACAATGGCAAACAACAATGTTGGACCTTCTGTGGGAACTTCTTCGCAACCTCCCTATTCATTCGTGTGTAAAACAGGTCTTTCATTCGTCGGCGGATTGAACGACGATCTTGGACTTTCGTTGAAATCCACTGCAAGCATCCCACCTATCTCCGCACTCATGTATGGTTTAATACAACCAAACGTAGTCATTTCATAACGATGTGTTTGTTGGGTGTCTTCCTCCACTTCAACCACATGTTCGACAGGAGTTTCCATCTGCCTATCCGTGGTGACACCCATTTGAGGAATGGTTTCCACATATAATTGCATAGTTATATATGTCGGACCTACGTAGTGTGCATCCAATACAATACGCAAACCATAGTCATTTGTTACGGGAACAATCTCATAGAGTACTGTATCATTGATCCCTCGTATAGGGTATTTTACGGTCACTCGCAATGCATATTGGTTTGGATCAATATGCAAATATTTGTATATCTTCGCATACAATTTATTTAATTTAGTCTTATGGCCAATTCGATTTGGTCGTACCGGCTTAGTACTGTAACTCTAACACCTTTTACTCCGGTGATAACACCGTCACTAGAATACTGCTTTAGCTTCCTGCCATTTAGATTGAGCCTCAAGAGCTAGTAAAAACTTACGAAAAATAAAATTGTATATATAAGCGCATTGCGTAACTCCTCTTTTTGAAATTTTAGAGAATCAATGTTTTCTTCTTCTTTAGGTTTAGAGACAACTTTCAAATTGATTTGAATATACTTTTATTATAGTTTAAAAGCTCAAAATTAGTCTTCTAACAACACTGTTTCATTAACTTTCTTTTATATGCTGTTTATTATTTTATTATAATTATGGTTAAGCTTGATAAGAAAATAATTTCACTTGCAAAAAAAAAAAAAAATTTGAATTGACTTTTTTTTATGACACTCACATTTTATACAATCAATATATTTTTATTTTTAAATTTAAAAAATATAGTTTAAATTTATTTCCTATATAATTACTTAAAATCATTAAAATTTTAGACATAAAATAACCAAATAAGACATTGACTACTCATAAATTTAATAATAGTGTTATTCTAAGTGACTTTGAAATATAATAATTAAGTAAAATAGTTATAATACTTTTTAATTTATTACAACATATTTTTATTTTTATCTCTTAATTTCCTTAATTTTCTCAGTGTAAGAAAAGTTCATGTAATTTAAGTAAAATTTTTGTAATATCAACTTGTATTTTGAAGGAAAGAAGACTAGAAAAAATCAAGTCTAACCATGTTGGAGCATTCACCAGTTGCATATTTGAGGCAATTGTTGTTTAAAACTAATTACAAACCAGCACCCGTAAAGCTAAGTTGTTCACCAAGAGAACTAGAAATAACCAACCAAAGCTCCTACACAATACTAAGAAGTGAAAGATAGTACGCGACAACATAAAGCATGGCAAAGGAAACTAAAAAAGCAATTTTAAACTAAAAATTTGAAGCATATAAGACAATTTTGAAATAATCTCAAAGATATTATTAGCCAACAATTTAAGAGCATAAATATAGGTATTCTTTATGATTACAATGTACTAATTAATAATACGCTCCAATAAAAATTTGGAGATAAGAATTCAACCAATCAAAAATTGGTTTCAAAATTTAAAAATAAAAAGAAATGTAAGAAATTAGGGTTTGGAGTTTGTAGGATTTTGAGATCATAAGGATTTATTTTTAATACATAGTATAAATTACCTTTATTCTTAAGTTTCTCATTATATTCATCTTGTTCAAAGGATCTATTTTTAATACATAGTATATACTATACACACACACACACAAAACTCAATATAAGTACACTTCCAAATAATTCATTTAAATTAAATTAAAATCTACCTTAAACTCAAAATTCTCAGATAAACCGGATATTATTATTATTATTATTATTATTATTATTATTATTATTATTATTATTATTATAAATCAAGATTGTAAAATTGCAACATAATCAATTTAGTGTTGTTTATGGAAATTTGAAAAATTCACCTAAATTAGAGTTCCAAATCATCAAATATTATATATATATATATATATCAATTCAAGACACAAATTCAACCCTAAACCCTAATCTCGGATTATTTAACAACAAATTAACCAACAACATTTACACATTAAATATACAACAATTTCAATTCAGTCAAATACAAATAATGGAATGAAACCCTAACCTCAGATTTGGGGGGGGGGGGTTTCCGAATGTAGCTTCCAATCATAAAATCAAAAGCAATGAATACTAATTTATGTAGTTTTCAAATTAATCTTGAATGAAAATACAACTCTCAATGAAACCAAAATAGTTTTAGGGTAAGAAAAATACATACCTCATTTCCCCTTTTTATAGATTACTTTCCAACAATCTCATCCACCCTCAAACAGTCACCTGAGTTCCTGAACGATCACGTGCTACGAGTTCCCGAACGGTCGCTTGCTGCAAGTAGGCCTGCTACTACTGCTGTCCTCTCTTCTTTGCAAATCTCTGCTTTTTGTGTTCGCGAGGAAAATGAAGGAGAAAGGAGACTTGAAGGGCTCGAGCAAAACTCGCTAGATGGTCCAGCGAGATTGGCTTGCCACGCGTCAGCACACGAATGCCCTAGCCATTTAAATCTCACTAAAAATCTCGCTTGACCATCTAGTGAGATTTCAGATGCATCAGAATGGAAAATTTTTTCTCCATTCAGATTGTTATTTAATATTTTATTAAAAAATAAAATCAAAAATGAAAAAACTCGAACAATTCAGCTTTGAAAATTCAAATTACAGTACAACCAGAGAGCTTAAATTGAAGTGATTGCCTTTGACTATTGAGTTTGGATGGAGATGATGCTTAGTTTCTCCTTGAAAGCTGTTCCTTAGCCCGCAACCTGGTGTATGAAAGAGGAGAGAAATTGGGAAGCATGCAGAACTCACTACTCTAAGTAGCGATTTTTTACAAAAATTGGAAGCAAGTTTTAATGCTTGTCTGTTGACCTTATAAGTTATACCCGGTTTTGATAATGACAAATACTTAGGTATTCAATGTCTATCAAGTTTGTGCGCGTCTATATGAGCAGATCACTTGATGGCATATAAAGACTCCAAGTCTAAAGACCCAGAAGATTTCTTTTTTATTGTAATCCATATCATCCAGGTCTGTAATAGTAACTTAGGCAAAGGTCTGTAATAATTTGCATAGCATGCATGTAAGTTCTAATAAACTCAAAAGACCTTAGAAAGACCTTAGGTCCATGCACAATTACATAAGATGTCCCTAAAATCACTTATAATATCAAGGGAATTAATTGAAGTGGAAATGGACTTATAGGGCAAAACTGTGAGGTTTCGGGTGACCGAACCCTTGGTGTTCAAAACACCTCGGGCGATCGAACCCTTGACCAGTCAAAATGTTGACTTAGTTTTGGGTAACCGAAATATTTTTAACATAGCATCCATGGGTGACCAAACTTTGACTTTCACTTTTCCCACCAACTTGGTAGCTCGAACTTCACGTTCAAATTTGCCTCGGGCTACCGAACACATGGGTTCAGTAGACCAAATTTAGGACCAGGCACCTGAATCACTGATAGAAGGGGAATCATCTCTAACCAGCCAACTGAACCTTGACTCGGGCACCTGAACTTTGAAAAAAAACTTTTTTGGTTGTGTTTGTTCGGGCGACTAAACCATGGATCAGCCACTTGAAACTCTCAGGTTGTTTTAAATTTTTACCATGGTTAAGACGGTTAAACTGGGTTAATTTTGCTAAACCTTTTTAAAACAAATTTAAGAATACCGTATATGTCCCCAACAATTATAATTTTCACCTTTTTTTATATATAGGGGTTCATTTGCAAGGATTAGCCAATAATTAGCAAATTGATTAGTGAAAAATCCTTTGAAAATTTTCAAAGCCTATACTATTGATATTACTCTCAAATACTCCCAAATACTCTCCTACTTCATATTCCTTGATTATTCAAGCCTAGAGAGAGAATTTAAATTATTTGTGCTCCATTCTAAATAGCCCTAAACTCTCATTTGAAATTTGTATTGCTTGATTTTTGTCTTGAGGTTTTGGCTAAAGTTCTTCCCACTAATTTGAATAAATAAATTGTGTGGGAAAACTCATTTGCTTTAGGGTCTTTGCATTGATATTGCAAGATTCCTTAAGCTTTCTTTTGTGTGCAAAATATTTTACAAGTTTGATTTCAAACAATTCTTGTGCTTGATACATTTGAGAAAATACTTTTGAGTTCATTTGAATATTATTGTTAGCATTTTTGAAACACTAATCTGATATTGAGATTTGATATACTTTGTTTTCAAAGATTAGCTTGTTTGAACACTTTTGTGCATATTTGAGATTATCACTATACTGAGTGTTGATTGCACATATACACCATTAACCTTATTATACTTACATACTTGGTGTGCTCTGATTATTATTATTGGTGCAAATTTTCTTGACTAAGAAGCATATTATTTGTACACATCTTATATTGAGAAATTTGTTGTATTCCAGGCGCGGCCTGAAAAGGTGATAATCTAACCCAGAATGATTGTGTAGGTTGAGGTCAGCCCCATGATTGACCTGATTGTATTAGGTGCCACTCCACTCGTTAAGTGAGCATATAGTGTAATCCTTGTGCGTGTGTTCCAAGGGGGGGACGTAGGCAGTTTGCCGAACCTCAATAACATTTTTGGTGTCGTCTCCTTTTACTGTTTGGTTGTGCATGCTTAGTTAAATTACTTGTATAGTTTAATTTCTGCTGAAAATATATACTGATTTATTTTATACGCATTAGATTGACCTTAGGCTTGTGTAATATTGCTGTTAGTGGATTGACCTAGGGGATAAATTTTAAAATACCAATTCACCCCCTCTTGGGATTACAATATAGCTAACAGTGTCAACTAGCAAATAACTTCCTATTTTAAAACTCGTTGGATGGTCCAGCGAGTTTTGTTTAAAAATCGCTGGACCATCCAACCAATTTTAGGACAAATTGAAATGGGAAATACAGTTCCCACCCAACCATTATTGAATATTTTAATATAAAATAAAATTAAAAAAGGAAAAAAATGGTATTTTTGCACTTTCGCTTTGTTAGGGGGACCTCCCTCTAAGTATATCTATTTTCTAAATTCAAAATATATTGAAAATAAGTTCCTTTTTGTTATAAAAGATGTATAAAAATTTTAAAAAATAAATAAAGTCTAGACAAATATTTTATGTGGTTCAGATATACCTATTCTATAAGTGGATGAGATCAAAAACTTCACTATCACAGGCGGAATTACAAAATTATTTGGAATCGACCTTGTTGTAAATATTGGAATCGGCCTTATACAAAATATCTCTCTTCTCTTTATCTCTTATCTTCTTTCTATATACCTTACTTACTTTAAGCATGCAAGTGAGTATTCAAGCATGCAATGTGTATACAAACATGCAAAGGTGTGTGTTCCAAATGTGATGGGTAGGATGCCCTTCTATAGGGCAATATGGATGACAAGAAATTTATTGGGGTGGAAAAACCAAAGTGGTAGAAGATGGGGTGACACACATATTTTTCATAGCACTCTCCCTTGAATGTTACTTGAGGTGAATTTTCTAATCTCAAGAGAAAAGGGGGGGGGTAAAATGGAATTTTAAAAACTTTTGCAGATAATTTGACTGATTCACCAAACAATATCCCAATCAAAATTAAATGCGTGTATGAAAGACAATCACAACAATAAATAAACAATCATACACTTTCGAAAATATTAATGTGCGAAAATATAAAGGAGATAAGAGTGAGAGAGTGACATTGATATTTAACGAGGTTAAGCTATACTTGCCTACGTCCTCGCCTTGGGCAAACTATCCAAGGATTTCACTATACCTGCTCACTTAACCGGGCGGAGCAAAGCCGTTACACACTCCTTCAAGTAAGATGGAGCCCTTCTCTCTAAGCGATACCCCATGCTTAGTAAACCAGTCCTTCTAGGTGGACCAACCTCTCAAGTGATGTCTTGGTCCACTCCTTCAATAGGATAGAGCCCCCCTCTCTGAGTGATGTACCCTCACTCAGTACAGATCACACCATATACCACTGCTTCTAGGCAGAGCCACCTTTCTAAGTGCTGTACCCTCACTTAGCACAGTTCACAACCCGAACCGCCAAGGGCTTATTTTCAAAACAATTTTTGTACAATAGAAAATGCTTCTTCAAAGTTAATTTGTATAATTTGAAAAATATTATGTACACTCAAATGATTTATAAAATAAAACTCAATAGAGTTAGGGTTTTCCTTTCAAAATATTTTTCAAATAAAAATTGAGAGCATGGAAAATGTTTTTCCTTAAAATTGACCTTTTGTAAAATCAAAATACAAGAAGCTTTTCAAGAAAAAATATATGAATGAATATATTGCTCAAAGATTTCTTGATTTACTCAAAGATTTTCTCCACAAAAAATATTCAAGATGAAATGTATAGAAGAGTTAATCATTAAGACTAACACACGATAAAGAAAAGGCTCTCAAGCTAGATATATGAACTTGAATATAAGCTTAAGTCTTTTTCAAGAAACCCTTAAAAATTTCTCCAAATTTTTTTTTCAAAAAAAAGAATATGAGAGAAATTTGATCTTTGAAGTATGGAATACAAGAAGGCTTTCAAGAAATATAAATATTAGATTCAGTATATACTCAAGCTTTTTTGAATAACTCAAAAGATTTTCTCCAAAATGATTTTTCAAAATAACACTAGGAGAAAATGGATTTGACCTTTGAAAATGAATATGAAGTATAAAATAAATCAAAGAATAATCAACAATATTTTCAATATGATTCTCTAACATTTTAAAAGAGGTTTGGCCAAGTATTTATAGGCATTTTGGAAATATGACTGTTATATGACAATTGGGCATTAAAATAATATTATAATTTAAATTTTTTTGACTGTTTGAAGCTCAATATAGGCTAAACCCGAGAGGTTCGGTCGATTGGGCCATGGGCCGATTGACCGACCAAAGGGCGATTTCCAATTTCGCGAGCTTCGGTCTACCAGGATACTTTCTTGCTTACCTTAAGCTTTATGTCTTGAATTATAACTAGTGTCCCATCAAGTAGTCTGATCAATATTCTAAGGTATACTTTAAGACACAAGATGAAATGTAGGCTTAAGATTTTGGTTTCAACAAGAACAAGGAAACTAAGGCTAAAAAATCTCATCCTATAATAAAAATTTCTACCGTAGTTTGTAGTGCAGTATTCTCAAAGTATTGACTGAACTTGTTATTTGAATAAGTTGTCTATGTACCTTTTCAGGATCAGGTCATTATGTAGTTTAGACTCAACATCGAGTCTCACAATTCATTTGAGACAACAATATATACCAATCTGATCAAAACTTTCATTTGGATCGTAATGTAGGCTGGGGGGTATAGGTTAAAGAAGAAAAATGTTAAATAAGGCTCAAATATTGTTGAAATCACAAAGGGTAACTTTTTGATCAAGGATCACATTTGAAGCATGTCCCTTCATTTTTCTTTCATTCTTCTTCCTTCTTTTTTCTTGTTTTTTGCTCTCTTTTTTTTTACCTTTTTTTTTTCCTACAACTTTTACTTTTTTCACCTTCTTATTCTTTTTACTGCAACTTTTGCTTTTCCTTTTACAAAGGAATCTTAACTCCCTTTTTACCTGGACTTCATTTGGGGCTGATCTTTTTGAAACTACCCCATTGTCGGGTGTGATCCTTTGATGGGTTAATTAAGAATTGATTTTTTTCAGGCCCAAAAGGGCTAGTAAGGAACTTATTTCTTTTGAATTTTTTTTGGGTAGTAGAAAAATGACTTGCCATCCTTTTGGTAGTGACCATTGCTTCAAATGACTTGTCAAACACTAGGAAACCCAAACCAAGGTTAAATTTCTAGTGAAATGACTTTTTAGAAAAAATGGTTTAACATTCAGACTTAAATGGGTTAGCAAATGGTAACTCAATATATGGTTCTTTTTAGGGATATTGGTCGACCAAAGATGGTCACCCCTCATTTGATTAAAATATAATCATTATACTCGTAAGACCCCAATCATAATTTGGATAGAAAGAGACTTCGTTCATCAATTACATTGAGCAAATGTATGACAAAGCTTGATAAGTCGTTTCTTTCTACTTCTCCTATAATTCTTCATTATTTTGAAATCCACATTCCCTTGACAAAATCTTGAAGTGGCGTTCTTACTAAACTTCATCTTGGAGGCTTTTCCTTCATCCATTTTTTTTTTCGGCTGCCATATTGAATAGATTCCCAAAATTAACTACTGGCTCCAAGTCCTTTGTACTAGCAAAACCATTTCCTATTTCACTAACACAAAATGCAAGCAAAAATAGACAAACTTTGGCAAAGGGTGATGATCCAAGGAGGATGGGATAAGATGAGATGCACTTTTATTTCATTTAAATTCAAAATAATTTAAACAAAAAGGATTCATGGATGTATTCCTTGTTGGGCTTTTGTGGAGCCTAGTTATGTTTTGATTTGGATGACGACCCGACCTCTATTTAATTAGAGATTTCTATCCCATTCGGAACGGAACCCTAGGCGCAACATATAAAAGGGTGCTTTCGGGTGATTAGGTTTTCTGTGGTTGTATCCGCGAGAGAGCGAGAGCGAGAGAATTGTATCGCCGCACTCTCTGTGCTTTCTTCCTGATAATATTAAAATCCCTGCAACTCCGTGGACGTAGGCAAAATTGCCGAACCACGTAAATATTGTCTTGTGCGTGTGATTGAATTTTTTCTTTGGCGTTATTCTTTCTCTATTTGTTTCTCACAAGTTTCGGGAATTTGTTCGTATATTCCTAACATTCCTCTCATTATTACCCTTAGGTAATCAAAGACATGATTGACTTTCCACCATCACTTCTGTATCATGTGAGCTTACTTCTGTATTTGAATACTAGCCATCTTCCAACTTGATGACATTTATTACTGAAAACCAAGGTGTAGTCCCAAGAGGGGGGGGTGAATTGGGTTATTAAAATTTATTTCAAATATTTTAATGAATTTTTGAGCTCTTGATGATTTATGAACAACACAACACAAGATTAATTTTTTATTCAATCCACAACCACAAAAACTTAAATGAACAAGCAATCCTCAAAACCAATCAACCAAACCAATTGATTTACCAAGCACAAGTGATCAAAAACTTAAACATCCACATAACCAATCAACATCTAAGTAATCAAAAACAAAATACTCAAGCAAATATAATTTTCAGTACTTTGGTAATTCTAGATTTTGTTAATAGCCCTGTCACTACAAAAAAAAAAAAAAAAACTGGTTTTTGGTGACAAATTCAATTTCATCACTAAAAATTGGTATTAGTGACGGTTTTTAAGAACCGTCACTAATAGTGTAAGCATTAGTGATGATTTTAGCAGCCATCACTAATACAACACTATTAGTGACTGTTTTAAAACTGTCATTAAAACTTTCGTCACTAAAAACAGCGCGGTAAACAATTTCCGCGCAAAATTTTTTTTGATAAAATATTAGCGACGATTTTAAGGTATTAGTGACGGATTAAATTTGTCACTAAAAGTCACTTATTAGTGACGATTAATTAACCGTCACTACTAATATTTATGAATAAAAAAAAAATTAGTTAAGGGTATTAGTGACGGTTCGGGAGAAATGTCACTAATAATAGGGGATTAGTGACGGTTTTGAAACTGTCACTACTAGTGTTTTTATTTAAAATATATATAAAAAAATAATTAAGGGTATTAGTGACGGTTTTGAAACCGTCACTACTAGTGTTTTTATTTAAAAAATAAAAAAAATTAGTTAAGACTATTAGTGACGGTTTCGAAACCATCACTACAAGTGTTTTAATTTTAAAAATATAAAAAAAAATTTAGGTAAGGGTAGTGACGGTTTTGAAATCGTCACTACTATTATTTTTATTTAAAAAATAAAAAAAAAATTAGTTAAGGGTATTGGTGACGGTTTGGGAGAGCCATTACTAATAATAGGATATTGGTGACGGTTTTGAAACCATCACTATTAGTGTTTTTATTTTAAAAAAAAATTATTTAAGGGTATTAGTGATGGTTGGAGAGAACCGCCACTAATAATAGGGTATTAGTGATGGTTTTAAAACCGTCACTACTAGTATTTTTATTTAAAATATATATATAAAAACATTAGTTAAGGGTATTAGTGACGGTTGGAGAGAACGGTCACTAATAATAGGGTATTAGTGACCATTTTAAAATCGTCACTACTAATGTTTTTATTTAAAAAATATAAAAAAAAATTAATTAAGGATATTAGCAACGGCTTGAGAGAATCGTTATTAATAATAGGGTATTAGTAACGATTTTAAAATCGTCACTGATGCTCAAAATCTGAAATTCCCGTCTTAACACGCATAATTTCCCACACTTTCCACAAATTTCTTCTTTCTCCTGCTCCCGCCTCCATCTCCCTCCTGCCATCTTTTCTTTCCCCAAATTTCGTTTTGCTCCTCCCTCTGCCCCTCCCTCCTCGCTCCTTCATGCACGCAGCGGAGTCCTCCCGCCATTGAATTTCAAGCCGCCGCCCACAGCGTCTCCTTGATCCCTGCATCCATGGCGATCGCGGATGCGCACAATGGAGCTTTCCTCGTCATGCCTCGACAAATCTAAACTAAAATTTCTTCATCAATCCTAGCGGTGACCTGCGCATTTCGATATCTCAAGCTTCCCAAGTGAATTCATTGATGGCGGAGGAGGACATCAACGCCGCGAGAAGGAGGCTGGCCGCTGTGGCCAACCATCTCATGGTTTTGGCTCACCCTGCGCTACCCAATCGCAACTCCATCGTCTCGTGCGCCAACGCTGAGTCCGCGAACGACAGCTACCGCAGGGTTCACGGCGAAGTTCCCGATCACGAGGCCGTGTGGAGAGTCGTTGCGCGCGGTGATGAATCTGGCGAGTTCACCCATGATTAGTCCAATTTAACCAATTATGAAATTGGTTAGTCAAGATGTAGTTTGGAAATATTGCAATACTGTTTTCTATGGTTTCTATTTTTTTGCTTTTTCTTTTTGCCTTTTTCTGCCGCCATATTTTTTTATTTATTCATGGCCCATTAATTATAGAGAAGACTATTGGTATTGCTCACAATCTTCTTTGAAACCTATTGTTATTGTAAATAGTTTTCAGTTAAACTTTGAAAGAACATTATTTCTGAATTCATTAATTTTAACATGAAGAACCATGGCATGGGATAAAGAAAATTGCCATAGTAGGAGTAGCATTAAGATTAGTATTGTTCATATTAACATGTGGTGTACTTCAGCTATCTGCATCTTCTGATTTTGGAAGATATATGAGTGTTTTAACATGAAGAACCATGGCATGGGATAAAGAAAATTGCCATAGTAGGAGTAGCATTAAGATTAGTATTGTTCATATTAACATGTGGTGTACTTCAGCTATCTGCATCTTCTGATTTTGGAAGATATATGAGTGTGACATCATATCTATGAGAAGCACTTCTGTTAATAACAATTTTTCTTGGGGGCTTTCTCTGTTATTCCTAGTGCATTTAACACTCCCTTCTCACCCCCATCTAGTGCATTTCATCTTCTTTTGCATCTCTCTTTTATTCCTAGTGCATTTCTCTCCTTTTCCTTGGGTTTCTTGGGTTGAAGATTTCAGCTTCTTTTTTTCCTCTTTGACATTGCATTACTCTATATTGGCACTAAGGAAATAAAAAGCTTGTTTAAGTGTAATTTTTTGATTTGTTTGGCACAATGTAGTTTTTAATTATGGTGTTTACAGATTCTGTTATCTAAAAAATTATAGTGTTTACAAATTCCAAATGCTTGAAAGATTTATTTTGCACATGCAAGATCATTGGACTTAATTCTGCTAGAAACAAAGTACTATAGCATCTACTTTAAAAATTATTCTGTTAGTCAGTAACCAACGTTTGTGTTTTAGTTCCATAGTACGTTGATCGGCAGCCCTTTTCCGTATGGTTGGCTATAAGAAATGTCAAGCCTTTTGGTTCTTTATTTAACATTTATGTTCAGCGGCTTCATTTGTTTTGACTACATTTTTGGATGCTTTTTTTGTCCAATTAATTTTATGTGCTATTTGTCATTTTTGTTGTAATGCAATCTCATATTTTCCTTTGTTCCACTAAGGAACTTCGTGAAGTTAAGAGGAAAAGTGGGGCTCTTCAAATGCAGCAGTTTGTTGGTGAAGAAAAAAAATGATTTGCTGGATTACTTAAGATCTCTACAGCCAGAAAAGGTTTGCCTGATTTTTCTAAAATATTCCTATGCTGATTTTGCAGCAGCATCTGATAATTAGTTCTGTGCTACTGTTGCTAATTTTTTATCTGAAGATGTATCTAGCATCGGATGCAGATCTCTCTTCTTATTTTTGGAAATATAGGCTTTCATGCTCGTATGAGTATCATCTTGCCAAAAATATAGCTTCTTACATGTTTGAGGCTTTTCAAAGACTTAGCATCTGACATCTATTAGCTCCTTTGTTTTGGGAGTGTACTTTACTTTTCACATCTGTAGGGGCTTTGGTAAGGTGAAGGAAAGGAAAGGCATGTTTAAATGTGTTCTTTTTGCAGTGTTCTGGTGTATTTGGTTCAAGTGCAGTGCTAGAACTTCTGACATTTTTTTGCACCTTCTGGTCTTGTATTGATATTTCTATGAAGGGCCTGTTTAAAGGAGTTACTCTGTTTGATATACAGAGGGACTAGGGAGTTCTATCCATTAGTAGTTTAATTTTTATTATTATTTGCTTTCAGTTTTTGTTCTCATGGAAGAGTATCTACTTTTTTTTTTTTTTTTTTTTCTTTTTTCTCAGGTACATATTGGTTTTTACTGATGTGCACACTTAAAGGTAACATTGATTATAATGCTTGAAATCAGTCACATGCCTGTATAATGCTCTTTCATTTATTTATTTAGGGGTTGTTTGTTTGATCTATGCCTGAATCGTTTCTCTAATAAGTGCAAGACATTAGACCGTTTGATGGCTACTCATAATTTTCCTAAAATTGATCTAACTGAATTAGATATGTTCCATCAGTCAGACAAAAAATTCAAAAAAATCTCTTTTGGATTTTTATCCTTATGAAAAATAAAAATGACAAAATCCAAACACTCAAATGAAAGTTGTTACAAATGAATTTAACACGAGCACCCCCCAAAGCTTTGGTTAAAAAATCAACAAGCTACATGTTGGACATAAGTGATTGGAATGAGCTTTTGTGCCATAGTAGGAATAGCATTAAGATTAGGATTGTTCATATTAACATGTGATGTACTTCAGCTATTGTAAGAGGCTAAAATAGAAAAAAAAAAAAAACAAAAAAACAAAAAAAGTATTGGAATTATAATTTGAACAATGTGGGTATAAGAGTAACCCCTAATTTCAAATTTTCATTGCCTGTTGATAGGGTTGTTTGAGCCTTGATCTTGCAAGACTTTCAATGGGATATGGAATTCGGCTTCTTTCTTATGTGGTAATTGCTATACGGTTTGCGTTTCATTTGAAATTTACTTATGCCCTTGTGACATACTTATGTATTTGCATTCCCTATTCAAAACAGGTTCCTGTATATATATATATATATATATATCTAAATGACATCTATATGATGCAAAAATATTATGAATTGCATGCTTTTGTGACTTGCAGGTTTGGGAAATGTTCTATTTATAGATAACATGCTGTTGAAATTTTGTTGACTTTTTTCCAAAATAATAATAGCCATATACCATATGCTCATATGGTTATAATGTGCTAAATTGGGTTTGCAATTGTGAATTGCGTATACTAATTTTTTTAACTTTCTTAATTTGTAGGGTTTGCAACTGTTACAATGCCCGCACGACGCAACTTTTGACTTTTTTTGTTATCTGAACAGATGAAATTTCTATATTTGAATTTGAATTTGTATAATGTATTTATATTTAAATTTGAATTTGTATAATATATTTGTATTTGAATTTGAATTTGAATTTGAATTTGTATTAAATTTGAATTAGAATTTTGAATAATTTATGAATTTTTTAGCAATTATGCTTTAATATTATGTATAAGAAAATGTAATTATAGATTTTTAAAGGAATTAATAATTGGGGAAAAAATTCATTTAACATTATTAGTGACGATTTTAAAACCGTCACTATTAATTGTCCAATTTAAGTATTAATGAAGGTTTCAAAATCGTCACTAATACTAGAGTATTAGTGACAGTTCCTGTGAGCAATAGTGACAATTTTAAAACCGCTAAAGCCATAGTATTAGTGACGGTTCTGGTGAGCAATAGTGACGGTTTTCAAACCGTTACTAATAATAGAGCATTAGTGACAAAATTTAAAATCGTTACTAATACTATTACTTTAGTGACGATTTTTAATCGAGCCGATGTAGAATTTATAGTGACGGGTTTAGGTTTTTAGTGACGGTTTTAATTCGTCATTAATATTTTATTATTAGTGACGGTTTGAGAATTTGTTACTAATAAGTATCAGTAACGGCAGATATAGCGACTAATTCAAAATCGTCACTAATAACCTTATTTTTTGTAGTTTGTGTGTATTGATTGTTTCAAGCCCTATAGTGAATGTAATTTGATTCAATGCAAACCACAATTAAAATCCCAAACAACTCTGAATTTAAATAAACTCTCAGTTAATTTATCTTTGGGTATTAACCAATCAACGTACTCTTTTTGAGGTTTCTACAAAGTATTAATTAACCAACGTACTCCCTTTCGGTTTTTGTAATCCCAAAACAAAATTAAACTTCAGTTTATTTAATTTCCAAATTACATAGTATATATGATTAAGAAATTAAATCATTTACACAGTTTATATGTTTGCTGAAATTTAAAGAGAGTAAGGGAAAGATAAGGACGCCACGTTTTTTACAAGGTTTAGCTTATCCCCAGCCTACGTCCTTGCTTTTGGCCAATACCACCAAAGGATTTCACTATACCAGTTTTTTTTCGTGCGAAACAAAACCATTACACACTCCTTCAATAGGCTAGAGCAACGCCTCTCCAAGCGATACCCCACGCTTAGGCACTCCTTCAATAGGTTAGAGTAATCACCTCTCAATCAGTCATGCCCCATTAAGCTTCCAAATGGTGATACTGTTCTTGTAACTCATATCGACACTATGCCGTTTTCTCCTCATTTCTCTCTTTCTAATGTTCTTTATGTGCCTTTATTTAAATTTAATTTGTTATCCATTAGAAAACTTACCAATGATCTCAATTGTGTTTCTATATTTTTTTTCCCACTTTTTGTGTCTTTCAGGATCTATCAACGAGGAGGCTGATTGGAACGTGTGAAGTACGGGATGGACTTTACCACTATAAACCTCCTTCTGCCTTAATTTTCCACTCTCAAAGCAATTCTGACACTACTCTTTGGCATCAACGTCTTGGTCACCCTTCCATTTCATGTATTCGAAAACCTTAAATATTTCTTCTTATCATTTGCCTTGTGATGTTTTATGCTAGAGCAAATCACACTCGTTTACTTTTTTCTTTAAATACAAATAAGAGCACATTTTGTTTTAATCGGATTTATTGTGATATATGGGGTGGATATCCTACAACTTCACTCTCTGGTGCACATTATTTTTTAACAATCGTGGATGACTACTCACGTGCTACATGGGTCTATTTTATGAGCATGAAATTTGATACTTTCACTTGCCTTAAAATTTTTTGCGCCATGCTCAAAAATCATTTCAATTGCACTATTAAGCATGTACACACTGATAATGGTTAAGAATTTCTATCCACCCAGTTTCAAACTTTTTTCCATGATCAAGGCATTTTTCACGAGCGCACATGTATGGATACACCTCAGCAGAATGGTGTTACCGAGCATAAACATCGCCGTCTTCTTAATGTGGCTCGATGTTTATGTTTTCAAGCCAATCTTCCCATCTCTTTTTGGGGCGAATGCATTCTCACAATCACCTATTTAATTAACCGCACTCCTTCACCCAGCCTCAATCATAAGTCCCCTTATGAACTTCTTTTTTAGAAACCACTGTTGTATACACACTTGCGAGTGTTTGGGTGCTTGTGCTATGCCCAAACCACTCGCCAACATCGCAATAAATTCTCTCCTCGTGCTCTTCAATGTGTTTTCTTTGGTTATCCTGCTCATCATAAGGCTTATCGTGTATACGATATTGAAAACAAAAAAAATTCTCATCTCCCGTGATGTCACTTTTAAAGAAAATATTTTTCCCTATCATCTCATACCTCCAACTCCTACATCTTCTCCCGTACTTCCCATTCCTATTCTTGATATATACCCTTCTTATACTTTACCTACCCAGTCAACCACACCTACCCCTAGCCCCCTACCTCTCTCTTCTTCTCCTTTGTATCCTCATTGACACCCTCACCCTCGCCCTCTTCCCCACCACCCCCTCCACCCATCTCTTCACGGGCCAAACGAGCTGTCACACATCCCTCTTACTTGGATGATTATCTTTTCCCTATTTTATTAAAGTACTCCACGACTTCACAGGTTTCAAGATGTCACTCAGGTATGATTTATTGTCTCTCATTTTTTTATCTTATCATCATTTCTCTAATCAACAATTGTCTTTTCTTTCTGTTATGTCCTAACATCCTGAACTCACCTCATATTCTTAGGCTGTGCTACACTCCCATTGGCGTGATGCCATGACTTCTAAAATTGAAGCCTTAGAAATCAATAATACATGCGTTCTTCAACACCTTCCACCTGAAAAAAAAAAAAAAAAAATCAATTGGCTGTAAATGAGTGTTCAAAACAAAAATTTGGGCCGATGGATCCATAGAGCGACACAAAGTTCGCTTGGTGGCCAAGGACTACACTCAAGTAGAAGATTTGGATTATTATGACACTTTTGCTCCTATTGGTAAACTCGTTACTGTTAGATTTGCTCTTGCAGTGGCTGCAGCTCGAAATTTGCATCTTCCTCAATTGGACGTCAATAATGCTTTTCTTTATGGTGATCTTGATGAGGAGGTTTATATGATCCCTCCACTGAGTTATTGCCAACAGAGGGAGACTCGTGCTTGTCATCTTCAGAAATCCCTTAATTTATGGCCTTAAGCAAGCCTCTCGCAATTGATTTTTTAAATTATCTTTTGTTTTAATTGCTGAGGGCTTCACCCAATCTTAGGCTGATCACTCTTTTTTCACCCGATCTCGCAATTGTTTATGTTGATGACATTCTCATGGTAAACAATGATCTCTCTGATATTAGCACTTTCAAAATCATGCTCGCTCAGAAAGTCGAACTAAAGGATCTTGGCAAATTGAAATATTTCCTTGGCCTCGAAGTTTCTCGCTCTCCCACTAGCATATTTCTTAATCAACAAAAATATGCTCTTGACATCCTCACTGATAGCGGTCATCTTGGTGCTCGTTCTGCCCACTTTCCCACGGAATAAAATTTGAAGCTCAATAATACTGATGGTGATCTTCTCTTTGATCCAAGCTCGTTTCGACGACTCGTTGGACGTTTGCTATATCTCATCATCACTCCTCCCGACATTATATTTCTAGTCAATATTCACAGTCAATTTATGCACCAGCCCAGACAACCACATTATGATGCTGCTATATGTGCTGTTTGATACATTAAGGCATCTCTAGGACAAGGCTTATTTTTTCCTACTGCCAACACTCTTCAAGTCTCAGCCTATTTTGATTCGGATTGGGCTAGTTGTCCCTTCACTCACTGCTCCACCACTAGTTTTTTCATTTAGTTAGGCATTAGTCCAATTTCCTGGCGCACTAAGAAACAACGTACAGTGTTTCACTCCTTTGTTGAAGCTGAGTATCAGGCGCTTGCTTGCACTACTGAGTATCACGCAAGTAGGACATTACGGATCTCCGTGCTCCAATTTGAGGGGGAGTATTAGAGAAATATAAACTTTCCATCTTAGCAAAATATACTCTTTCCATTTTGTCCATTCTCTCATGTACATATATACACCCTTGCAATATTCAATAATTAATATAGAGGAAAAGTCCTTCATTCATAATTTAACAAATCGGATTAAATCATTTATTGAGTTAGTGGTACATAACAATTGTTTGTTTGTGTGTGTGTATATTTGTTTGCGTTATATGTGCATTTCTATGCCATTACTTAAGTAAGATATTTTAAAAATTAAATCAATAAGTAGACTGAAAGAACTTGTTCCCAGATTAATCAATCAAATGGTTAATTTGGATTAACCATATCAATATGATAACATACTTTTATAATTATTTTAGAAAGATAAAAATATATGAAAATTGGATAAAATTACTAATAAATTAAAAAATAATTAAATAATTAGAAACATTACAAATATATTCTTAGATATAGTTTTCATGTAAATTAAATTGATTAAATGCATGTTAAACAAATAAACCGTAGTTCAAAATTCTTAAATTGTAATAGTCTATTAAACATAGCATTAAAAAAAAGCATAATTAAAATTTCAAAGTTCATATTTCAAAGGGTAAATTTTGAAAGTTGAGTAAATTCTAAGTGACGCGAGATTAATCAAATTTCCCCGATTCTTCTTCATGAGATATGGAGGTACCATCAAATCTATTTGTCAAAATTGCATTAATTAAATGGAATAGATTTGTCAATTTGGTCATATTTTCAAAATATTGTGTTTAAGTCACTAATTTTTCTAATCTCATTTACTATTATTTTTTATTTTTTTAAAGTAACTTCATTGATATTATTTTTTAATTTAACTTATCCTAAATGATAAATTAATGAAGGAGTTAAGAATATCTATTTATAATAATAAATAGCCACAGCTGCAGTTGTGTGAAGTGGCTTCCAACTGTGGTGCGTTTTCTTCGATAAGGTGACCGGATAGACTTGTGGTCGAGGGAAATTGACTGGTTGCCTTACAGAAATTTCAAATTTGCAAGTGGGTCCCTGGTCGCCCTATCAACCATTACAAACATAAAAAGGGGTAAATTCATCGGCAGTGGATTAAAAAGAAACTAATTTAATTTAATAAGCAACCACGTCGTCTCCTTCAACAGGCCTAGTTGAAAGAATGAATGAGCAGATGCAGTGTGAACGGGGCACGAACACCTTGACTTGCAACTCCCTGCTCCCTTCCACGAAAATAATTGCCAGTAGTAGTGCTGCTCAGATGCAGTGCTCAGTCAACCAGAGAATCCAATAGCAGCAAGCAAGTGCCCATTCTCCTTCTCCTTCTCCTTCGCCTTCTCCATAACATTCCCAGTCAGTTTTTACGCGTTTTTTAAAAGAGGCAAATAGAGCTGCCAATGCCAATGCCAGTGCCAATTATAATCTTTGCATGGACCACTTTCTTATGTTGACTGCGTCAAACTCATTTCTACAGTTCTACGATTGCAGCAGACCTCTCTCTTCACTCTCTCCCCGCCACCAAAAAAAAAAAGTAATCAAGCTCGACTTCCCCCCACCCCCCCCTCCCCTTTTTTTTTTTTTTTTTAATAATACTTACATGAAGTACACTTCTCAAAATTCACCAACTTTATGTTTCGAAACATGGTTTAGTCTTCTAATTTGAATTTGAATGACTTTAAATAAAATATAATATAAAATTATAAAGAATTTTTTTTCAAATTTATATAAATTTAAATCTAAATTACAAAATCCATGCCCTCAAGATATTAAGCGAAATAATTCTTTTTAAGTATTATCTTTCAAAAAAAAAAAAATCATGCCTTACAATAGTCAAACATTGTTTGACAAAAATTATTTCGTTGTATTCGAATTAAACATATTTAAGGAACGACAATGGATAATTGATAAATTCATTAACATGCATGCATTTTTTAAGTTTGAAAGGGATTAAAAGTTATAGCCTAACATGCTAGCTTTTTCCACGAGATCCTTTAATTTTTTGTTAATTTATATTTTAAAAAGTCTGGCCTCTAATTTGATTTGTTACTTTCCTTATATTTATTTATTAAAATATTTATTTTATTTACCTTCATGTCCTCCTAAAATAAAAAATACAAAAAAAGAATGTCAATATTTGTAATTTAATTTGGAAGAATCATAAAAAATAATAATAAGAATTTACTTTTTAAAGTTAAAAATGAAAGTTAAAAAAAACACATACCTACCTTAAAATTTAGGAAAAAAAAATCATTTAAAAGAAAAATGGGGTTCCAAAATGCCACAATGATATTAATTTGAAATATATATATATATATATATATATATATATATATATTTGAACATAAGGATAATAATTATATTTGCAGGAAATTTTATCATATAAAATTAAAAAAAAATTATTTGATTCTTAAATTAGCCATGCATGCAGGTTACGTGCATGATTGCCAGGCATGCCGCTGCAGGAAGTTACTGGAAATCGCCAGCTTTATGGGTCCCAGCTGAGTGAAGTCGACTTTGGATGCCAAAAATCAAGCAGACAACGTGGATGCTTATTAAATTAAATTAGGTGGCGTTTGAGTTTCTTTTAATCCATTCATTCAATTCTTGCTGATGAATTTACGAAGCCAAGGGGAAAAGACCTCACGCACTCTGAAAGCGCGTCAGTCGAAGCGTCCCATCCTCCCTCTTTTTTTTTAATGGTTGATGGGCACATGAATTTTCCCCCCTCTCCCATCAGCTCACAGTGCGTCATTAACTATTTGACCAGAGTTAATTACTAACTATTAATTGTTAATAGTGGTTTTTGATTCATTTTAAATTTTAATTTTAAATGCAGAATTGAGACATTAATCTTGTTTAAAAAATAATATACCTCGTTCAATGGTCCAAGCAAATTTGAAGGCACTCCATAGTGCATAGTGGAGAAATCCCATAAATGGAAATGTAATCACAAAATCAGGTATCGATTACTGACATATTTATGCTATCATCATGCTCTTGTAAGATAATTTATATATTTTTCAAATAACTTTACTAGATGTTGACAATCATGAAAAATGCGGAAGGAATTTTAATTTTTCATTCTAAATTAATGAATTAGATCATTAAGAATTTTACATTATCGTTGTTTAGTTTAATAAATTTCAATTAATTTTAGGCCAACTTGCATGGTAAGACTGGACTTGACTTGTTTGACTGCTCAAATTAAATTTATGTTAATTAAATAAATACAGTTCAAATTTGTTTAATTACCTTTCTTTTTTTTTTCCGCTTGGATTATGATGCTCTTAAATATGTTAATTAATCATTTTGGGAATTTTTTTTCTCATTTAGAATTTACATTTTAAGCACAGTAGAAATGAAATTTTTAATCCGTTAATCTATTATAACAATAAACTTGACAAGAATAAAATCCTTTAAAACATCTCTTATGTTGTAACCTGACAACATATTTGTTTATTGAACCAACATATTTACAATTAAAATTAAATTTTTGAGGCATAAATAATTAAAAAATCAATAAATCTTAGATAAATATACAAGCATGAAACTTCTTGCAACTAGTGTAATTACAAAAAAAGTTATCACCCACATAAATAAATAAATGAATAATAATGTTCAATTTCATTTTTCTACTTCTAAATTATTCATAATATGAATGGGGGTGTTAACATAAAAAGTTTTAAGGCCAATGGTGCGAAACTCTTATCTTTGAGAAGTTTTTCCTCAATTTCATTAAACCCTTGGTCAAGCAATAAATTATCATATATTTTATTATCATACTTTATCTTATGTCATCAAACTGTTAACTAATACGAAAAAAAGTTTTAATAATTTCTCTTAGCATAAAATTCAACATGAATTCCCTTTGATAAACTACTAAAATGGGGGATAAATTTTTTTTTCTTATTTTACTATTTTATTTGATAAGGCAATAGAACATACATATATATATATATATATATATATATATATATATATATATATATATATATATATTCTTTAGGTGCAAGTCGATCTGCGTTTGAGATTATGATATTAAATTTTGAATTTAATTCAAACATAATAATATTATCAACTACATCCTAACAATTCTTACAAGAATGAATGAATTGTTTTAAATTATTAAAATAACATTTTGAAGACATTTTCGGTGTTTGTTAAATCAACAAACCAGCTAACCTCGTCGACGAGATGACGCCTTCGTCGACGAATCATCCATACATTTCGTTGACGAACTGGCTCCTTCGGCGACGAACCTTATTCCGATATTGCACTTTGATTTCGTTTCATTTTTAATTTATTTTATTTGTTTAGTTATTTAATTTTATTTATTTATTTATTTCTTTCTTTATTTTAAATGAGTTAATTCAAGGTCATCAAAATTAATGTAGGGACAATTCATAATTAATTAGGTATCATTCGTAGAACATGTGTGTACGGGGTGCTAGTACCTTCCCCTCGATTAACTGAACTCCTAATCTCGATTCTGGTAATGTAGACAAAGACTACTGATTTTGATTTTGTTAATGATTTGTTTGTACTAAACCTGTAACAAGAGTAATTAAATGATTTTTTTTTTAAGAAAAAAAATGATAAATGAAGAACTAAAGTAAGATGACTATTAATTTTCTTTCATTTTTTATTTAATCAAATCAATCGAGGAGGCTCTATATGCTAGATGAACTAAATATACTCAAATTTTTTGAAACTTACATATTATTATTTGCCAATTTAATTTAACATTGAAGGAGATGAAATGGAGAGAATAAATTATTTTTTAGTGTGTGGGCAAGTTCAATAAATTTTTGACAAATCCAAAAATTAAAAATCACTGGTTTTTTTTTTTTTAAAAGAAAAATGGGGGTGCCTCATTTTATAAATATTTGTATACTTTTAAGTGTGAAAATTTTATAGACAAATAAAATTTGTCTTTGTGCCCCACATTGGGCCGGCAATGGGTTAGGTTGGTCCCAAAAGCCGAAAGAAAAAAGAAAAAAGTGATGGTAAAATTTGGATCATGAAAGGAATAGGTTGGTCCAAAAAACTTGGATTGGGTCCATTCTCCTAAAAGCTGAAACTTTCTCTTGGCAGTAGTTATTTCAATAGCTAAAATTTGGATCTTGTAACTGATTTTTTTAATATATATATATATATATATATATATATATATATATAATTATACTTTTAAAGAATTGCATGTGGTAATTATGAGGGTCTTTTTTTAGTTGGAATTTTTTCTAGATTAAAATTGATGTTATTTATAACCCTATCTATCTATTTTTTCGCCGCACGTGAGAGTTTTTTTTTAGTCTCAAAGCATTAGACATTTTATTGGAGGGGTCTTCAAAGTTAAGCTTAAAATTCAAATAAACAGTTTGGGTGTGGGGTTTTCTTAAACATCTCCACCTAACTCTACTTTCTAGGCTAGCTATATATTAATATACATAATTATTTATCACATGTGGTTGTAGAAATTAAGTGAAGATAAGAAGAATGCATTTGGTTGTAAATTAATAAGCATAATGTATTTAATTAGGCAATTAATATAAGGGAAAAAGATGCAAATATGTTTTAAATTTGAAGAAATATTTATATTTTTTGGATAGCTTATTTGGGTCTTACTATAAATAATTAATTAGATGCGTGGGTAGAAATTAGAGGGAGAGGAATCCAGAATAGTTTCAAAGTTAGTTAGTAATTATTAATAATTAATAATGTGCAAATCTAAATGCAGGCTGTCTCCTGGAAAATCAGTGTGTCAATCTTCTTTGTTGTTGGTAGAATTGCATGAAATTTCCATGTAACAAACAAAAAACCTAGACTGGAAATAAGAAGCTTGCAGGAAAGCAATCTAGTTCTGCCTGTACAGTTTTCAATTCATATATATTAATTTTAGGTGCACGATAAGGCAAATCCATGCTCCAGAAATAGCATTAGCTGTAATAATTTCGCTTTGGATAAAATTCAGCATGAATTCCCTTTTATAAACCATAAAAATAAGGGATAAAAAAATTCTCTTATTTTACTATTTATTTGATAAGGATATATATTCTTTAGGCACAAGTCAATCTGCGTTTGAGATCATGATATTAAATTTTGAATATATATATATATATATATATATAATAAATTTTGTTTTAAATTTTTTTAAAAAATATACATATAATTTGTTTGGACTAGGTTTTTTTTTTTTTTTTTTTTAAAGTTGCACAAATATATATATATATATATATGTAAAAAATTTAATTAGCTATATTTTTTAAACACTTTATGTGAAATTGGTATAACTTCTCAATTCACACAAATCAAATAAAAAATTGTTTTAACTTTATTCTTGCCAATTGATATAAATTTTAATGAGAAAATTTATTTTTTATAATAGAAGAGTAAAAAACATCCTTCTACCTTTTTCTAATTTTTTTTTTTACATGTTTAGATAGTCAATATTCAACACTAACCTCGTGTACGTGCAGGTGATGCGACATTAGGAATTTGTTTACTAATCCTCGCGCATTAGAACATATGATCTCTAATCAAGACTTTGTTTTCTTAACAAATTTTAATTTTTAAAAATATATAAAAAATAATTATACATTTTTGAACATTAATATTTGTTCTCACTAAAAACTAAAATTACACAAATATATATATAAAAATAATTTAATAAGTTTTTTCACAACTTTTTATGAAATTTATATCATGTGATGACTTCTTAAACATTATTTGCAGCGTAAACTCACCGATTAGAGATGAACAATGAATTAATTTTGGATCAACTTACAAGGCGAGATCGGACTTGACCTGATTGACCGGTCAGGTCAAATTTATATTAATTAGTTGAACATACTTCAAAATTGTTATAGTATATTCTATTTCAATACAAAATATTATAATCATTATCAATAATATTTATTATTATGTGGAATAATATATAACATATAAAAAAGTAATAAAATAGTAGTAAATAATAAAATACTATCATATAATTGTGGAATAATTATTGATTTATTATGTTGCTATACATTAATTTTGAAATAAAATAAAATGAGGGTAGTTGAGTCTACAAAGCTCCTGCGTATGCGGCGTCCAATGAAGAGGCGGACCACAATGTGTCTTTAGTACACAACCTTACATTACATTTTTTGAATAAATACTAATTAGCAATATAATTAAGTCTAAATATTTAATAAAATTTTATAATAAAGTAATATGCAAACAATATTACTTAAATAACATATAAATATTTATCACTCGGTCCTCTACAATTAGCTCAAAAAGATGATACATGTAACTCACATATTTATTTTTATATTCTCCCCTACTGCAATATGGACCCATAGTAGTTTTAAGCTTGTGGCCTATAGTAATACGTCGATATTTTTAAATGTTTGTAATTTAACTTTATATTATGAAGAGGGCATATTATTATTAAATGCATCGAATCATTTTAAATGATATTTTTTTGAAAAATGAATATGTATGATTTGTTAACAGAATTAAGTTTAAAATATTAAATTAATTATATGAATGATTAATATCTTATAAGTATTTATAATTATATTAAATAATAGCATAACATTATATATATATTTTTTTTGGGATTAGTTCAAATGGTTGACTTCATTTTGCATTGCGAATTTCCCATCTCTCTCTCTCTCTCTCTCTCTCTCTCTCACTCTCACTCACCCTGAGAATGCATTATTTAGGTTAATTAGCATTAACGAAGAAGTAGTACAGCACTGTCCCAACTATTATTGATTTGCGCGTGGCATACAATAACCATTATTGATTTGCGCGTGTGATCTTAAAACAACCAAGCAATTGTAAAGTACAGTGCTTTTGGTTTGTAACTAAAATCAGTAGGTAATCATGTGCGGAGAGAATATTTTGTTGTGGGGCGCGTGGGAAATATCTTTTTGCTGAGATTGCCTTTGCCCCGCGTGCTTGGTTTTCGCGTCAAAAAAAAAAAAAAAAACTCCGTCTGCAGCCTATAAAGAAGACTCCTGCGCAGAGCAAAAGGGACGAGGGGGGATTCATTTTTTTGTTTTACTATTCACAGGCAGGGCACTGGCACACGCAAGAGGGAGGCTCATTTTTTTTCTCCCTGTTTCTCTCCCTCTCGCTCATCTCTCTACTGCCCCCTTGTCTCCTTCCCCCCCGCCCCCCCTCGCGCACAAGCACTCCTTCCTCTTCACAGATTCAGCCACCTCGCCCGCCACCTTCCCACATAACCGGCCACCAGCCTTTCCCTTCTATTCCCCACCTTCCATCAAGCCCATTAACTCCTCACAAGCCCACTCATAGCAACCACCGCGCCAGCTCCGGCTGTGAGCACGCAACCCCGCACCCCCTTGGTACCTCCGTGCCCGAGCCACCATCTTCCAACAACTCCCATAACCATATCAGCAGCACCACTACAATCAGGCTTGTAGACGAACCGCGAACCCAGCAACTCCCCCGTCTCCCAAGCACCGGCAACTCCCTGCAACTCCGGGTGTCACCATCGTAGCAGCAACTCCGTCCAGGTAACATCTCTCTCTCTCTCACACACACCTCCCTCCACTCCATTACCCTCCCTCGTTTCTGGTAGCTCTCAGCATATCACCATCGTCACCATCTTCGCCGCTCCTCACCATAACCACCTGCAACAGCCGAGACCACGACCCGTCTCTCCATCTCCCTCTCGCCACTACCCTCAGCTTCTACTCCATCTCCGCCGTGTTCGACTCCGGCGCAGCACCAGAACCCGCAACAGACCTCTAGAATCACCATCGCCACCTCCATATCCGAACCACTCTCCATCTTCGTAAATCTCAGGCCACCTGCAGGCTCTCTCCCTCATCTCTCCATTCACGGCCACCAGCCTCACATAACCAGCAACCCGAGAACCCCCTCTTCCGGCCACCAGCAGTCCTCAACAACTCGAAGCACACCAGCAGGGGCCATCACCACCAGCACTCATCCTCAGCCACTCCAGCAGACGCCAGAGAAGCTCAACTCCGTCTCAGACCAGCCGAGCAGCTCTGCAACTCCAGCACTACGGCCAGCCCTCTACAACCTCCTCTGCAACAGCTGAGATCTTTGCTGCACAGCCCCAACACCAGCAGACTGCCTCTCTTCTCACCACTGCAGTTCCTCGGTCCAGCAACGTCTCGACCTCTCTGCAACTCAGGTATATCACCATCCCCCTCACTCTTAATTTAGGCTTTGTTTGAGGTTTAAGTGTTTTTAGGATTTAAATTACTACATATTAATATTGATCTGGTTTGGTTTGAGGTTTAGATTGTATTTGTTTGAATTTTCTTTCAAATTATGAATGATAATTTGGTATAATTATGTTGGTTTACTTACTTCATTGACATTGTGGGAGCATACAAGCTCCCACAGCTTCTTTGCCAATGCTTCATTTCTGGCATGCACACTTGGAGCCATCTCATTGCAATCTAGGAAGTACTTTCCAGTTACCCCTTTCAAACTCGGGTGCAGTGCTGATTTTAAAAAAATGAATTAATAAAAATCTTTAATTTATTGTACAATGTCATGATTTTTGATAATTTTGTACTCTATAATAGTACCTGGATATTTTTAAATGCTCGTAATTTAGCTTTATATTATGAAGAGGGCATATTATTATTAAATGTATCAAATCATTTTAAATGATATTTTTTTGAAAAATGAATATGTATGATTTGTTAACAGAATTAAGTTTAAAATATTAAATTAATTATATCAATGATTAATATCTTATAAGTATTTATAATTATATTAAATAATAGCATAACATTATAATATATATATTTTTTGTATTAGTTCAAATGGTTGACTTCATTTTCTATTGCGAATTTCCCATCTCTCTCTCTCTCTCTCTCTCTCTCTCTCTTACCCTGAGAATGCATTATTTAGGTATTGGTCCCTCCGCTCTTACACTCGGAAAATCTGTGCTCTGTGCGGATGGAGAAACTGCCAATTCCCAAATTAGCTGCTCCCAACTAGAATGGTTTCTGCAACTTCCTCTGGATAAACTCATCTTTTCTTCACATTCTTCTTCATACAGTCTCACTGTGTAATTAACACTGTAAAAATGCAGACAAATAGGCCACTTCTACTCCCTCTGGTTCTCTTGTTTTCCACTTTCAATGGCCTTGCCTCTGTTTTTGCAATTCCCGATACAGTGAGGCTGGAGCTGATGCACAGACACAGTCCTCTTGCGATTGGAAGAGTCCTTTTTGAGCAAAGGCCTAGTACCCTCGAACGCATCAAAGAGCTTCTTCGCAGCGACGGCATACGGCGTAGCATGATCTCCAACAGGCTTACCTCCGGCTGGAGGCGAAATGCCTGGGGAACCGGCGCCTCAGCTCAATTGCCCCTCCGTTCCGGCGCCGATTACAGGACGGGACAGTATTTCGTGACGATGAAGGTCGGAACGCCGGCGCAGAAATTCCTGCTGGTTGCGGACACAGGCAGCGACCTGACGTGGATCAACTGCGACTACCGCTGCGGTCTCGATTGCGCAAGAAAGAGGAGATCCCGAAGGCGCCGGCGTTTTTTCCGGGCGGACATTTCGACGTCGTTTAGGACGCTGCCCTGCATGTCCAAGATGTGTAAGGTTGAGCTTGCGAATTTGTTCTCCCTCGCTCGCTGCCCCACCCCATTGATCCCCTGTGCCTTCGATTACAGGTATGACTCCAAAATTTCACTTGCCTCATCTTCTGCTTGTTTCTTTAATTTTAGTGGATTGCATTTCAATTTCCTCGAGAAATAAAATCCAAAGGAGTTAAACATGGAAAACAAATGGAATCTCTTTTCCCCCATATTCGTAAATTAATTTCTAGGTGGGGAAAAAAAAATCACCTTTATTATTTTGTTTTAAAAATTGAACGCCTAACTCGTTTTCTTTACTTACGAATATAAAAAGAGGCGCAGAGCAGAGAGGTTTGGTTGACTTCTTAATTATCTTCGTCTTGCTTACCTAAAAAAAAAAAATGGAAAAGAAAAAAAAAGCGTTTCCATTTGTCATCCTACTCCTTTTAAACTGTATTTGAATGTTTTCCTTATATTTCATAAAATTGTTCCATTCCAGATGGAGATACCGAACCCTCCCCCTGCCCATGCCTCAGATGGGAGGTAACTCTCATATTCTCAATCCAATAGTTGTTTCTTTATATCTTGTTGTCTTCTTATTTTTACATATTTTTTAAACGTTATGTAGCACATAAGTCTACTAATATATTAAACTATGTGCATGATATTGATACAAAAGTAGACAAACATACAATAAGAAAAAAAGATTAGATGAAAGTATTTAGTAGTTCTATAAATTGGATATTTATTTTGTTTGGTTCAAGTATTTGAAATGTCTTTTGACTTGTGAGATGTCAAAGTTTATAGCTTAAAAATTTTAAAATAAATTAAAAGACAACAAGAATAACATCCAAGAAGGCGATGTGAAGATGGAATATGGATATGAAAATTCAAATAACTACTTCCATATCTCCTGCGTCAAGTGGAGCAATTTATATTGTGCCTTTTGTTTGCTTTGCCTGCAAGAATTTAAAGCATGTAAAATAATGAGGCATTTATTGCTTGAACTTGAAGAATAACATTCCAAGATATATATCAAATGCCAATGACTTCTAAAATGATTAGGAATATACTTGTAGTCCTAAATATGAGTTCTAAAGCAAGCTATAAACTTTGTCACAAAAATACATAATAAAAACAAAGTTCGAATAATTCTTGATCCATAAACTATATACATGTTGGGAAAAATAGCAGAATAACGGAGAATACTTGCACAGTCATTCCCACCTTACACAAATAAAATAGAATAATAGACTAGAGATATATCCACTAAATTTCAATTTCGTAATTTAATCCAGTAATGTAACAATTAAATTACTAAATAAATCAACAAATAATCGGCAAGAATAATAAAACAATAAAACACCCAAAAAAGGGTTTGCAAACTAGGAAAAAACCACGGGACCTCCGGTTCAAGCCAAATCCACTAGATAAGAGAAAATTATAAGGGTTTGCAAACTCTACAAGAGCTCTCAATAACAACGGAAATTGCAACAAATTATAAACAATTTTACTCAAAAGTCGATCTCACCAATAAGAAACCTAAGATCAATAAAAGACTATCTCAAAAGAAAACAAAATCTAAAGAAGAATTGTTGGAATTAGTGTAATCCCAAGAGAGGGAGTGAATTGGGTATTAAAAATTTATTCTTAAATTCAACTAATCTAATAGAGCAGTATTTCACAACCTAAGATCTTTCTAAGCATGTACTAATTGCGCAGATAATATGTGGAAATTAAATCATGCGCATCATTTACAATATATCGAATATAACATACACATGCAAGAATATAAAGTGTTGAAAATTAAAAGTGACTTGTAATTCATGCGCATCATTAGGGTGACTCTTTGACAATAAATTAGAACATAAGATTAAAAGTGCATGATTTCTTAGTGCTTTTAAATTTTTTTGTTATTTTTATTGCGCAAGAAAAATTAGGGTGACTCTTTGACAATAAATTAGAACATAAGATTTAGATCAATATTCTAATATGCCTTATTTAGATTTTTAATTGTATGAAGAAAACTTAAGGCCCCTCAATTGTAAAAAATATTTGCATTTTCTTTTTTTCTTTTTTTTAGTTTTCAAAGAATTATAAAAATTTCAACTTATTATTCAGTTTTCTAAGATTCATGTAAAAAATTTAGAAAATATAAAGTTTGTTAAGTTGCGCAAAATAATTTTATATTTTAATCTCTTGATTTCAAAATAATTAATTACAAGAAAGAAAATTTGTTTACAAATTTCCATATATATATATATATATATATATATATATATATGGTAGTATTTGGGATAATTGATCATTGGTGTCATTTTTGTAATTTGTTGAAAAATTATAAAATAAAATAAAAAGTTTTTCCATACGCAATAATTGCAAAAGTTTTATTATTGTTTGTTCATTTTGTATAAATATTTTAAAACTAAAAATGTTTCAAAATTTTTTGTGATTCTTTGAAAAACTAAAATAAAATATGAAAATTATTTTTCGAAACTAAATGTGCCTCGACTTTTTTTAGTCTTAGGCAAGATTTTCACGATACTACCTACAAAATTCCCTTTTTAACTTGATTCGCAGAACACTTATTCCTTTAAATAGATTAGTTATATATGATGGTTTATATATAAAAAAAAAATTGTCACAATAAAGCAAATACTACTGCGAAACCGTTTTTTGGATTCACAGTAAGGAAATATAAGGAGTAAATAACTATTCCTTAATTTCTAATTATATTCCGTCTTATTATTATTATTATTATTATTATTATTATTATTATTATTATTATAAGCATGTTAAAATTTTATTTCTGTTTGATGCTTATTTATGTTGCAATTATGTTAATTTTTAAGTCATTCGATTTGGGTATATTTTTTGTTCATGCATTTATTCGGTTCCTTTTTTTTTTTGTTCACATTTTCTATGTATTTTTTGCATTTAGATCACTTCATGTTAATATTGTTTGCTTATTTTTTTTAGAGTTTAGGTTATTTCATAATAATTTTGGTTTTGTTTGAGGTTTAAGTATTTTTAGGATTTAAATTATTGCATATTAATATTGTTTTGGTTTGGTTTGAGGTTTAGGTTGTATCTTATTTATATCGTTTAAGCTTTGCTTAAAGTTTATGTTGTTTATGTATCTTTTTAGGGTTTGATTATTTCAAGTTTATGTTGTTTATGTATCTCTTATTTAGAATCCTATTCCTTTTTTAGTCTTAGGTAAGATTTTCACGATACTAACTACAAAATTTCCTTTTTAACTTGATTCGCAGAACACTTATACCTTTGAATAGATTAGTTATATATGATGGTTTATATATAAAAAAAAAATATTGCCACAAAATTCCCTTTTTAACTTTATTCGCAGAACATTTATTTCTTTGAATATATTAGTTATGTATGATGGTTTATATAAAAAAAAATATTATCACAATAAAACAAATACTACTGCGAAACCTTTTTATGGATTCATAGTAAGGAAATACAAGGAGTAAATAACTATTCCTTAATTTCTAATTATATTCCATCTTATTATTATTATTATTATTATTATTATTATTATTATTATAAGCATGTTAAATTTTTATTTCCGTTTGATGCTTATTTATGTTGCATTTATGTTAATTTTTAAGTCATTCGATTTGGGTATATTTTGTGTTCATTCATTTATTCGGTTCCTTTTTTTTTGTTCTCATTTTCTATGTATTTTTTACATTTAGATCACTTCATGCTAATATTGTTTGTTTATTTTTTTTAGAGTTTAGATTATTTCATATTAATTTAGGTTTTGTTTGAGGTTTAAGTGTTTTTAGGATTTAAATTACTGCATATTAATATTGATCTGGTTTGGTTTGAGGTTTAGGTTGTATTTGTTTGAATTTTCTTTCAAATTATGAATGTTTTCCTTATGATAATTTGGTATAATTATGTTGATTTACTTATTATTTATTGTACAATGTCATGATTTTAGATTCAAATTGGATCAAACTCTCCCTCCACCCATACTTCAGAAAGGGAGGTATCTCTCTAATTTAGAACCCTACTCCTTTTAAACTGTATTCATTTGAATTTTTCAAAATTTTTTGTGATTCTTTGGAAAACTAAAATAGAATATGAAAATTGTTTTTCAAAACTAAATGTGCCTCTACTTTTTTTAGTCTTAGGCAAGATTTTCACGATACTACCTACAAAATTCCCTTATTAAATTTATACGCAAAACTTTCCTTTCTAGAATTCTCTCTACTTCTTTTTAGAAATGTTGAGAAATCACAAGAATCATGCCAAGATGTTTGGCAATCAACAATTAAGGAGATTGACAATCACACAAAACCAAGCAGTTGACCATTCCATAGGCTCCTCTCGATATTTGTATCAATCTAATTTAATGCTTTGTCTCTCCAATCCATATATAAATATCCATGTACAAATCCATATTAGACACACAATGAAATAGAAAATTTTCTATTGTACACCTTTTAATTCTCTCTCTAATTTTTACATGGTTTTAGAGCATAAATCATTTACAAGGTTGTCATTTTTCTTCTTCTTTATACCTCAGTTTTGATAATATAAAACAGAGGCTTTCGTTTGCTTGCCCTCTCTCTGTCAACAACGCAAATCATAGTTGTATGGTAGTTTTGCTCCTTTGTAGCATTGGCAGCACAGTTTGAGGAGAATTCTCCTTCTTGTTTTTTTTTTTCTTTCCTTTTTGACAGAATCCCTTTGGCATGGATTGTAATAGGGGGCTGAGTTTATTTTTTTATTTTTTATTTTTTTGACTATCTCAGTTTCTGTGTTTTTCTTGCGCATCATCCCGCAAGCCTTTTTTTTTCCTCTCTCTCTTTGGGTTTAGTTCCTCTGCAACAAAGGTTATCACACTAGCTTAATAAAAAGTTTGTTATTGGGGGATTTAGACATGTACCGACTTTCTACCACTTTCCAGATAGCCACTGGAGAATCCTCCTCCATCACCCAATAGAGAATTTTATCGGCCAAACACAAGCGTATTGTAGACGCTGCGTTTGCTTTCAAATTTATCCATGTTGTCTCATCCATTCATTCCGATTGAGTATCAACTAGAGCCTTAGTCATTCCTTGTTGCACAAGAATGTCCTTCACTCTCCTCTGCCATAAACCAAAATTTTTGGTTCCATCAAAATTGACAATGTCAAATCTTGCAGAAGACGATCTCGACGCCATAACAACAAACACTCTGATACCAATTTGTTGTCATATGGATCATATAAGTAGAACGCACAGCGGAATAAACAATAAGTAAATGCAAACAAAACCAGAACAAGAACAACAACACAATTTACGTGGTTCGGCAAAGCCTACATCCACGAAAGTAATGAAACAAATTTCACTATGAAAATCACAATGTACACAATACACTTATCAAAATGATTGCTCTCTCTCTCTCTCTCTCTCTACATGCCTAGATGACATAAAAGAGTTTCTTGGAGGTTTTCCCTTTGTTTAGCTAACCACCTAATGTTCAAAAATTCAAAATTCAGAAAAACTGCTTGCAGCCCAGGGGTCTCTCGTCGACGAGTACAAGGCTTCGTCAAGGAGACCAAGAAGACCATTCTTCGATGATAACATGCTTTCGTCGACGAATCCATAACTCTGAGATTTTCCTACTCTCGGTATTTTCTCGTTGACGATTTCAGAATGTTTGTCAACGATCCCTTGCTGCCTTCTCGTTGAGGAACACAGGGCATTCGTCGACGATCTCCTACTGTGCTGTCCCTTCATGTTTTTCTATCTTTCTTCATTGCTTACTAAAACTGAAGTATAAGAGCCACAAACAACATGATTGTACACCGGTTCAAAATCTTGTACCATACCACAACCTAAGCCAACGCATTGTTGGTGATCCTTACAATTCCCTTGCCCTCCACATGGAACTATTTACAAATTTGTAGTGGACAACCATTTTGAACATAACCCATAACTTAATTGCACAATTCTATTTTGGGAGGTTGACTTCTCCTTGCTGGCAACTTGTAAACCCCATAAAGAGATCACCTAATTAATTGCACTTTAAAAGTCTACTGGGCTTCAACATACTCTAACACCAATTCATTAAAGTCACATAGGTTTATAAATTTTTAAAGTTCTTAGAAGTCTACAATCTCTCTTTTTAAATGTTAAAAAAAAATTGGTTTACCAAAGTTTTATTTTCAATAAAAATATCAAATTCACCTTTAGAATAGGCCAATGGTGTTTAACTACTTCCCTCACTTTGCTGAAAAAGGATAAAAAACCTTACACCAACAATTCTTTAGTCCATCAATGTATTTCTTCTTACTAAAATAGCTAGTCATCCGTCAACTAAAATAGCTACTTCTATCCCATTTTCTATCTCAATATTTTATTTGTAATTTTTTTTTGAAAAATTATTGTTCTCTTGCCTATTAACGATTATGCTATTGTATGATGAGATTGTCTCTCGATAGTCATCTACGCATGATGCTCGTAGTTCAAAGGACAGACGTTACAGGTACTATTTATGTCTCTTTAACTTGTAAATTGTTAGAATTTTTATTTTTTTCAATAACTTTCCATAGTTGAATGTGAGTCCTAAAAATCTTTTTTCCCTTTATTTTATTTTTAAACTAAGGTTGAGCTAGCATAGCATACTACCCAATGGGGCCTTGTATTTGTCATCAGTGGGTTGTTAATTGGTTACACCCTTGCTGTTCCAGGTACTTAATCTAACTTTCATTATTAAAAACTTGTATATATGCATAGAGATATAAGTATTATATTTTGATGAGAAAGTGATTACTTATTTATCACACTTGTACCAATGTTATATCTTTTATGATGATGCAACCTATCTTGCAACTGCATGTCCCTGAAGTACAATGATGTATTATATTTTGGGCATTCTTAATTTTAAATACTATTCTATTTTTTCTTACTTTCTCTTAGTTAGAGAGCATGTAATGTTATGTAGAGCATAAAGTGTTGACAACAAGTTTTCCATTTTCCTTAGGTAAAACAACTATTTGTTCATAAATTTGTTGAGAAACATATCATTTCTTGTGTGTAATTTTCTATGCTACATACATCAAAATAATAATAATAAAAAAAAAAAAACTTTTGCCTAAAAAGTTATAAAATTAATTTCTAAGAAATTTGGAGAATAGATCAAATTAACCAAAAAGGCAAAACTTAAAAGATAAGGAATACAATCAAATAAATTTTAAAATTAAGGAGGGTTGCAAAAATTATTTATTAAAACAATTTTGAAAATGAAAAAAGCCAAATTAAATCCTAGAAAAAAAAATTTATATAAAATAAACATTAAAATTTAGGAAGATCTTGTGGCCAACTAAAGACATAGTCGCAAACTCTAGATTATGTGATAAAAAAAAAGAAAAAAAAGAAGAAGAAAGAATGCATGTTATAATGAACACAGTATGCATGCAGAGAGTTTTTTTTTGGAGGGGAGAAAGGGGGTCAATTCGATTCCTACAGGGAGCCTTGCTGCTCAATGGTAGGTAGCTCTTCTTCCATCTCATCCACTTTCCCATCTATTAGCAAAATTCAGACAAGTGAATATCTCAAACTTTAACCATAGAAATGTTCCCTATGGGATAATGAGCAAAGACTTATACATAAAATGGGGCCTTGTGAAGGAAAGAAGAAATATTGGAATGTATTCCTATTAAATGTATTTTTTTATTCAAAAAATCAAGATATTGCATGTTTAAGCAATATTGCTTTTTACCCCAATAGAAGATTTTCTCCGCTTAAGGTCGCACTAAAGGAATGATGCATTTCTTAATCTCCTAACCATAGAATGTCCAACAAAACATTGTGGGGGATACGCTTGGCTTGGTGTAACTACTTGGAATTTCCATATTAGGCCCAAAATGTTTAACATTGAATTTAAGTATCAATTTGTTAACTAGATTTTAAACAATTAAAAGGGAAATTAGGGGGAGGGGAATGATATCTAAGAAATTAATTGGCATCAAAAGAATATCTAGTTGTGTAGACAAATTAACACCTTATGTCCTTGAATTCCTTAACATGAGATTAACTTATAAGAGGTAATTAAGTGCAATCAAACACCTTTTAAGATAGTTTGTGTAGTAATCTTAGTTTTTGTAGTAATCTATTGTTGATCTTGCTATCGTTTTGCACAAAGTGAATAGAGGTTCCCTCATTAACAAGTTTTAGTACATAAATTTGCACATGTCCTTATATTAGCTTGAAGAATGATTCAAATATGGACTATCAAATGAATAATATAAATATGTGATATTTTATCATATTAATTAGATTACTAACATATTATAAAATACAAATATATAATCATATATTTATATATCTACAATACTATCATTATCATATTGAGCTTCTAGTACAACAACAACAACAAAACCAAGCCTTAAGTCCCAATAGGTGGGGTTGGCTAAGTGTTCTTCTCTCTTCTTAAAACAAGTATTCATTATACTAAAATCATATGACATAGAAAAGTCTAAGATCATCTCTCTAGGCTCATTTTTGTCTCCATATCCATATCCTCTTTGTAATCTCTCATAATTTTTATTATTCATTCCAACGTGTTCATTCAGATCTCCTTCATTAAATATTTTCTGGTAGGCCGACTTGATGAGCAAAAGCACTAATGATATTTATTATCTCTTGTCCTAATACCATCTCTATTTTTATAATTCTATCCCCTACTCTATTTATATCAACAACGCTATTTTTTAAGTTTTTTTCTATAATAATTCCTACTTCATTCGTCTGTTTTTCTTTTCTAGCGTACCAAAGTTTAAATCCTGATTTATTAGTTTCTCTAGCTTTTTCTCCCCCACCTCCTTAGTTTCTTGAAGGCAAATTATATTAATTCTTCTTCTGATCATTGTCGTTCAACACTTCACCCCATTTTTTTGTGATGGTTATGGGAGTCCTTTCAATCCTTTAGAGAAATCCTAATCTTGTAGTGAATTCAAATTTCAAATACAAACATTCATGAGTCTCCCTTTTCCTCTGCGTGCAAGTTGCACAAAAGACTTATGGATTTGTGAAATTAAAACAAGTGCCCAACACCTTACACTTGGAAAAACATTGAGACAACACGCATGACAATAAACAAGTTTATGCACTCTAATATAACTCACCATGTCAAGATGACACTTAGCACTTTCACTTATAAAGCACTTCCTTGCTGCCAAAACACAACACACTCACAATTCTTTCTTCTACATAGAACACACATAATTCTACTATTTGTGCACTCACAATTCTTTCTTGCACACAACACAAACAATTTCCTTGTGCTTATCCAACATTAGAGCCTTGAGCTCCTTATATAGGTGTTGAAAGTAGGATGCCAACTAAGTATAACTTTCTAGAAACCTCTAGCTGGTGTTTATAAATAGAAATGGAGTGAATTTGAGAGAAGAAAGTTCTACAAAGGGGTAGAGATTTATCTAAATTCTGAAAAAAGGAGAATTTTCCTGCAAAGAGAGAAGGAGAATCTTCCAGGAAGGCGAGGAAGAAATAAAATTCTAGAGAGCGAGAGACAAAGAATTTTAGAGAGAGAGAATTTTCTAAAAGCTTTTAGAGAGAAAGAGAGAGGCAGTTCTCTCTCAACATGGCTTGCAGTTAGGATAAAGTTTTTACATTAGATAGGCTATTGAAATGGGTTTGAGAAGTTTGTCTATGTGCATATTGTGGTCGAGAAACACTATTATACATGGAAGAACAACCAAATAGAATCAAGAGCACTTGACACATTAAGGCTAATCCCAAATTTCAGTTGCATAAGTGATAAATTAGAGCTCCAATCCATCCATTTCCCATAGGAAATGTGAGACAGAGATAGAGAAATATGATTCATTTTAGAGATAAGGAGGATTTTGTTTAGTACCTAGTCAATGGTGAAGATGTTAGGATCGGAAGAGCCCATTGGTGGGCTTGATAGACATGAGTGAACACTAACTTGACCAAAAAGCTTAAGCCTATTAGATCTTTGGGCTCAACCATGTATATAAGCACCCATCATCCACTTAATTTTTTCAATGTGGGATAAACTCACAGGTGGAATTCTCAACAATCTTCCCCTCACTTGTGAGTTCCAACAACTCCCCTTTGAACTGAAACCATCTCCCTTTTGGGAATAAGTCCAATTCTCCAACAGCTGCTCAAGTGGGCCTTACCACTGGCATTTTATGTACATCGGATTGCATTCCATGTGCCTCCGAACCAATCCAACCTCAGCCACACACTTGGTCCTCTAACTCTTAGCATGTTAGGAGAATTAGGTTCACCTCTCAAATTTTTACGATGTCGCTCACCCAGAGTTACGAACCGTCGACTCTGATACCTTTTGTTAGGACCGGAGGAGCCCATGGGTGGGCTTGATACACATGGGTGGACCTCCAATATGGGTTCATACAGAAATAAAGAGATTAGGAGAGAGAGTATAGGAAAAATAAGAAGAAGAGAGACAAAAGGGAGATTGGCAGAGAGATGGAGGTTTTTCACATGGCACTAGTGGAGGGCATGGATGAGGAAAAGGGAAAGAGATTGAGGACGAGGGGTGTCGAGGTTGGGCAAGGTCTCGTGATAGAGAAAGAAGGAAACCCACGTGGATTTAAATTAGTCAAATCCAACCTTGCTTTTGTATTTAATTTTGGGAATTTGGGCCTTAAAGGATTTCATTTGGAATTCAAATCGAAACTCAAATTGTGCTTCCAAACAATGGATTGGGAATTAGGGACCTCAAATCCAAATTCAAGCCTTCGAATATAGGGATCAAAATAGTCCCTACACCTATAGTTTTACAAAAGAGTCTCATCAACTAAGGATGTTTTCTAAAATATATAGAAAATTCCCTATATCACATGCTCTAAATTAAAATAATAGTGGACGTCCTTGCTATTACCATTCCATTGGATAAGATAAGTGTTAAAAATTGGAGAAGAATGATTTTCTATATTAATTATTTTAATACAAGGATTACAAGGGTATATATACATAAGAGAATTGGAAAAAATGGAAAGTAAATATTGTGCTAAAATGGAAAGTGTATATATCTCTAATACTTCCCCTCAAGTTGGAGCATGGAGATCCATAATGCCCAACTTGCATGATAAAGTTTGGAAATGTTCACGACCCAAAGCTTTGGTAAAGATATCGGCAAGCTGACTGTGGGTAGGAATATGCTTAGTGAAGAAGAGGCCAGCCCTTAACTTTTCACGAATAATATGACAATCGATTTCTATATGTTTGGTACATTCATGGAAAACAGGATTCTGGGCAATGTGAAGAGTCACTTGGTTGTCACAATATAAGAGCATAGGCTGAAAATACTGTATGCCAAGATCATGTAAAAGAGTTTTGAGCCATGTAAGTTCATAGGTAGTAGAAGCAAGTGCCCGGTACTCAGCTTCGGCGGAGGAGCGAGAGACGATAGTTTGTTTCTTAGTGCGCTAGGAAATGGGACTAGTGCTCAACTGAATGAAAAAACCAATGGTGGAGCGACAAGTGAGGGGACAACTAGCCCAATCCGAATCAGAATAAGCCGAGACTTGAAGAGTGTTGGCAGTAGGAAAAAATAAGTCTTGACCTAGGGATGCCTTAATGTATCGAAGAACACGTACAGTAGCATCATAATACAGTTGTCTGGGCTGGTGGATAAATTGACTGAGAATGTCGACTAGAAATACAAGGTCGAAACGAGTGATGGTGAGATAGATCAAACGTCCAACGAGGCGCCGAAACAAGCTTGGATCGGAGAGAAGAGCACTATCAGTATTATTGAGCTTCAAATTTTGTTCCATGGGAAAGTGGGCAGGACGAGCACCTAGATGACCGCTATCAGTGAGGATGTCAAGAGCATATTTGCGTTGGTTGAGAAAAATGCCAGTGGGAGAGCGAGCAACTTCGAGGCCAAGGAAATATTTCAATTTGCCAAGATCCTTGAGTTTGAATTTCTGAGCGAGCATGACTTTGAAAGTGCTAATAGCGGAGTGATCATTGCCTGCCATGAGAATGTCATCAACATAAACAAGTATAAAAGTAAAAGACTGACCCCTAGAGCGGGTGAAAAGAGAGTGATCGGCCTGAGATTGGGTGAAACCCGCAGCAAGTAAAACAGAAGATAATTTAGAGAACCAATTGCGAGAAGCTTGCTTGAGGCCATAAAGAGATTTTTGAAGACGACAAACACGAGTCTACCCCTGTTTGCAATAACCTTGGGGGGGGGGGGAGGGGATCATATAAACCACCTCATCGAGGTCACCATGGAGAAAAGCGTTGTTGACGTCCAATTGAAGGAGATGCCAATTCTGAGCGGCCGCCACTGCAAGAACACACCTGACAGTAACGAGTTTAGAAATAGGAGCAAAAGTATCATGATAATCCAAACCTTCTACCTGAGTGTAGCCCTTGGCCACCACTCAAGCTTTGTGTCGCTCTATGGATCCATCAACCCAGAGTTTTGTTTTGAACACCCATTTACAGCCAATTGGTTTTTTTTCCAGGGGGAAGGGGTTGAAGAACCCATGTATTATTGGTTTCTAAGGCTTGGATTTCAGAAGTCATGGCATCACGCCAATGGGAGTGTAGCATAGCTTGAAAATATGAGGTAGGTTCGAGATGTTGGGTCATAACAAAAAGAAAAGCCAAATGTGGAATATAGAAACGATGGTAAGATAAAAGGAGGAGAGACAATGAACCGTATCTGAGGGACATCTTGAAACTTGTGAAGCCGTGGAGGACTTTGGTAAAGTAGGGCAGATATAATCAGCTAAGTGAGAGGGATGTGTGATGGCTCGTTTGGGCCGTGAAGAGGGAAATGGAGGGGGCGGGGGGGGGGGGTGGGAGGGGTGGAGGGGAAGGGGGTGAGGGTGGGAGTGTCAGGGAGGGGACCAAGGGAGAAGGAGATAGAGAGGAGGGGCTAGGGTTAGGTGTGGGTGGTGGAGAAGGTAAAGTGTAGGAATAGGAAGAGGAAGGACTGGAGAAGATGTGGGAGTTGGAGAGACGAGATGATAGGGAAAAACATTTTCTTCAAAAGTGACATCACGGGAGATGAAAAATTTTTTGTTTCCAAGATCGTAGACACGGTAAGCCTTATGATGAGTAGGATAACCTAAGAAAACACATCGAAGAGCACGAGGAAAAAATTTATCGCGATGTTGGCGAGTAGTTTGGGCATAACACAAGCACCCAAACACTCGCAAGTGTGTATACAAAGGGGGTTTCTGAAAAAGAAGTTTATAAGGGGACTTATGATTGAGGCTAGGTGAAGGAGTGTGATTAATTAAATAGGTGGCTGTTAGAATGCATTCGCCCCAAAAGGAAACGGGAAGATTGGCTTGAAAACGTAAACACCAAGCCACATTAAGAAGATGACGATGTTTACGCTCGGCAACACCATTTTACTGTGGTGTATGACATGTGCGCTCGTGAAAAATGCCTTGATCATGGAAAAAAGTTTGAAGCAGGGTGGTTTGAAATTCTCAACCATTATCAGTGTGTACATGCTTAACAGTGCAATTGAAATGATTTTTGACCATGGTGCAAAAATTTTTAAGGCAAGTGAAAGTATCAGATTTCATGCACATAAGATAGACCCATGTAGCACGTGAGTAGTCATCCACAATTGTTAAAAAGTAATGTGCACCAGAGAGTGAAGCGGTAGGATAACCACCCCATATATCACAATAAATCCGATTAAAACAAAATGTGCTCTTATGTGTATTTAAGGAAGAAGTTAAACGAGTGTGCTTTGCTCTAGCACAAACATCACAAGGCAAATGAGGAAAAGAAATAGTTAAGGTTTTTGGCATACATGAAATGGAAGGGTGACCGAGACGTTGATGCCAAAGAGTAGTGTCAGAAACACATTGAGAGTGGAAAACTGAGATGGAGAAGGGTTTATAGTGGTAAAACCCATCACATACTTCACACGTTCTAATCAGCCTCCTCGTTGATAGGTCCTGAAAGACAAAAAAGGTGGGAAAAAATATAGTAACACAATTGAGATCAGTGGTAAGTTTGCTGATGGATAATAAGTTAAATTTAAATGAAGGCACATAAAGAACATTAGAAAGAGAGAAATTAGGAGAAAATCGCATAGTGCCCATATGAGTTACAGGAATAATGTCATCATTTGGAAACTTAATGGGGCATGGCTGATTGAGAAGCTGAATATTATCAAGAGAAGACAAATTGGAAGTCATGTGATCGGAGGCACCTAAATCAACAATCCATTCAATGTTAGAAAGAGAAGCAGAATGACAAGAGGCGACGTTACCAGCAAAATTGGTAGAGTTGGTGTTCAAGGGCGATTAAAGATCCAAGAGTCGACGACATTGTTCATTGGTGAGACCAGGGATAGCAATCTCAAAAGAGGTTGAAGAACCGGTGAAAGTAGGTGCCGCAATTGAAAAACCAGTTGCTTCCATGATATCAGATTAATTCAGTTTAGAGGAATCAGACCGCCGAATTAGGTCAAATCCGAGTTTTGCAATGACCAAAAATATAAACTTTCAATTTAATAGTCTTCGAGTGTAGAGAAGCCGAAGGTGCCGTCGGAGTGTTGAGACCACGAAGGCGAGCCGAAACCGGATATGGTCAATAAAAAAAAACTGCCGAAGAAGATGGGCTATTGTAGTGAGTATTTTGTTGTGTGCGGGTCTGGGGGCTGCTAGTATACTGTTGATTGTGGTGGTCTGCTGCAGGGAATCTACAACCTAAATGTGCTACTTTTCAGTGCTTTAAATTCACCCGAATGTGCTATTTCTTAGCACTATAGATCCACCTAAATGTGCTCATTTTCATCTTAGTAAATCCACCTGAATTTGCTGACTTTTACCACTGTGAATCCGTTTGAATGTGCTGATTTTCAGCCTTGTAAATCCACTTGAATGTGCATATGCTAAAAAATCATCACAAGCTAATTTTACAGGGACAAAACTAAAACACGCATCGGAAATTCAAAAAAATAGCACACTTTAAGAACACAAACAGTTCATATTTAGTTTCAAATAGCAAGCATTTACATTTTGGTTGAGAATAGACCTCAATGCATTCTCAGTCACCACACTCACATTTTCAAAGCACAAACAAACCCTCTATTAATTTTCTGAAGCTATAAACATAAACCTAGAAGGTCTTCAATGCGTGGAAAAAGAAAAATGTAAGAGGTAAAAACGCAAATCTCTCTATGAATACCTATGGATGAAATGCTAACAAAAAAAATACATGAATATGCATATGCATCAACCTTGCAATAACCATACATATAATTAATCAACTTGCGTTAGGACTAGGTTTATATAAGCTTTTATAGATTTCTTGCCTAATCTTGGCTAAATATATTTTTCTTTATGAAGTCTTTAAGTGAGTGAGGTTACATAGGCCTGGATTTGGAGGCCCGAGCAGTGGCTAGCCTAAAGGCCAATTCTACTAAGAGCAATATTTTTCTATTGGCCCAGTGAATAATCCATTCAAGTTTGAAGAGATCTTAAGCTGTAAGATAGGCAGCTTCCCTACAACCTATCTGCAATTACCTTTGGGTGTTAAAGCTAGTTCAAAAACTGCTTGGATTCTGTTGTGAAATAAATGGAATCCAATCTCGCCCAATGGAAAGCCAAATACTTTCGTATGGGTGGAAAACCTACATTAATCAAAGCTGCTCTATCAAACTTCCAAAATTATTATGCCTCCATCTTACCTATTCCTTCGGAAGTTACCAACAGGAAAAGAAATTTCACAGCCTTTTTTTTTTGGAGAGGAAACTTTAAAGGGTTCAAATATCTAATCAAATGAATTGATTTTTAAACCTTTTGCAATGGGACTTAGGCACAAAAAACATCAGGTTGAAGAATAGGGCCCTTCGTGGAATAACTCTGCCCTTGAGTTGAAATCAGTAACAAATTCTAGAACTGGATTACCTAGCTGCAATAAAATAAATTCGTTTAAATTTCGTGTACCATGGAGCCTTATTGCCACAAAATATGGTATTTCATTTAGCAGTACTCACAACAATTCTTTCAAGTCGAACAACTTCTTGTTGAGTTCAATCATGAGCTTTGCAAGTTGAGGAACATAATGGCCTAGTATGATTAACCATAAAAGAAAATCATATCACCACTCCTATAAAAATGAGTTACACAATATTGAATAGAGTTTATACAATCAAATTACCACCATAACTTTCTCCTATATTAAACAGATCCCTGTACCTGAACTGGAGGAACCTCCGGAGTCGTTGTAGCAAGAATGCTAGATTGTCCCAGGCTAAAGAAAATAAATGTGAAGACAGATTTAGAGAGAAACTGATCTAAGAGTAATTAGGCTTTCCATAAACTCAATTTTCTGTGTTCTAAAGGAAAAAACTTCAGCATTCAACCTTTTTCTGTGTTACAATATCCATGAGATAGCTGCAAATAACCCTTTCTATTAATTACATACTAATTTATTTACATTGGCCAATCTTGAACATACTGAAAAATAATACCTACAATAGTAGTCAAAAAGGAAAAAAATAGAAATACAAGTTGTCGCAAAGAGCACAACATCAAAAAAAATAAATGTGAAACTAAAACAGAAAAAAAGAAGTAAGCAACATTTGACAAAATTGAAGCCACATTTTTGGATTCTTGAGAGAATGATATGACAAGGCATCCTTCTGGCGCTGTTATGATCGCCGTTCCAGCCGCAAGAAGAAGCATTAGTGGGGCAAGGACACCTGCTGCATTTTGATCTGGAATTTGGATTGTCTTCGATTTGAAAATAATATCGATCAAGATGGCCACCTTTCACATAAACAAATGATTAATATGCAATTATTGACAAATATAATTAAATGAAATGAATTCTCAATCAAAGGAAAACACATATACTTTTAAGATGCCTTAATCGAGAGATTATCTCTAATCCCACCTGTATAGTTGTTCATATTCTATGAAAGTTATAAATTGTTGATATTTTATGAAAGCTAACTTGTAGAAGGATGACAAGCAGAAGTGTGAAGGAGAATAGAAGCCTTCGTTGCCCCCTTAGCAGCATAGTTGTCATTAATGAGAATGCCAAAGTAACGCCGCTAAGAACTATAGCTGCAAGGTAGGAAACCTGGGATGAAATGCCAATGCCCAGCAGAAGGATTGGCATATAAGCCCCTAAAGTATCCACCCCAAACGCTCGCGGCAGTACTTGTGCAGTTAAAAATTGAATTATGTTGCGACGGCTAAGATGACGAAGTGCTTCATTAAACCTTCCTCTTTGATTTATTTCTTCTTTGAAGATTGGGGAAGATTTTGGAATGAATGGAATCAAGTTCAGCAATAAAACGAATGGCATTCCTATGGCAGCAAACGAAAACTTCCAGCCCCAGTTCGGATATATCCATGTGTAGTAGTTTACTACACAGGCTAGTAAGCCTCCACCCATCTTACTAAATGTGCTTATTAGTCCTAACTTTTTCTGCAGTGGATCCGACTGAATCTCAGAGAGGTTTATAGGAATCAACTAGCATAAAAATTTAAGATTCTAAAGTTAGTAAGTCAACAATAAAAGAGATAAATAAGAACTCATGCTTGTAGACTAATTCTAAAAATATTATATTATTTGATAAAATATGTAATCATGTGGAAAGGAAACTCACACACAAGACTCAATGTGAGAATTTATTGTCAAATTTAATCGCTTTGTGACGAAACGGTAATTTACAGCAAAACATTACAAAATGAGGGTCAAAGAGAGAAGTTTTACTACTAGCAACCCAACTCTCTAAGTAGATGATATTTGAAAAATTAATTTTTAAAAAATAAATTCAAGAGTTTGAGCAATGCTCTAAACAATGGCACGTTTTCGAACCTTTCCGTCTATTGCAGGATTAAAAAATGAATAAGTAGTAGATTTTTTTATGCATAAAAGCATACTCATGTTTTATTTTAATTACAAATAAAAACATTAACTTGTAAAATAATTTTGCAATGTTTAGCAATATGACACCTTTGCGTATTATATGCGTATGCATATGTATCTAAAATATTTTATTCTTTACATGTTCATCCAACTTTTTTTCTCTTCTTGAGTTTCTTCAGCTTCATTTACAAATGTTTATTAGTGTTTGCTCGATCATTCTAAGTAGAAAAACTAAACCAATATGGAAATAAAATTTGCTACCTATGTGATAATTACACGTGCAAATGAAATTACATTAAATGGGAAAAAAAATTGATGGTCATGTGATCATTATTTGTGCAAATGATTTTACATTTAGCAGCTATTCACCATTAATCAAAAAACCTATATCAAAGAAAATGTCAACTTTGTCTTATGCTACTACAAGTTAAAATAATTAATGTAAATGCATCCGTAGTTGGCAAACTAGGGGCAAAGTTGTATGAGAAGATAATAAGGACAGGAGTGCTTGAAGACCATGGAGATTTCAAATAGCTTATGTGAGAATTGGTTAGAGGATATTGTGATCAGTCATGCACTAAGTCAAACAGATCTGATCATTTGCAAAGTTGGGAGTCTCTAGATCTTATTTGTTGAATTCCTAGTTTGAATCCATCATTTTAGGTCTTTTACTCCTACTGGACACATCACATTCCTACTTCCTTCTCTTTTTTATGTATTTCAATTCAGTGCCTTGCGTTTTTTTAGTATTGTTATCAAGCATTCAAAAAGTTTGGGGCTCTTTGTTGATCTTTTGGGTGATTTTTGTATGTTGTGGATGGTTAGATATTGCCTTTGGATTAAATTGACATTATTGGGTGACCTTATCTAGCCTTTTGTACACATGATGGAGGTTAGTATTTTTTTTCTTATTAAATAAAAAGGTAATAGAGACAGTATTCAAACCTGATATAGGAGTCCAACTCCTAAACCCATCAGAATTCTACCACTGAATAGAGCATAAGTGCGTAGTAGAATAACTGTGATGACAACTCCAATACTCAATACCAATGTGGAACTAAAAATTGCCCAGCATCGTCCAAGCCTCTGATGCACCATCGGTGCTGTGGGCAACGTGACTATCGCTGCCAAATATAAGGAAGAAAGCGAGAAGCTTAGCCATTGATTGCCATAGGAGCAAAAATTATCTTCTCTGGCATGTCTCATCTTATAAAATACTTTGGGGAAGAACGTATACATAAACATGTCCATTCCAAGTACCCCAGCTGAAATAAATTACAAATTCATAATTAAAAATGCATCAAAAGAATTGAGAAGAACCCGAGAGGGCTTCCGTTGCAGCTTTCGTCGGAAAAGATGGAGGTAACGAGAACGACACCAGAGAAGACGAGAGACCCGAGAGATGGCCAGAAAATCAACTAGGGTAACTGGAGAAGAAGTAAAGAGCGCCGAAGAAGCACCAGTCGGGACTAAGAGCGGACACTGAACCGAATGCGAACATCGGAGATGCACCAGTTGAAATAAATTAAAAATTCCTAATTAGAAATGCATCAAAAGAATTAAGAAGAACCTGAGAGGGCTTCCGTTGCGGCTTTCGTCGGAAAAGATGGAGGTAACGAGAACGACATCAGAGAAGACGAGAGACCCGAGAGATGGCCAAAAAATCGACGAGGGTAACTAGAGAAGAAGCAGAGAGCATCGAAGAAGCACCAACTGGGACTAAAAGCGGACACTGGACCGAACGCGAACATTGGAGATGCACCAGTTGGGACTTCCAATTATGTTTAATATATCCTAATTAAATTAATAAACTAAATTAATTCTTTTGATGCATTTCTAATTATGAATTTGTAATTTATTTCAGCAGGGGTACTTGGAATGGACATGTTTATGTATACGTTCTTCCCCAAAGTATTTTATAAGATGAGACATGCCAGAGAAGATAATTTTTGCTTCTATGGCAATCATTGGCTAAGCTTCTCGCTTTCTTCCTTATATTTGGCGGCGATAGTCACGTTGCCCACAGCACCGATGGTGCATCAGAGGCTTGGACGATGCTGGGCAATTTTTAGTTCCACATTGGTATTGAGTATTGGAGTTGTCATCACAGTTATTCTACTACGCACTTATGCTCTATTCAGTGGTAGAATTCTGATGGGTTTAGGAGTTGGACTCCTATATCAGGTTTGAATACTGTCTCTATTACCTTTTTATTTAATAAGAAAAAAAATACTAACCTCCATCATGTGTACAAAAGGCTAGATAAGGTCACCCAATAATGTCAATTTAATCCAAAGGCAATATCTAACCATCCACAACATACAAAAATCACCCAAAAGATCAACAAAGAGCCCCAAACTTTTTGAATGCTTGATAACAATACTAAAAAAACGCAAGGCACTGAATTGAAATACATAAAAAAGAGAAGGAAGTAGGAATGTGATGTGTCCAGTAGGCGTAAAACACCTAAAATGATGGATTCAAACTAGGAATTCAACAAATAAGATCTAGAGACTCCCAACTTTGCAAATGATCAGATCTGTTTGACTTAGTGCATGACTGATCACAATATCCTCTAACCAATTCTCACATAAGTTATTTGAAATCTCCATGGTCTTCAAGCACTCCTGTCCTTATTATCTTCTCATACAACTTTGCCCCTAGTTTGCCAACTACGGATGCATTTACATTAATTATTTTAACTTGTAGTAGCATAAGACAAAGTTGACATTTTCTTTGATATAGGTTTTTTGATTAATGGTGAATAGCTGCTAAATGTAATATCATTTGCACAAATTATGATCACATGGCCATCAATTTTTTTTCCCATTTAATGTAATTTCATTTGTATGTGTAATTATCACATAGGTAGCAAATTTTATTTCCATATTGGTTTAGTTTTTCTACTTAGAATGATCGAGCAAACACTAATAAACACTTGTAAATGAAGCTGAAGAAACTCAAGAAGAGAAAAAAAGTTGGATGAACATGTAAAGAATAAAATATTTTAGATACATATGCATACGCATATAATACGCAAAGGTGTCATATTGCTAAACATTGCAAAATTATTTTACAAGTTAATGTTTTTATTTGTAATTAAAATAAAACATGAGTATGCTTTTATGCATAAAAAAATCTACTACTTATTCATTTTTTAATCCTGCTATAGACGGAAAGGTTCTAAAATCTGCCACTGTTTAGAGCATTGCTCAAACTCTTGAATTTATTTTTTAAAAAATAAATTTTCAAATATCATCTACTTAGAGAGTTGGGTTGCTAGTAGTAAAACTTCTCTCTTTGACCTTCATTTTGTAATGTTTTGCTGTAAATTATCGTTTCGTCACAAAGCGATTAAATTTGACAATAAATTCTCACATTGAGTCTTGTGTGTGAGTTTCCTTTCCACATGATTACATATTTTATCAAATAATATAATATTTTTAGAATTAGTCTACAAGCATGAGTTCTTATTTATCTCTTTTATTGTTGACTTACTAACTTTAGAATCTTAAATTTTTATGCTAGTTGATTCCTATAAACCTCTCTGAGATTCAGTCGGATCCATTGCAGAAAAAGTTAGGACTAATAAGCACATTTAGGAAGATGGGTGGAGGCTTACTGGCCTGTGTAGTAAACTACTACACATGGATATATCCGAACTGGGGCTGGAGGTTTTCGTTTGCTGCCATAGGAATGCCATGCGTTTTATTGCTGAACTTGATTCCATTCATTCCAAAATCTTCCCCAATCTTCAAAGAAGAAATAAATCAAAGAGGAAGGTTTAATGAAGCACTTCGTCATCTTAGCCGTCGCAACATAATTCAATTTTTAACTGCACAAGTACTGCCGCGAGCGTTTGGGGTGGATACTTTAGGGGCTTATATGCCAATCCTTCTGCTGGGCATTGGCATTTCATCCCAGGTTTCCTACCTTGCAGCTATAGTTCTTAGCGGCGTTACTTTGGCATTCTCATTAATGACAACTATGCTGCTAAGGGGGCAACGAAGGCTTCTATTCTCCTTCACACTTCTGCTTGTCATCCTTCTACAAGTTAGCTTTCATAAAATATCAACAATTTATAACTTTCATAGAATATGAACAACTATACAGGTGGGATTAGAGATAATCTCTCGATTAAGGCATCTTAAAAGTATATGTGTTTTCCTTTGATTGAGAATTCATTTCATTTAATTATATTTGTCAATAATTGCATATTAATCATTTGTTTATGTGAAAGGTGGCCATCTTGATCGATATTATTTTCAAATCGAAGACAATCCAAACTCCAGATCAAAATGCAGCAGGTATCCTTGCACCACTAATGCTTCTTCTTGCGGCTGGAACGGCGATCATAACAGCGCCAGAAGGATGCCTTGTCATATCATTCTCTCAAGAATCCAAAAATGTGGCTTCAATTTTGTCAAATGTTGCTTACTTCTTTTTTTCTGTTTTAGTTTCACATTTATTTTTTTTGATGTTGTGCTCTTTGCGACAACTTGTATTTTTATTTTTTTCCTTTTTGACTACTATTGTAGGTATTATTTTTCAGTATGTTCAAGATTGGCCAATGTAAATAAATTACTATGTAATTAATAGAAAGGGTTATTTGCAGCTATCTCATGGATATTGTAACACAGAAAAAGGTTGAATGCTGAAGTTTTTTCCTTTAGAACACAGAAAATTGAGTTTATGGAAAGCCTAATTACTCTTAGATCAGTTTCTCTCTAAATCTATCTTCACATTTATTTTCTTTAGCGAGGGACAATCTAGCATTCTTGCTACAATGACTCCTGAGGTTCCTCCAGTACAGGTACAGGGATCTGTTTAATATAGGAGAAAGTTATGGTGGTAATTTGATTGTATAAACTCTATTCAATATTGTGTAACTCATTTTTATAGGAGTGGTGATATGATTTTCTTTTATGATTAATCATACTAGGCCATTATGTTCCTCAACTTGCAAAGCTCATGATTGAACTCAACAAGAAGTTGTTCAACTTGAAAGAATTGTTGTGGGTACTGCTAAATGAAATACCATATTTTGTGGCAATAAGGCTCCATGGTACACGAAATTTAAACGAATTGATTTTATTGCAGCTAGGTAATCCAGTTCTAGAATTTGCTACTGATTTCAACTCAAGGGCAGAGTTCTTCCAAGAAGGGCCCTATTCTTCAACCTGATGTTTTTTGTGCCTAAGTCCCATTGCAAAAGGTATAAAAATCAGTTCATTTGATAAGATATTTGAACTTTAAAGTTTCCTCTCAAAAAAAAAAAATGCTGTGAAATTTCTTTTCCTGTTGGCAACTTCCGAAGGAATAGGTAAGATGGAGGTGTAATAATTTGGCAAGTTTGATAGAGTAGCTTTGATTAGTGTAGGTTTTCCACCCATACGAAAGTATTTGGCTTTCCATTGGGCGAGATTGGACTCCATTTATTTCACAATAGAATCCAAGCAGTTTTTGAACTAGCTTGAACACCCAAAGGTAATTGCAGATAGGTTGTAGGGAAGCTGCCTATCTTATAGCTTAAGATCTCTTCAAACTTGAATGGATTATTCACTGGGCCAATAGAAAAATATTGCTCTTAGTAGAATTGGCCTTTAGGCTAGCCACTGCTCGGGCCCCCAAATCTAGGCCTATGTAACCTCACTCACTTAAGAACTTCATAAAGAAAAATATAATTAGCCAAGATTAGGCAAGAAATCTGTAAAAGCTTATATAAACCTAGTCCTAACGCAAGTTGATTAATTATATGTATGGTTATTGCAAGGTTGATGCATATGCATATTCATGTATTTTTTGGTTAGCATTTCATCCATAGGTATTCATAGAGAGATTTGCGTTTTTACCTCTTACATTTTTCTTTTTCCACGCATTGAAGACCTTCTAGGTTTATGTTTATAGCTTCAGAAAATTAATAGAGGGTTTGTTTGTGCTTTGAAAATGTGAGCGTGGTGACTGAGAATGCATTGGGGTCTATTCTCAACCAAAATGTAAATGCTTGCTATTTGAAACTAAATATGAACTGTTTGTGTTCTTAAAGTGTGCTATCTTTTTGAATTTTCAATGCGTGTTTTAGTTTTGTCCCTGTAAAATTAGCTTGTGATGATTTTTTAGCATATGCACATTCAAGTGGATTTACAGGGCTGAAAATCAGCACATTCAGACGGATTCACAGTGGTAAAAGTTAGCAAATTCAGGTGGATTTACTAAGCTGAAAATCAGCACATTCAGGTGGATTTAAAGCACTGAAAAGCAGCACATTTAGTTTGTAGTGCAGTGCTGTCAAATGGGGACGTCTGGCTTTTTTTACGGCAGTGAAATCAGCTCATTTGGGTGGATCTACGGTGTTGAAGATCAGCATACCACCATTTGCAGTGCTGAAAATCAGCACATTTGGCCGACTTCACAGTGCTGAAATCAGAACATTCAGGTGGTGCTATAAGCCAAGTTTCTTTGTCAGAATAGTATGCCTCTTTACTCTATGTTTTTCAAGAACATACGAACTTGCCCAGATTAAAATTCAGTTATCAAAATGATACAGCGGGGAAATTGTTATATGGGATCCGCATCATTTTCTTCCAATCAAAATTCTCTCTCTTTTTATCTAAACCCTTTTCAAGTCCTCCTCAATTTACAGATTTTCTTTTCATCCATGTTGAATTTTATCTTAACCATAAATGAACCTTAACCTAGTTTGCATCATAAATGAAAAAGACACTAGTGAGTCATCATAATTAAAGTGCTGCAAATCCTTTGTCATCAATCAGTCTCAAGGCTCAAGCCAAACACATACTGATTTGAAATTTGTAAATATTAACTTGGTCATTGGCTTTCATTCACGTTGTATACACTCATATTTTTATTAGCCCTTTCTGAAAAGACCCAGCATAATAAAAGTTTGACTTTGAGTCTTGAATGATCTTGAGTTTTAAAATTAAGTCCCTAATTCTCCATAATTTACAAAAAAATTGAGTCCTTTTAATTAGTCGAGTTCTTAAAAAATAAATAAATAAATTTGAAATTGAGTTTTGTAATTTTCCAAAAAAAGAGTTTCTAAAAATCCTTTTAGAGAAATTAAGTCTTCCTGATTCTTGTTTAGAATCCTAGCATAAATCCTTTTAGTTGCAAAATTAATCTCCTTTAGTTGAGACCCTCGTAATTATCTTTGTTAGGCTAGGTATCACGTTAAGTTGAGTCCATAGATCTAGTCGTGAAATTAATTTCTTTGAATTTTTTTTTGTTGAATTCCTTTTTATCAAGTCCAAGAATATTTTAAAAAAATTTAGTTTTTCTAATTAAATCTTTCAATTGGGTCCTTTAATTTTAAAAATCGGGTAATTGTTTGGGGTGTTAAGGTCATGTTTTAATTAATTGTGGTTTTCTTGGGTCAAAGTAGGTCAACTAGGAAATTGGGATTTTGTTGGTCAAAATTAAAAAAAATCAACACCTTGCAACTCAGTACAAAGGAGATACCAAAATATAGAGAAAATACATGCAATAAAAATATGGAAAAGTGAAAGTACAGGAAGTAAAACTCCTACCAGTTATAAAGAGTGGGTGGAGAGCAGGCAACTCGGGAGTATATACATTCAGGAAATACATTGAAAATAAATTAAAAAAAAATTAGAGAAAAGCAAAAGGCCTCCACCCCTAAGGCGCCACCTGGCTTCAAAATATTTCAAACGATATTTTAAACATTAAAACACTTAAATGAAAACTTTTAAAACTTTTCTCATTTTAGGTTCTTGAGTTTTCATATTTTGTCCTTGAATTGAGTCCATCTTTTTTTCAAACTTTCATATTCTTTGAGCTTTCTCGCTTTACCTTTCTTTAACTCTTTTGACTTTAATATGCCTTGACTTTCAACAACTCATTCATGTCCTCATATTTTTTAAGGTTTAATATATCATCTTTAAATCCATGCTTTGACTCATTTAAACTTCATTTGATCCTTGTGAGCACCTTCACCTTACTTTCTCATATGTGAGCCCTGAAATAACATTACTCATACAAATACATTATTTCACTTATTTGTTAGCATCAAAATAAGATAACAAGATTTTAAACCTTATAAGGCTAACAGTAATAACCCTTGTAAACTTTAATTAAATAGTATTAGAAGTCATTGAAGTCCTAATGAAGAAGTAAAAATGTATCCCTCATGGTTTTCTCTTATTGCCTAAACTTTAGATTCAACCTTTTAGCATATCTATTCTATTTGAAGATATTTTAGGAAAAAAACTTATTTATATCACTTATCTCTTATAATAAGGTAATATTTGAGAATATTAATTTGAAGTTTTAAATTTAAATTTATAAAAAAGTATATATAATTTTATATTATATTTAATTAAAATTTATATAAATTTAAATATAATACATGAAATCGATGCTCCCAACTTAAAATAAATTTTTTTTGAATTAATTAAAATATTTAAATTCATACAAATTTAAATCCATCTGACGCAAATGGTAGTTGGTGGGCCTTGCAAAACTTTTTTGCCTCTCGCTGCTATCGTGTTCATCTCGTTTATTTGTCTTTCCTTGACACGCTACGGCCGGAATTTTGCCGCTGAAGTAAAACAAAGAGATGGTGTTGGAGGCAAGGAGTTTGAGAAAGGCTACAGTCCCCGCCTCTCTCATTGACAATCCCTCCCCTGCTAGCCTCCAGGCTACTCGCCTCGCCCTCCATGTCTCTCTCTCTCTCTCTCTCTCTCTCTCTCTCTCTCTCTCTCTCTCTCTCTCTCTCTCTCTCTCTCTCCATGTCTCCTAATGTTCAATCTCCTATTTAATTTCTTCCCCAGGTTAATCGCAATGATGCTTCTTGTGTGGTATACATCGCTTCGTGGTGCTCCGTCTACAGAGTTCAGGTCTTCTACCTCTATCTGTGTCTGAGAGAGAGAGAGATGGCTAAGATTGACATTTTCATGCTGTGCTTCTGTAGATGTCGCTGGAAGATTCTTTAGTTAACAGGGGAAAAGAAAGCCTCCTGATTCCTGTGCATGCGCAGGTATATCTGTTCTGAATCCCCGCACTGGCTATTGTTCATTTGGTAAAGGGAAATTTTAGTCTAGCTTGACACAACCTAGGGTTGCTGTTGATAGTGTGGATTGTTAATTTTGTCATCTGTGACCGTACCTTTTGAAGGTTTGGGACGCCTCTTTGGTTCATCGCTGTCCTCATCGTTCGGAAATTCAGAGCATAGCGCTTGCTGAAACCGAGAGTGAGTGATATTTTGTTGTCTCTAATTGGTGTATACCTTTAGTATACTATTGATTTTATGGATTGTACTCGTATGTTTTACTTACTGTATTTAATGTGTCATTGTACTATTGACATTACGAACTGGTCAAGTGTTGAGAGACAGTCCCATCTTAACAATAGTAGATTTTGGAGTAAGCGCTTTTAGAGTAGGAATATAGGATGCTCTGAGAATGGTCTATTGTTATATTCACTTGTGGAGCTGATAATCTTTAACTTTGTTAGTGGAGTTGGTGCTGTTAGAATTCTCTTCCACATGTCATTCTTGAAGTTCAGAGGCCCAAGTAAGTGTCGTTTATGTGTGAGATTGCAGTATTACAAATTCTATCGAAATAGCTCGGATCCCTACCCTCATGTATGTTTTAGCCAATGAAGGTGCATATTGTATTTTTGGAGGAGTAAGAAGACCTTTTACTGCTTATTTCTTATTTGATGCTGGCTACCTAGTGTCTAACTTATGAGAATTTTGAGTCTGTTGGAATATGTGAGTTTTGGTAAACTTTTGTTTTGGTTTCTAAATTTATAGTAAGTTTGTGGATGATCAAATAATGAAAATATGAAAATATTTATCCTGCAATAGTGCAAAGTGGAATCTTTTCTCTTGAGATGTGTATCTTGTGTTTAATTTACAAGCTTTCTTTTTTGCTTCTCAAGTGTTTTCAGCCACTTAGAGAACGTAATATATCAATTTTTCTAGGTCGTGTCAAGTGTTACTTAACCTTCAGCATCACATTATACACCTCATTCATACCAAAGAGGTACAGAGTTGTTGCTTGTTTAAATTTTTGTTAAAGGCTTGTGAAATCATGTGAGCCCTTGGAAATGAAGCCTTGGTGGGAGAGTCATGAGATGCTAAATGAAGTCATTTCTCTTTTTTTTAAGTTCATGTTATTTAACACATCAGAATATTCATTTTTTTTTTTCCGTTAAAGAATGCCATGTTCAATGTTCCTATCATATTTAATCACGTCATAGGGTTTCATATTCATGTACACTTTATACTATGTAAAAAAAATAGTCATGTACACATTTTTTTTTGACAAGAATAGTCCTCTGGCAAGTGCTGCACCAACTCCTTTATTCTCATGTTTAGAAATGTACTTTTGGTAGTGATTTCATCTTGATTATTGTTTGGAGAAACTTGAAACATAAGAATTTAGTAAAATAAAAAAATTATAGAAGGTTGTGTCGAGATTAAAAGGACTACCTCTATTTTTATCTTTACATGTGGTCATTTCCGTCATTTCCTGAGCTTTAGCTTTTCTATTTAATGGGAATAGCCCTGTTATAAATACTGCTTTAGCTCCCTTTCTGTCACGGTTAGTCTTCTCTGAAAATATATACAACTACGCTGGGCATTCCTAGGTCATCTTGATACCACAATGACAATACAAGTCAAAAGTCCCGAAGTACATCAAAACTGGGCATACCCAGGGGCCAAGGAACTGGCCACTCACACTATCAATACTCAGAGATATCCCAAGGACATCAATACATGCCCTATAATATCAAACTGAGAACATGTCAAATTTATCAAAAACCACCCTATAGATATGTCTTTGTATGACACTAATTAAATCTATAGGAGGAATTACATGATTATCGAATCTTTTTCTATTCCTAGAGTGCCAAATAAAATACACAGAAGTAGCCAAGCCAATTTTCTTCCCAGCAGAGTGAACCCCATTGCCTTTTGCTTCTTTATGTAACCATTTCGCCGCTGCCTTGATTAAAGTCATGCTCCTTTTCATTCCAATCCACTTCCTTATGCTACCCCACACTTCAGCCGAGTATTTACAGCTGAAGAAAAGGTGTTCAAGTGTCTCCATATCGCTATTATAGAAGGTACATCTTAAGTCAATTTCTACTCCTTTTATCTTGTCACAAGTTGGAAGCTTTCCCCTCCAACCCAGCCACAAGCAGAAAGCATACTACAGGGTAGTTCCATTATACCAGATAGACTTTGTCCATGGCATTATTTGACTCTTCTCCCTCCAGAAGTCATAGAGTGTATGCGAACCACTTCCCATTCTTTCCATAATTTCTATGGCAGCAGCCACACTCCCAGAATTCAGCACCAGCTGGTCCTTGATTTCAACCAAGCTTTTGAATAGAGGGGAGTCATCTTTTTTAGCTACAGCATACCAGATTTCAACCTCCTTCAAGTAGAACTGATGGATCCATTTCGTCCATAGACAATCCTTCTTTGCTTGAACATTCCACAACGCTTTAGACAACAGAGCTCTGTTCCATGTCTTGAAGTCAACCACTCCCAAGCCACCTTCTTGTTTTGGCTTGCAAATTTCCCTCCAAGCAACCAAGGCCCTCCTACCACCCCATAGGAATACACGGCATAGTTTAATTACTTGGTTTAGAACATTCCTTGGAATTGGTTCAAGAAAGTTGAAACCTGAGAATTTATCAGAATAAAAATTTAGGTTACATTTTCATATTAAAAGATGGTGGATCTGTTGTGGGTAAAATAGAAATACTTGTATATTTCTATTTTATGGTTTGAATGAAAGGTTAAAAGCACATGGGCCATCAAGTTTTCAGACAGTTACGGTTTTGGTGTTTAAAAATTGCATTGGGTTGGTTAGTTGAGCTAGCAGCTATGCAAACAGCATGTAGAAATGGTAGATTGATGTGATAGTGGTATTGAAGGAAGAAAGGATAATTTGAAATTTCTCAAAGCAATGTCTGCCTTGAATATCATGTGGAGTTCAAAATTAATAGAATTATGTTGAAGATCCAAGATTTCATGAAGGAAAATTGTGTTAGTGTGACAAGCTTTGTTAAATGTTCAAAAAATTTCTTGTAAGGAACAAATCTTCAGTATTGTAAAATTTGTGTGGTTCTAGCAGTGATCATTTTTTTTTTCCCCTTCCTTTATTGAAAGCTAATGCTTTTACTTGGTTTGTGTTCTTTAATAGATTAATAGTTTAACACTAGTCCATGTAGAGTAGGTGGCTTGGAGTTTATGGATATAATCAAGTTTACTCATCTTCTTTTCAAGGGTTCATTCTTCAGAAGTTTGTGGCTTTTGGTTGTCAAAACTCCTAAGGAGGGGAAATTTTTTAGAAATATGTTATTTGGGAAATTATTTGGTGTACTTGGCTATAGTCGAATGCTATCATGTTTGTAGGGCAGTGGATTCTCTTGACTTGGTGTTGATAGAGTTATTTTCATGCTTCATTTGGTGTTACGAGGAATGTATTTGGTTGATATGCAACGATATAGGTAGGCATTGCTGCATTAGTAGTTCATTTTGTTTGATTTTGCTTATTGGAGGATGTCTTGCCCTCTTTCTTCCTTTTCTAAGAGAGTTCTTTGTTTATCAATGAAAAACCTTAGCAGTCTTTTAATTTTGAGGATAGGATTCCATAGCGGTTCTTATGGATCTCCATTTGAAATATACTTTGGTCATATTCTTGTCCTAGGCCAGAGTTGTTTTCTGTGAGATCCTTGACTAAGCGAACTCGAAGTTGACACATAAGAAAAATTATAATAGAGAAGTATATAGCATGATTTCTATCAAAAAACAATCTATTGCATGATTCTACTTTGCCCTCACTAATTTTGAAGGAATTGATTTCCTTTGAAGCTTTTCATGGGCCCAGATATCACCATCTCTGCCTACTGTTGTTTGACCTTTTCAATATGTTGATTGGGTTTAGTGATAACTTGGAACAATGATGAAGGCCACCTGGCTTATAACTTGGTTCATATAGGATTTGGCGATCTGTTGACTCGTTACTAGGCCTCAATTTTTTTCAGCCTGTTGCTAGTTTCTGAATTGTATTTTAATATTTGCATGTTTGGGTTGACGAGAATATGATTTTACTAGCCAATCTCATAGACAAATTGGCACCATACCACCCAAGCTTCACACCCTCCTTCCATACCCCCTCCCCACCCCCCCAACCATGTTCATTTGAGTTTCTTTGCTGTTTTGCTCTGTCCAGCTTTTATCACATCAGCTATCATAAATTGCCTGGTGCACAAAGCCCCTGCATATGTGGGGTTTGGGGAAGGGGCGGACCACAATGGGTCAATAATATGTAGTCTTACCTTACATTTTTGCAAGAGACTGTTTCCATACCTTGAACCTGTGATCTTTAGGTCACATAGTGACAACTTTACCGTCGCACCTGGACTCCCCTTCTTACAGTAATAGTAAGAAAAAGAAAATAGTACATGATAATGTAATTACTAACCCTTCAATTCCAAATAAATTTGATGACTTGTGTTATTGGAACTTGGAAGGGACATTGGGAAACATTTAGTGCCTTTTTAGTTGTGGAAAATAGGTTTTATTTTCTATTTTTGTTTTCCAAAAAATTACAGAAAAGTTAGCTACTTTCTTTAATTTGTAGTTACAGCACTTATATGAAATAACTAAACAATAATAAAAGGTTTTGACACCATTTTCTTGTGGAAATAGTTTCAGTTTCCATTTCTAATTTTCCAAATAGTTACAAAATGCCACCTCGTTTTCCAATTTTCTACATTTTTATAGAAAAGTTGGAAAACATTGTTTTATTATTTTCAAAATTTCTACTCTTACTTTGTGTGCGAACTTTGATTCTTGTGGTTTATATATTGAGTTTTTTCCAAATCCACAAAATCCAAATTCAAGCCTCAAAATCCATGATTCCACATACTATATTCTATTTCTTTTGGAAAATTAGAAAACAAGTTGTATTTTTTGTAATTATTATGCAATCTACAAATAAAAAATAAAAAACTGCTTTGCACAACTAAACTAACTCTTTATTTTGTATCTTTTTTATACGAATATGGAAAAGCTAAAAAATAACTTGAAATTTTTATAATTTTTTAGAAAAATAAAAAATGGAAAATGAAAATGTTTTCCACAGCTAAACGGCCCTTAGTTTGCCCAAATCAATTTAAGTGGCATATTAAACTTATTTAAATGGACAGAATTTGAATTTCCGGCATGATCGATATTATTTTCATTTATGGACCCAAAGCTGATTTCTGACTGTTAATAGTGTTTGCTTTTTTGTTTGTTTTTTTTTTTTTTTTTTTTGAGGAATCTTCATGTGACAACAAGAGCTAACATTAATGAACGCATCATGCTTGTTTGCTGTTGTGGAATATCTACAGGTGCAGGTTTCTTAGTTTTGGGGAGTGTGGATTCTTATGGTCACCTTATTGTGTCTAAACTGGATGCCAGTGGTAAAGGTACCTTTTTTTTTAATTAATTAATTAGTTAATTGTTATCACAACATTGTTGTTACCCTTTTTTTTTGATAAACGAAGAATTGTGTTAAAGGAAGAAAGGAGTACAGTTGTGAAAAAGAAGGAAGAAAAAATCTAGGTGAACAAGATATCCTCTGAATACAGAAGGAAAGCAGCTACACAAAGGGAAGTAAATACCGGACAAGTCAATAAAGTAATTCCAACCAATACTGCTGTGTGTTTCCAAAGAAACACGTCAAAAGAATCACTGGAAGTAAATACCAGACAAGTCAATAAAGTAATTCCAACCAATCCCGCTGTGTGTTTCCAAATAAACATGCCGAAAGAATCATTTTCCGAACACCAAATGACAACAGTTTTAAAAATTCTAGCATTTCTCTCCAACCAAATGTGCCAAATAATAGCAAGAACACTACAATGCTATAAAACTTTCCTCTTTTTCCTCTTACCTAAACCTTCTAACATAGTAACTCACAAGCGCTTTGAAGAAACTGGGCACACCGAATTTTCTCCAAATATACCAAAAAAATTATTCCAAGGTCCCCAAGAGAAGGGACAACATAAAAACAAGTGGACTAGTTTTGACATTCTAGAAACAGAGGACACAAACATCGGGAGGTGGGGCCTTGTATGATCCTTGTTCTTAAGTAAATCATTAGTATTGATTTTTTCTCAAGGATAGTAGTGCAACAAAAGGCCTTAATCTTTGAAGGAACCTCAGCTTTCCAGGTTAGAGAATAAAGGGTGAAGAGCTGCAATTAGAGTCATGGATCAAATGAGAGGAGGGAAACCCATAGCCAAAGACACGTTCCCACTGTCCTCCCAAAAACAGATTTTCTCCCCATAACCCACTTTATAACGAACATTAGGAAAGAAAGACCGATAGGCTTGAGGCACAAATTTTCAAGGGCTCAAGTAAGTAATATTAACTCTTCCATGACTTTCCTTCCATTTCGTGAAAGACCACATTTACTACGTATAACCTTGTGTCAAAGGGAGTTTTTTTTTAGGCTGGGCATTGTGCCAAAGGGAGTTCGGTTCTGAAGAAAAACACCATTACCACTTGCCCATCAAGGAAATGTTTTTAGATGCCAAAATACCTAGTCCCTCAATGTTCTGCCCTACTAAATGATCTCCCTCCCGCTCACCAGTGCCCTACCACAAAAAGTCTCTTATCAACATCTCTAATCTCTTAGCTACTATCACCCAAATTATAAAAAAAAGAAGAAGAAGCTCTTTTCCACCCATCAAGCCTCCTAGCAGTTCTCTAAAAATGAAACAGCTATAAGATTGGTCACCAAAGTTTCATAAGTACGCAATAGGACAACTCAAAACACCACAACCTGCTAACCTAGTGAAAGAGCTTGGGTCAATACCCAATTGCACATAGCGAAGTTAATTTTTAACCACAACACCTTTTTAAGAACCCAAAAAAGCCATTTGTACCTGTATGTCCTTTACTAATGTTCTATTTTTGCAAGATGTATCACCCGACTGCTACATGGTAGGTCACATCCGGGATGATGTTTCTCTTCTGTGACCTCATCTGCCTCCTTTCACCAAGCTCGCGACCGTGGCAGCTCCTTTTTCAAATTCTGCATTAACTTCTCCCAGGTTCTCCACACAACCTCGCCTTTTTCCACTCATTTTTATCCTTCGCCCTTTTGCCTACTCACAGATCGCAAAAATCCTATTTCTGACCATTCGAAACCTGATCAACAAGCCCTAACCTTGATTAGCCAGTCGTTACAAGAAACCTGATTACAAGCCCTAAGCTTGATAAATCAAACATTACAAGCCCTAGCCTTGTCTCTACTAGTCAACTTAGTTAGACAGAACAAGTTCCATCTCAGGCCTTTGTCTCCAATTTTTCACTTGGAAAGTGTTTGTCTCTGTTGTTGCAACCTTTGTTTTGTCCCATCTCACTCCTTGCTGAGACTTTTATTGTCCCATTCTGGCTGTTTTCAGATTTCATTATTCTTGCCGTAATCTCAATAGCAGTCCTCATGGGACGTCTAAGGTTCTTCATCAACAAAAAAAGCTTTGCCCTTAAGGAAAAGGGAGGGATAATTGTCATCACGAAGAGAACAAAATGCGGCCTCTTTTCCATTTCTCTTTCAGAACAGGAGAAATTGTGGCTGTCAAGGGAGCTTAGAACTTTCCCTAGCTCAAGAACAGAAAGTCCATGCGTGAAAACTGTTAGGGCTCCGAATCATTCTATCATACTCTTATTGAGAGCAAATGCTTTTGGCCATTTTATTTCTTTGGAGAAAACCCCAACAAATGGTGTGCATACCTGATGGAAACAAGGCGTCAGGGTGGAAGAAATTTTGGGAGGTAGCTTACAAGAGAACAAACAGATCAAGGAGATCCACATTCAAACAGATTTTGCAATGACATGATTATGGTTTGTACAATGTTTGTTCTGCAAATGAGAAGCAGCAACAACCTATTTTGGAATCCAGATCTTCGGTATTCTCAAGATTGCAAATGCCGGTTCGCCGTAATTGAGGAATTCCAAAGAGGAGGACTTCAGAAGGGTCTCTGAGAAGAAAGGAAAGTTTGACTCGGGGTATGGAAATGATATGGAAGGAATGAAGATAGGTCACTGTTTTGGCACCGTTCAAAATCACTACCAATTTCAAATACCCATGTTGGCACTGTACATATTAAGGAAATGGGCAATAACCATAATAATAAAGCCCATGTTTTTAGAACCAGTGCTGTTCCAGATCAGTGAGAGGCTTGTCATCATTCTCAGCCTAAGGAAATTCTGGCTGCCATCAAAACTGAAGGTGGGGTGGAAAGGGCCTGTGGGAAGTCACCTTAAAATCCAGGGAAATCAAAACTCAATGCAGAATAATATGGAGGTTACAGCTTCTGCTGCGAGGGCAGAACCTTCTTGGGCCCAAGTTGTTCCAAGGGATATGAGGAAAATTGTAGGAAACAGGACAGAGGGGTCATGCACTGAAAATAAGAAAGAACTACAGCATCTGGACTTATGCAGACTCTCAAAGGCATACCAGGAGATTAAAACAAAGATGGGAGTAGAGAATTATGATTTGGAGAACAAAGGAAGACAGATAATTGAAGCTGGTGGAGTGATTATGAGTCCACAGATCCTGATGAGGATGAATTTGCTTCTTTTTCCTTGTATAGCCCCAAGAACAAGGACTTGTTGATTGAAAATTTGTAAAAAAAGAAAAGGAGTTATCAATGATGGAATGGTCCTTCCAAATCAGGTGCTTCTAGTGTTTCTTAACAAGAGGAAGGGGAGAATTTGAAAATAGATGATCCTAATCGAGGCAATCAGGGTATACAAGACGATAAGGGTACTCAAGGTCCAGATGAAGTTTATTTTTGGAGGAACTTATCCGGAACCTTGTCTTGTCCTCCTCAAAAAGTCCAAATTCAATTCTTGATCCTATACTAGATACCACATTTTGCAACACTAGGATTGAACCTCGCAAGGCTTCAATGATTAATGCAACCAATCCAAAAGGTATTCTTCCCAATCCAAAGCATTCCATTTCTACATCTAATACACTTTTGTGCCAAAAAGGGTTAATTTAAAAGGGGGATTTGCAAATAGTGGACCTTCTAGGAGACGAGAGGGACAATCATGATGCTCAAAACTTGCTTGATTCATCGTCTTGTTAATTGTGATGGGGAAGTGGTTAAGATTGATGGTGGGGTGAGGAGGGAGAAAAAGAAAACTTCGAAGTTGACTTGAGAATTCGGTAGGCTTGTCTTCGTAGTCATTATGATAGGGGGGAAAGGAGCTTTTTTTTTTTTGGGGGGGGGGGGGGGGGGGGAGGGGGGCTATAGAAGTTATCGGTGAAGATTCTTTCTTTTGAATTTTGTCTTTAAGCATTCCTGAAACATCATTACTTTAACAACACATGTTAAATCAACCTTCATTTGTTATCATCAAAACGAGATTTGAAAGCCATGTTAAGCCAACATGTGTTATTGTTGAATTCTTTCTTTCTGTGTTGCAGGATGTTAAGGGTTTTGGGGATTGGTGGTTTTAAGTAGTTTATGGACTAACACTATCCCATTTGTGGATTTCTTTTTTTGAAGAGATGGCTAGTCTTTTTGGCCTTTGCAACTTGTGTTGGATGGTGGGTGGGGATTTTAATTATCGAGAGTGCGGGTTTAAGATTTATTGCTAAGAAATGGCCACTTTACCAGGTTAGCTTTAGGAGACAAGATTGCTTCCTCTTGTATTGATTGTTTTTTTGTTTACCAATCAATGGGAGGATACTTTTCCAAATGTTGCCCACACAGTGTGGTTAGAGTAGTGTCGGATCACTGCCCAATTCTCTTGGGTACCAACCCTATTCTTTAGGTCCCTACTCATTTCTGCTTTGAGAATATGTGGTTGAAAACACCGTTCTTTAAGGGAGTGCATTAAGTCTTGGTGGAGAGAGAAAAATTGTTCAAGGATTGGTGAGCTTTAGATTTATAAGAAAGTTGAAGGATGTGAAAAGTAGATGGAAAATTTGGAATAAGACAGTTTTTGGTGATTTAAGAAAAAAAAAATTTTGATTTTAAATGAGACTGAGTGTTTGGATAGATGGGAACAGTCTGGCTTGGCTACCTGATTTTAAATGAGATTGAGTGTTTTGGGGCTGACACTTGTTGGAAAGTTTCCAAATTTATCTAGTCAACTCTCCTTGATTATAGGAGAAATTTTTGTAATTATGTAAATATTCTTAGGAGATATTCTAGGATATATTCTTAGGAGATATTCTAGGAGATATGCTAGCAATTGTCATTCTTTCCTTTATTATTCTTTCCTTTTAGATTATCCTTGTAGTCTATAAGACATTTAGATTGTACCTTATTTTAAAATAATAAGAAATACTATTCCAATCCTTTTCCACTTCTAGATGGTATCAGAGCTGTAGTTACCAGAAGGTCCTGGGCTCTAGTCATGTCGCCCGCCTTTATTTTGTGGCATTATTTATCATTTGTTTGTCTCTCCACGTGCTGTTGGCCTGCATGTGTGGGGGAGTGTTAAAGCTTGATATACATTGTTGGCCCACAACCTAAGAGCTTAAGCTTTTGGGTAAAGTGGTGTTCTAATGGCTGGCATTTGTCCAGTGCATCGCGGGGCATGGGAGCTCCTCCAACGATGGGGTTTTGTGGGGTTAGGCTTCGGAGGGTTCTATTTTTTGGTATATGGTTTGTTTCGTGAAATAATAAGGGGTGGAGGTGGATCTGGGAAGGACAGCTATGGGAATGGCTTTTTCAGCGATGGCTGAGAGGAATAGGGTTTAGGTTGGATCACGTTGAGACCATGTTAAGATTTTGATTAAAATGAATGAGATAACTTGAAGATAGGTCTCTCCCTCTATTTATAATACAAATTAAATACATTATAATGACAATAATACCCTTATTAACTCTCACTAAAACATACTAACACACTTAATAATAATAATACTAAAAAACATAAATAACCTTTAATAGTTTGCACTGGTTTTTGTTCTTTATAATTTCCATTTTTTTTTTCTTTTTTTTGTCTGAATTTTTCTAGACTTTGTTAAGGAGATGTCTTATTCTCTTGGCTCTACAATCTTAATCTATGAATGATATTATTATTTTGCTATAAAAAAAATATCTATGATGATGTGTACTGGTGTTGGACTCCCTTATAGTTGACGGCAATTGCATGCTTGAAAGCTGATTCAGTTTGGGAGTTGGTCTTGGACTAGGCTTCTCTGATGACACTGGCTTGTTGATTTTTTTTTGGGGTGGAGGGGTTGGTGGCTCACTATCTAAGCCCTTGTCGTCATTGTTAGTGGCAATTCAGAGCTGAGTCTATCTCCTTTGGCTTGGTCTTCTCCAGCATGCAAATGCTTGTTTTCAGGACACAGTCAAAGATGTATGATCATTTTCCCCACACTTATAGCACTCTAATCGGGGCTTATCTAATCATCGGGTGTCCTTAGGCTTGGTGGACTCAAAATAGCCATAGCATTTGGTTCCATGCAATTCATACACTATTTCTAGCTTTCCTTCATATAATTGAATTCCTTTTCCACATGCCTGGCATAGGACACAACCTTGTCAACAAAATTGAAGCATGGACTGTAGAGCTTGATGGACGCTGTAGTGTAAGCCACCTATGTACTTGGTGGCCCATTGTTGCTCTGTTATTGAACTGACTTGACCCGTTGTAGATGGTCCATTCTCGGATATATGTGGCAATGTCCTTGCTATGTTGAGTTGAAGAACACAACTAAGAGTAGACTTTTGTGGCGTATTCGATTGGCATGAATTTCTAAATCAACTCTTCTTTCAAATGTATATGTTAAGATATGGGTCCCTTTATTTGATTCATGCATCCAATATTGCCATACTGGGTGCTAGCATAACCCTTTGAACTTATAGAGAGGTTATCTTTATCCTAAACCCTATGCCCCACTAGATGAAAATATTCTCTGATTGATCAAACCTGTCATAGAGATCATTTGGTTCATCTTTCCTGGTTAAAAGTTTGGCCACATGACCTTAATTCGATAATTGTGCTGTTGAGCATGATGAAAACAGTTACCTACTACATAGGGCTCCTGCATCTGGTCATTAGTCTGTGCTGCAATACCAAATATATGGCTAGCATTGACTATGCCCTTCCCACTTCCGTGTTAAGGTAGGTTAACACATTGAAAAATTTGCTGTTGGGGTTTGATATCTTTATGGGGTCAATGACGTGCTTCTTGTTTTGTTTAATTGCGACATGAGTTTGCGGTAGGCGGTCATGGGTGTCATCCATCCAAGTCAAATTTATTGCATCTCTCTGAATGGGTTCAACTAGGTTCTTGGTCACCGTAATTACTCCTCCCCCCCCCCCCCCAAAAAAAAACAAAAGAGGTTTGGTGAAGAGGCTTTAGATTAGTTGGATCAAATGGGAGTAGGTGACTCAGCTAGGGGGGTTGGTTCACTTAAAGGACCTTCAATTCAGTTTTCTTAGAGACCTATGGGTCTTGTTTTGCTGCTTTACTATGAAGAATTTGTGCTTGTGCTCATGAAGGTAGAGAGATGACGAATACATTGAGGAATGAATGGAGCAGTCACCAATTGGTTGGCTGATGGGTGTAGTGGTATGGACGCAATGACAAGGGTGGAGTTGAGATGGCTAGGTTGGGGAAGTCTTATGGAGGCTGTGAGGTTGCTGACATCTGTAAGGAGAAGGGGCAAAGATGCCCCTTCATCAATGCACTAGTGTGGCTTAGATGATGTTGATAACAATGAAAGAGGAGAATGGACCTTGCGACTATCACTTCTCGGATGGTAGACGATGATAGAGGCGTGTAGCTAAGGGGTTGCTTGCAGATTGTGCTTTGAGGGTAGCGATGCAACATAGGTGCAATGATAGTGTACTGTGTGCTCTGATATCAGTTGTTGCTGCAACGACATGCACGATTCACATACTCGAGTATGAAAGCTATTTGCAAATGTATTCTATTTGAAATTCAACCTTCCTTGAAAGGCTGACAATTCATCTATGTATTGATTTCTCAAAAAACTCTAATAGGAAACTCTCTGTTAATTTACTTAATAGAAGTCCTACTGAGGGGAGACACTTCCCTAATTTACTAAAGCATAACAGTGTAACATAACTCGAATCAAATAAATCAAATCAAAATCAAATAAATAAACTATCTATCTTGATCATTTCTTAAATTATGCACAAGGCTTCTGGGTAGCCTAATTTTCCACAATCATCACTCTCTCTTGTTGTCACTTAGTCTTCCAACTAGCTCTTATTTATATCTAATGTTGAATATGGGTGTTCAATTTGATGAATTACTAATGAATATGCATTGCTGAGTTTTTCAGATGTTGGCAAGCTCACTTTTTCTGCATTGCCTCGTGATTGCGGCATTGGTGAGGGTGGTTGGGCAGGGCTTTGTTTCAGTCGAAGTCAGTGGTCTATGGTACCTACTTTTTTCTTGTGAGGAAATTCAGATATATGAAGTATTATTTTGTGGTTTATGCCAGCATCATTTATGTGTTTGCCTATGAGGTGCTAAGTATGAAATAAGGCATTTGATGCATGTTGATTTCTATTATCATGATAGTTATATTGTCTTCAGTTCTTGATTACATAATATCTGAAAGGGTATAATGATACGTCATCCTTTTTATAAGCTCCGTACCATGGTGGAAGCAGCCATTAATATTATTGAGCAGAGCCCTTTCTTTGGTCCATTTGAGGCCTACATTATGCCTTGGCTATGCAATGGGAGGTAGACCATCTCAACATCTCCTATCCCATACCATTTCCCATCCCTCCCAAGATTCGTACCTGACACCTCTAGCATGGAAGTCCCAGTCACAAACCGATGCCCCTTAGGGGATGTGAAGAACCCACAACATATGCCATTCACCTAATGTGGATTATATTGCGACATGACTTGATGATGAACTTATTTGTTTTCATGCATGAACTTATTTTTATTATACATTACAAGTTCTCATAAGCATTGCACTGTTTAAAAGGTGAAAGATGCTAGGCTTTTGGAAGCAAAAAATTTTGATTAATTGAACAATAGAAATTTGAGAAGAGTCTAATTGGGATTAATAACTTTTATTTTTTCAGAGGTTGGATGTAGATTAGGTAAAATTTAAGGGTTGATAGGTCTAATCATTTAAATATTATGTCATTATGACACAGTCAATGATATTCTATCCAAAAAGGATTTGATATTAATCCATGTGAAAAATGTGTCATGTGAATTCTTTTAGTAATCAAACTAACAAAATATTTGAAATATGATAAGGGTTTATTTAAATCACTTGTATTTTCTTCTAGGTTACATGTGGAATAAATTGAAACTAGTGGCTGTTAATCTACTTATAAAAGAATGGTATGCAATTTAGGATAAATTAAACCCTTGTTTGGGATGAGAGGCATGTTGACATTGGGCCACATAACTGGAAAAATCTATCCTCTCGTTCAAACTCCTTATCTCATCCCAAGTTTTGGATGTGAGACCTCCTATCATTAATCTACGTGGTGCTCCCTCTTCCTTTAAGCTATAGCAGATTGTAGGGGTGGGAACGTAGTTAAACCTATATGTGTTTTAGTTTGAAAAATAAGTTTCATAAAGGGATACAAAGCTGAATCCTCCTAAAGTAAAGAAGGAATATATAGGGAAGAACATAAAAATGGGAAAAAGAAAAAGAAAAGGAGGCTACATCAACTCAACAAAGCTAGCCATTCTCTCAAAAGCTAGTGTAAATGTGTAACATTACCACCATTTGCCATTTTGCCCTGGGTTTTGAAATTGGCTGACATTGACCTTGCATATGCACAATTATGAATTAGTTGTTAATTATCTTATGTTTGAAGCCTTACAAGTAGGGTGGGCATGGTTTGGTTAATTGAACTCTACCCCTTGAACCATTAATTGACCCAATGTTTTAGTTCACCAGAAAATGTGAATTGAAATCGGAACATTCCAAATGATCAACCGAACTTCGATTAACTAGCTTTAGACCAATAGCCAATGGTTAACCAAATTGAACCATTGGATTTGAGTTAAAATTTAAATGCACTACAAATCAATCGTTTTTCTTTCACAATCAACTTGTGAATTTTAATATAATGTATTATTAAAATTTAAACATCAATCTTAGAGCGATACAATTGTTTTTTAGATTTAAATTATTAAAATTGTATATAATAGTATTTATAATATGTATTCATATATATTTTTTATATATTGGTTTGGTTTGGTTGACCATGTTTATTGAATGTGCCTAAGTGAACACGAACCGATAATCGAAAAAATCCAAAATTCTGAATTGTAACCAAACTAAAGAAATTGTTAATCAATATTTCGATTTAGTTTGGTTCTGTTGTGCAGTTTAGTTCAATTTTTCAATTTTTCTTGTCTACCCTTGCATTCAGGAGATTAAACTGGCAACATGCACGTCTAGGATTGGTTACGAAGCCTTATGATAGGCTCTCTTTACAAAATCCGATCTCTGGCTGTTCTAGAGAGTCTTGATTTTATGGAACAAAATTAGAGCTCATTAAGGGACTTTGAACTCCGTTAGCCTTTTCCTGAATTGCTCAATTGTTTGCCATATGTGTTCTTTTCTCTTCGCTCACACATTGACCATGTATTGCCATTTTGGGCTAACAATTTAATGTCCTCACTCCTCAATTGATAGGACATGACATCGAGAATGACAATCCACACCTATTTCCTCCCTTCATTGTAAATACGTCCAACCATATTTCTTGAGGTCTTTTTTGACACTTGAGCAATGGAACAGTCTCTTTCTCTCTCTCTCTCTCTCTCTCTCTCTCTCTCTCTCTCTCTCTATAAAATCCCTTTAGATTTTGGATTCTCACTTGCTCAGGGAATCCCTCCAAGAGTCAGAACCCTTTCCATAGTTCACAATCGAGCTTCTTAGGGATTTCTTGGTTCTCCTCTCTAGGTTCTCTCTAGAATTAGACACAATTTTGGCCCTCCTCCCCTTTCAATAACCTCCTCTATAGTCTACATTATGATTTTGTTGATGGGAAGAGTTTGATTGTGCAAGGTAATAGGCCTAATGGCTAAGAGAAAGTAAGGTATGTAATGTCACGAGCCATAAGTGGGAAACAATCTCAAGACACAAGCTTATTCAAGACATTATTCTTGCATGTGGTAGCTTGCCTTGTGTACATGGGATGGGTAACCTTCATGTAAATAGCAGTGTAGTTTTATTCTTTAAGTAGAATAATGCCTTAGTGTAAAATGTGAGTTTAACTCCTTAGTCAGTTTGATGTTTCATAGTTGTGGAGCTAGAATAGCGTAGAAAGCTCTTTAGGGGGGGAGGGGTGGGAATTGTAAAACTCACCCGCTATTGTACATGTATTTGATCTACTTGCCTCCCTTGCTCTTGCTAAACACACATTGTCTATGGGGGTGTAAATAATGAATTGCTTTATAGTTTACCGCATGACTCGTGTTTACATACATGCTTATTTACCACTTATGCTTAACTTTATATTTGATGGTTGCGAATTTGTTCATGTGGTAACTCTGTCGTATATTTTCATCTGAATAGTTAACTAAGAGTGCTATAAATAATAGTGCATGCAATCCTTCACAAGTTGTGAAGTGTTCAGCCCATGACAGTAGAGGAGGAAGGATGGAAGAGAAAAGGGGAAGGGAGATTCTAATAGTATCTAATCGTTTTGAACCTTTCTTCTTTGAAGAAGAAGTTTAGTGATTTGAGTCTCTACAACCCTACGATCTTGAGAAGGGGTTGTTATTGGATAGGGTGCAATGTATAGATTTCTTAGACCAGATAGATGGGGTGTATTCGCGACAAAATGTGCGAGAGGAAGATCAGGAAAGGTAGAAAGATGGTTAGAACTAAACTTTGAATTGTTGAAACCAAATGGTAAGCTTGCCAAGGCATGGGTCCTTAACTACCAAAGGTAAAATTTATACTACCTAACAATCCCAAGTTTAGTAGAAAGTGGTGAAGTCGGGTGTTGATCCTCAGGGACTTGAAGCGCAGTTATTAAGCTACTTCCAAATTAATTTATTTTAGCCTTGTATAAAAGAGAAGTAAAAAGGTGGTATTTTTCATTGGTGATTTACTAATAATCTACTGGAAAGCATGTAAAAGAAAGCAAGGAAACCTAAGTTAAACCTACTCCTACAAAGCAGTGTTTAGACATGAGTATAGTTTAGGATGTTGTTCTGCGTACTCTAAGTTCAATGAGTTTACCGTACTAAACTAACCGAAACCCGGCTAAACAATCGAAGGAGCCGTTCGATGGCATAGAGTAGCCAAGGGTGCACCAGTTGTTTGCAGCACGGTCGGGAACTAGAGTATACTCTATCACAAACGATCACGAGAACCTCTATGGGAGACTGTAGCCTAATATGTGCACCTGACTGAAGCAATAGAAGTGCTAATCTTGTCACTAAACATCATCATAATCTAAACCGTAAATGAAAGCAATAAAGGAAAGCTGTAAATGAAAGCAAGTAAAACGAAAGCATGTAAAAAATCATCCCTTTGCATTCATCACGTCTGTCACTAATGCCAAGAAATACAAAAGAAGATCGTGTAATATACACGGAGAGCACATGAACACCGCCGGTTGTCACAGGCCATTGGACACTTCATACACTCACCAAAACAGGAATTGAAAACCTACTCTAACTAATCTACAATGGCTCTCAATGACATCTTAAGTTTGTCACTAACCTAAGAGGGGCCAAAGAGGAACCCAGAGCTCGTGTTCGTAGCAAATACTTACAGGCTCTAGGGTTTACAAGGTTTTTTTTACAAGTTAGGAAAGTTTGCAGCAAATCTCGCGCAGAAGATCGTCATTGTCGACCAAATCGCCCCTATATCATTCTTGTGCGCCCCTTAGTCGAGACTCGCGGGAAATTAGGAATTCGAGTCTTCAATGTCGCGCCTCAAGGTTTTACTGGTCGAACACTTCGTCGAGGCTCTCGGTAATTTTGCTCTCACTTCTGTCTTAGTATCTCGATGTGGTCGCCTGGAGAGTCACCTTGTTGAGGACTTGGTCGAACCTTGCAACATTTTGATCTCAGTCTGAACCTTGGAGTCTGCGGTGAAAGACTAAGTCGCCCCTGTGTTGTTGGTCACGCCACATGGTCGAGCATCGTCTTCTTATCCCTTTATGGTTTGAAGCTTCAGGAGCTTGGCTAAACATCTGATTTGAGCTTTGAGTACTCCAAATCCTCCTTGGCTTCTCATAATGTCTAACTCCATGGTTTTAACTTATATTTCCTGAAAAGACAAACAAACCTTGCATAGCTCTGAACAATAATAACTTTGGGCAAATACATAGTAAAATGAGGATAAACAAAGATAAATGAGGGTCTAAGATCATGCATTTTAGGGACTCATGACCAAACTTGAAAGTTGAAAAGGGAGTTCAAAGTTTGAATGAGGCCTAGATCTTAAAGGAACTTGGTCAATATCAACTAGAGTTTTTTTAATTCAAATACTTCTTTTACAAAAGTTCCAAATTCGATCCTTAAGTCCTCTCTAAATGGAGTTTGTAATTTGGGTAATGAATCTATTGGGGTTTGCTCGATTAATGATGCTACTTCTAAAGGTATTCTTCCCACTTCATAGCATTGTTTTACTTCTTTTTAATCTCACTTGTGCCAATTGGAGTCATCCAATGAGGGGTACTTTCATCGGTGGACCTCCTAGGTGATGAGAGGGGCAATAGGGAGGCTCAAAATCTAAGGTAGCGATGGTGGATAGTTTCTTGGTGTGAAGTTTTTGGGAGTTGAGACTTGGAGACTGGGTGTTTGGTCCTTCTACTGGAGTGTTTGGAGGTAGATCATTTTGTGGGATACTAGGGTAGCATTTGTTGCGAATTCTCTCTTTTTTGTGTTGTTAGAAGTCAAGGGTTTCAAGGATTGGTGGGTTAAGCTAGTTTTTAGACCCACAATGTCTACCTTGCGAGCTTTCTTTTTTGATGAAGTGGCTAGTCTCTTTGGTCTCTTTAGACCATTGGCGGGTTGGTGAGGTTCTTTAACGTCATCCACTTTGCTGTTGGTAAGTTAGGGGGTTCTAGGTGACAAGTAGTATGAGATTGTTTGACTCTTTCATTCGAGATTGTGTGCTCGGGGATATAACTTTGAGTAGTGGTCATTTTGCTTTGGAGAATTTGGGAGGTAGGAAGTCTTCTTTCCATATTGATTGGTTTTTGTTCACTAATGATTGGGAAGATTTTTTACTTAGTGTCACTCATGAGATTCTCATCAGGCTGACTTTGGATCATTGCCCATTGTTGTTGGATGCTAATCCCATGAAATGGGGTCCTAACCTGTTTAGATTTGAAAATAAATATGTGGCTAATGCATCCTTCTTTTAAGGAGTCCACTAAAACCTAGGGGAGAGAGAGGGTAGTGTCTAGGGATGGGCAGGATTTAAATTGATGAACAAGTTGAAGTTAGTGAAAATTAAATTGAAACAGTGGTGTAGAAATGTTTTTGGTGACTTAAAAGTGAGAAAGAATGCGATTCTTGATGAAATTGTGTGCTTGGATATGTGGGAGGAGTGTGTTTTGGCTAGTGATGAGGATACGGTTAGAAGGGTGATTTAGGACAAATATTAGAATTTTTATTTATAGATAGAATTGAGAGATTTAGGAAAAGAAGAAGGAGAAGAAGAAGATAAGAATAAGAGAAGAAGAAAAAGAAGAGAAGAAATAGCAGCAATGGGGAGGTAGAACAAAGAGAAGAACAGAGAAGGGGAAGAAGAAGAATGATGAGCACCTGCGGGAGAGAGAGGGAGAAAGAGAGAGAGACAGGGAGGGAAATTGCAATTTGATTTAGAACAATAACGATGAGCACCTGTGAGAGAGAGAGAGAGACAAAGAGAAGAAGAAGAAGAAGAAGAATGATGAGCACTTGCGGGAGAGAGAGAGAGAGAGAGAGACGGAGAGAACTATAACTATACAACTGTACGTCCACTAGCATGCCCATCACTTAAACCACTAATACAACTGACACATATTTACAAATAGGACCCAACTAAATAGGGAAACTGCAATTTGATTTACAACAATAACGATGAGCACTTGTGGGAGAGAGTAATAGCCGTACATTTGATTTAGAACAATAACTGTACATCCACTAGCCTGTCCATCACTTAAACCACTAATACAACTAACACATATTTACAAATAGGACCCAACTAAACATATAAGAAGAAGAAGAAGAATGATGAGCACCTTCGGGAGAGAGAGATAGAGATAGGGAGGGAAACCGCAATTTGATTTAGAACAATAATGATGAGAACCTGTGGGCCCGAATCAGGAAATAAGGAATATAAATAAGAAAAGGGTAAAAAGGTAATTTTAGCAGGCTTCGTTGACGAAGCCAAGGTTCTCGTTGACGAAGAGATCTAGAATGCCTGAAAAATATCAGGCTAGGGTTCGTCGACAAACGTACTTGGTGATTCGCCGACGAAGGCGCTGCTTCGTCGACGAATTTGACTGGGTCAAAAGGCCTATAAATAGAATTTTTGTTTGCCTAAAGGTTAAGAAACCCAAAACACACATTCTCTCTCTCTAGAACCGGCGAACACACACACTCTCTCTCTCTCTCTTTGATCCTTTGCCGTTCATCATCCGTTTCGACGATCGGAAGATACCACGAGGATCAGGAGGCAAATATCTACAATCCTAGTGGAGTAGATTCTTGATCTCGTGAAAAAGTCAGGGTTCGATTTTCGAGCGTTTCGGGTTATTTTCAAGAAATAGGTAAGGGGATTAAGTTAAGTCAGTTTTTTTTTTTATGAAATTGAACCGTTTGAAATGTTTATGAAGCAAGTATATTCAGGTTTTCAGTTGAGATTTCTAAAACCAACCGTTCAAATAATTCGTTTCCAAATCTAGGATATATGTTATGATATTTTCAGTATAAATGAACGGTGAAAAGCTCAGTTTTGTGTTTAAAACTGTGTATGTTATGATTCATAGTAGCCAAGGGGTTATTGTTGGCCTAACATGGCTTTTCAATCTTGTTTTGATAATAACAAAGGAAGGATACCTTAGCATGTGTTGTTAAGTGACAATGTTTTAGGATTGAATGTTCAAAATGCTTACATGCTCATCAAGGGAGAAAGCTTACAATTAAAGCCAATCAAATGAAAGCTTACCGGAGTATAGAAGTATTGCATTTAATGTAAGATGACAAGCAAAAGCTTAAAGCTTATTGGGACATGAAGTCAAGTTGGACCTTAAGAGATGGAAAAAGCTTGAAGACTTGGTGCTTAATGTGTTCATGATTAGAAAGTCATGTGTAAGTACTTCATTCAATATTAATATAGATATATGAAGTTCTTTAGGATGCAACATAGACTTAGAGACCAATTTTTGAAAACCCTGGAAAATGATTGTCAAAGTCACATTTGAGTTTTTCAAATAACAAGGGTTCAAAGTCTTAAAAAATGAAGGTTTTAGAAAAATGGACTGTCCAGTCGACTGACCAGAATGAATTGTGTTTTCCCAGTCGACTGACAATTAAATCTTTTAATTCCTGGACAAACAGAATGGATTCAGTCGAATGACCCTATAAAAAAATAGGCCCAGTCGAGTGACCCAGTCGACTGACCTTCGGAGTTTTTAAATTTTGAACTTTAACACAAAAATTCCGAAAATTAGTTTTTCAAATCTAAACGTTGTAAAAACTCGGGGGACACTCCAAGCAACGTGGGAAACATGGAAACTCACTCTAAAAACTCTATAAATACTCCTTTAACCCAATGAATTAAATCACCAAGCATACAAGCAGCATTCAAGCATCCTAATTGCAATCTCTTCTAAAGCTCACACTTGCTCAAATTCTTGCTGGAAGAATACCATTGATTTCCTACTGATCAAAAGCCTACGGTTCTTAATTTGCTACTGAGATTTCTCAAATCCTAAGAAAGAACCTCCGGTGATATTTAATCTTGAGCTTCATATTGTCTATTTAATATTCGATTTGAGGTATATTAGTGCTCTACCTTGTACTAATTTGCTCTGTTGTGAGAGTGTCTTTGTACACCGATTCTTGTTTTTATTTTGTAGTTCTTTGATGGTTCAAGGTTGATTTGGATCGTTGGACCAAGCGTGGGGTATCGCTTGGAGAGGGATCTCTACCTGTAAAAGAGGGAATTGTAAAAGGTTTACTCCACCCGGAAAGGAGTGTTTCTAGTGGAATCCTTTGGCGGTATTGGCCAAAGGTGAGGACGTAGGTTGGGGATAAGACAAACCTCGTAAAATCTCGGTGTTCTTCTTTCCCTACTCTTTAATTTCAGCACTTTTATATTTTGTGTTGTGTGTATGCTAAGTGCAGGCTGCAGGGAACAAAACTGAATTAAAAATAAGACTCTTGATAAAAAGATAGTACGTCTTGATTAACTTTTTGCGGAAACCCAAAAGGGAGTACGTTGGTTAATCACTTGCGGAAATCTTAATTAAGAGAGCGCAATTAATTTCATTCAAAAACAGGGCTTGCAATTACTCATAGGGCTGCTGACAAAGCAAAATTTGCAAAAGCTGAAATTGCACAAGTGCTGCAACATTGTGGTTGATTGGGTATTTTGATTGGTTATTTTAAGTTGATTGTTTGGTTAATTTTTTATTAACTTTTGGTGTGTTTAGTTTTGGTTTGTGAATTGATTAAATTAATAAAGCCGTGTATTTAATAAAACAAGTAATTCAAGAATCCATAAAAGGAACAAAAAATTTTTAATAATCCAATTCACCCCCCTCTTGGGATAACTACTTCACTTTCAGCTATGTTCTGAAATACTGAAAATTTTGTGTGGCAGGCAAATGATATGTATGTTTTATTTATAACCGAAAGGATGAATGTGAAATACTGGAACTGTTTGTGAAAATCTAGGATAATGATATGACGGCCGAGGCCCGGATGGTTATTTGTCAGGTTTATGTTTAACGGCTGTGGGTCGGGTATGATATGACGGCTGAGGGCCGGAAGATATATGTCAAGTTTTATATGAAATGACGGTCGAGGGCCAGAAGTTAAACGTTAGGTTTTATATGTATGAATATGAAATATGATTTTACTACTTAAATTACACGATATGCTTTAGGAATCCTGATGGACCATTATGTCAGGAGTACGGTACCGGTTGCTAGGAAAGTTTTTGTGCGACCATGTGCGCCACACTATACTGCGAGAGTGGTGTGGTGGTCTTATGCCGATTAGCGTCGGTAGAGGGTGTACCATGCTTGGAAGACCGGACTTCTAGGACACGGTAGGGCAATCGGGGCACGCAAGTAAGGTTGCGGATGCCTGCGTAGTCAGAGTTATGACGCAGATGACGTTGACTTTGTCTGGGTTGATCACCCTAGGCTTAGTCCAGCCTTTGAGCCGCACAATTTTGATCACGGGGGTTATACATGGCGTTAGTCCCAGGAGGTGTCTTTCATGCATATCTGTATTATGTAAATGATGTTATGAAATAAGAATAAAATGTTTATGTCAGGAGAATGAATTGAGTATTTCCAATTGTATATGTACATATGATGTAAAGACGACTATTTTCGGTTATATGAAAAATGAAGTTTTCTGTAAGTAATAATGTATGTTGCCACACACTGATATTAACTGGTCACCCTTACTGAGAAGTGTTTCACCTCAATATACAAATCATTTTTTCAGGAAACTACAGATATCGTGCTTAGCAGGATCAGGGGTGGGAGTTAAAATAGTTCCTTTTTGAGAGTGTCTGTAAGAACTCTGATGTATGTAAGTTATGTTGTATGCCTCCGGGCTTGTATTATGGTCGTATAGACCGAACTAGTTGTTCAATTTTGGTCGGATTGTAATGTGAATGTTTAGGAAATTTATATGTATGAAAGGACTTAGAACTCTGGTAATGTATGATGGATGAAAGTTTCATTACTTCCGCTGCATTATGATTAATGATTATAGTATCAAGTACACAGATGTCACTAAAGTAGCACCCCGGGCCTACGTGATGGGTCGGGGCATTACAGGTGGTTTCAAAGCCTAGGTTTGCTAGATTCTGCAGACTTTGTCAGTGATAATTACTAGAGTATAGGTTGAGATAAGTTAAGGATAAGAATGGGTAAGTTAGGTTGGGTCTTAGTCTGGAAGCTTTAGGACGATAATCTTTCGACGGTCTTCTGTGCTTTTCTTGGAATGACGATTTCAGGAAAACCATGGTAAATCCATCGATGGTTTTGGTTCTAGGTTGAAGGACTGGGGCTCGGAAATCAGGTTGGGAATGATAGGATGGAAAAGTACATACGTGGTGTCATCGTATGATTAAGGACCAATACCTTGGTAGTTTTGCTGTAGAAAATGTATAAGTGATTCCTTTAACTGCAAACTTACATGTTTAATTATTAGTCATTCCATATTTGCATTAACCATAATAAATGTGGAATTTCTAAGTCGGTTTATATCCTATCTTCAGGATGGATTCCAGGGGAAAGGAAGTTATGACTGGAGGGATAATCACGTGGATACCTCCAACGATGATGATGTTGAGGCCTTGGCCGTGCTGCGTAGTAAAGCACGATAGGCTAAGAAAGAATCTTGGTGGGATTCTCGGGAACAGAGTCAACCAGCGGTTGATAGAGGCTGCACGTTCCAGCAGTTTTCGCGGGCGAATTTGCCGGCATTCTCTGGAGGACAAAACCCGATTGCGGTGGAAGACTGGATTCAGGAGATGGAGGAACTGTTGGAAGTGCTAGAATGCACAGAGGAGCAGAAGGTCCGTTTTGCCGCCTTCAAATTGGTGGGGGAAGCAAAGAGGTGGTGGAGATCAACTAGGATGGTAGAGGAGCAGTGTCAAGGGTATGTGTCGGTTACTTGGAGCTGTTTCAGGGAGATCTTCTTCAGCAGATATTTCCCTATTGCCACTCGGGAGATAAAGGTTGAGGAGTTCTTACGCCTAACCTAGGGATCCATGACCGTTCAACAGTATAGGGCCTGATTTGTGGTACTATCCCGGTTCGCCTCACATATGGTCCTGGATGAACCGAGGAAGGCTCGGATGTTTGAGAGAAGGCTGAGCGGATAATATGTGCGCAGGTGGCGGCGTTATTGGTCTAGAGCTTTGCTAAGCTGGTGGACAGGGCTATGGCAGTAGAGAGCAGTATTTTGGAAGGGGAGAGAGAGGCGAATCAGAAGAAGAGACCCTTATCTCATGGGTCTTATTCTAGCTCCAACCAGAGTACGTGGAAGCGACCCAGTAATTTTATGGGTTTGCGGTAGGAGATGGGATCTTGAGCCTCTCAGGGGAGTTCTCCGAGCGCCACTTGTCCCAGATGCCATAAGCATCATTTGGGCGAGTGCAGAGTTGGAACGGCTGTCTGCTATCGGTGTGGAGTAGTAGGGCATCTGGTAAGGGATTGTCGTGTGACATTGAGGTATCCACCTTAGCAGCAGTAGTATGGGAGAGGGAACCAGGCACCTTGAGGTGGTCACCAGGGGAATACAGCCTAAGCTCGGGTGTATTCTATGACACCGGGTGATGCCGAGCACGTAGGAGATGTTTTTACAGGTATTAGATATGTGCTTTCCCATAAAGCTGTTGTGCCTTTCGATTCAGGTGCAACCCACTCGTTTGTAACTAGGAGGTTTGCTAAGGTATGTGGGTTAGAGACTCAGTTGTTAGGAGTTGAGTTAAGTGTGGCCATGCCGACAGGGTCGGTTGTTGTATGCAGTAAGGTGTTTAGAGACTACCCAGTAGAGATTCAGGGGAGAAGGCTACCTGCTAGCCTAATCGTATTCGATATGCATGGATTTGACATTATCCTAGGGATGAATTGGCTAGCATCCAACTACGCAAGCATAGACTGTTACAAGAAGAAGGTAATATTCAGACCTCCAGGGGAGTAGGAGTTTAGATTTATAGGTGTGTGCGTTCTACACCACTGGTCCTTTCGGCGATTCAGACAAGAATATTACTCCAAGGGGGTTGCCAGGGGTACCTTGCACATATGAAAGAGGCACCAAAGGAAGGACAGAAGCTGGAGGATATCCCAGTGATAAGGGAGTTCTCGGATGTGTTTTTGGAGGACTTACCGGGATTACCTCCTGACCGTAAAGTAGAGTTCGCCATTGAGTTGACACAAGGGACGGCGCCAATTTCCAAGGCTCCGTACCGAATGGCTCTGACTGAACTGAAAGAGCTAAAGTAGTAACTATAGGAACTTTTGGATAATAGTTTTATCAGACCGAGCGTATCACCTTGGGGAGTGTTGGTACTGTTCGTAAAGAAGAAAGATGGGTTGATGAGGATGTGCATCGTCTACAGGGAAATTAATAAGGTAACTATAAAGAATAAATACCCGTTACCACGTATTGACGACCTGTTTGATCAGCTGAAAGGTATTCAGGTTTTCTCTAAGATCGATCTGTGATCTGGGTATCATCGGTTGAAAGTGAAGTCAGAGGATGTGTCGAAGACAACCTTTTGAACCCGGTATGGCCATTATGAATTTTTGGTTATGCGTTTTGGTTTGACGAATGCACCCACAACATTTATTGACCTGATGAATAGGGTGTTCCACGCATACTTAGACCAGTTCGTGGTAGTGTTCATTGATGACATCTTGATTTATTCGAGGAGTTCTACAGAGCATGAGGGCTCATTTGAGGCTAGTACTTTAGGTACTCAGAGAGAAGATGTTATTTACTAAATTCAAGAAATGCGAATTTTGGCTAGAACGGGTTGCATTTCTAGGACATGTGGTGTCCAAGGAAGGAATATCAGTAGATCCAGGCAAAGTAGAGGCAGTAGTAAACTGGGCGAGACCGAAGAACATACATGAGATCAGAAGTTTCTTGGGTCTGGCAGGGTACTATTGCTTATTCATCGAGGGTTTTTCTAGGCTGTCAGGTCCGTTGGCACAGCTTATGAGGAAGAACTGTAGGTTTGACTAGACGGGTGATTGTGAGTAGAGCTTCTAGGAGTTGAAGCAACGTCTAGTCACAACCCTAGTATTGACCATTCCATTAGGGGATGGTGGTTACGTGATTTATAGTGACGCATCCCAGAAAGGGCTTCGGGTTTGTTTTTATACAATAGGAGAAAATTATTGCATATGCTTCTCGGCAACTCAAGGAGTACGAGAAGAATTTCCTTACACATGATCTGGCGGTATTTGCACTAAAGATTCGACGGTACAACCTATATGGTGAAAAGTGCGAGATCTTTACTGACCATAAGAGTCTCTAATGCTTCTTCACCCAGAAGGAGTTGAAAATAAGGCAACGTAGGTGGCTAGAATTGATTAAAGATTACGGCTGTACTATTAGTTACCACCCCGGGAAAGTTAATGTGGTAGCAGATGCTTTGAGTCGGAAGTCAGTGCCTGCATCGGTCTTAGCAATTGGGATTCAGCACGAGATCAGGATGGACCTGGAAAGGTTGGGTGTAGAGTTAGTAGAAGGAAATCAGTAGACATTCATTGCTGGCCTGGTAGTGCAACCAACCTTACAGGGGAGGATCAGATTAGCTCAGATGGAAGATGTAGAGTTGACAGTAGTGGGATATAGGATGGGTTTTACGCAGACTTCCATATTTATGATGACGGGGTGTTGAGATTTCACATCAGAATTTGCGTACCGAACGATGATGAGATTAAACGAACCATCCTGGAGGAGGCACATCGCTCGTTATATACGGTACATCTAGGAAGCACAAAGATGTACAGGGATCTACGAGGATCTTTCTGGTGGTCTAACATGAAAAGAGAGATCGCCCATTTTGTAGAGCAGTGCCTGACGTGTCAGTAGGTGAAGGCCGAGCACCAGAGGCCAGCAGGACCACTACAGCCACTTGACATCCCAAAGTGGAAGTGGGAGCATATCTATGGACTTTGTGTCGGGATTGCATTTGGCGATGCATGGGCAAAATGCTGTCTGAGTCATTGTGGATCAACTTACGAAGACTGCACACTTCGTTTCGATTAGGGTCAGCTATTTTGTGGATAATTTGGCAGAACTTTATGTGCAGAAGATAGTATGGCTTCACGGCATCCCGATTTCTATAGTTTCAGACCGAGATCCACGGTTCACCTCTCGGTTCTGGACGCCTTAGGATCACTACTCACCTTCGGTACCGCGTTCCACCCATAGACGAATGGGCAGTCCGAGAGGACCATTCAAATTTTGGAGGATATGCTGCGGGCATGTATATTGGATTTCGGTGGTAGTTGGATGAGATATTTGCCGTTAGTAGAGTTCGTGTATAACAACAGCTATCAGGCCAGTATTGAGATGACACCATATGAGGCCTTGTATGGTCGCCAGTGTTGATCTCCGTTGTATTGGGACGAGGTAGGCGACCGGCAGGTGTTGGGACCGGAGTTAGTTCAGCAGACCTTTGCGAAGGTCGAACTTTATAAGGAGAGGATAAAGGCAGCACAGAGTCAATAGAAGAGTTATGCAAATACTTGTCGACGGGTGCTAGAGTTTGAAATCGGGGATATGATATTTTTGAGGTTTGCTTCGATGAAGGGAGTGATGAGGTTCGGAAAGAAAGGCAAGTTGAGTGCTCGGTACATTGGGCCGTTTGAAATTCTGGAAAGGATTGGTCCAGTGGCCTATCGAGTGGCGTTACCTCCAGCATTTTCTAGAGTTCATAACGTCTTCCATGTATCAGTGTTGAAGAAGTACATGTCAGATCCCACGCACGTGATCAGCTATGAACCCTTAGAGTTAGGGGATGTTTTGACTTATGAGGAGGTACCAGCCCAGATTCTGGATCAGAAGATACAGAAGCTGCGTACGAAGATCCAGAAGATACTGTGGCGTGATCATGCGATCGAGTAGGCTTCTTAGGAACTAGAGACGGAAATACACCGGAAATACCCACAGCTTTTCGGTGATGATCAGGGTTAGACAGACCGGTACGGTTGATCAGGTAAGGGTTAGTTATATGCATGTCAGGTAAGGTAAGGTACTCGACGTAACATTCTTCAATTCTGATTTTCCCGAAATCATGGAACTTTTCAAGAACATTGGATGGGATAAATTTATCACCTACCAAGCTAAAGGCTATTATCCAAATGTTGTGCGTATTTTTTATGCAAACATGGAGCAATGCGATAATGGAATCAAAACAAATTTGCTTGGGAAAGACATCCATCTAAATCCCATATCTTTGGGAAAGATTCTTCAAATTAAGCCAGGGGATTTTGAGATTCATATTATCAAGAAGCAATGGATTATAGCTCAAGGCTTTACACCACAGGAGTTTTTGCCACTGGTTATGACTGCCACTCCAGTAAATTTTAGTCATCCTCCACTTTATAAGCAGCTTAGTTTGAAAGCCCTCATTTTGCACAAGCTCATTACAAACAACATTCTACCACGATTTGGTTCTCACGATCACATTTCATTTTTGGACTGTTTTGTAATGTGGTGTATTTTGAAAGGGAAGAAGATGGATCTTCCAAGTTTGATCATACAGTGGATTATCATGAAAGTCGATGCTCCTCGTATTGTTCTACCCTATGCTGGAATGTTGAATATGGTTTTTGCTCATTTTAATGTTTTAACACCATCATTCAACTTAACTAGCAAGACTTACTATGATATCTTTTCTGATACTGTTTAAGAATTCTCCACAAGGGTGGTTTCATAAAAAAGGAATGTCTCATCTGCTCCATCACCTCCTTCATCTTCCTTTTCAACACCTTCAGTTCAGCTTGCTCTAGACACTCCTTCATGGTTTGTTCCATTTTTTAACCATTACATGACATTTAGTGATGGTATGAAATCTGGCCTCAGTACTTTGCAAGAGAAGGTTAAATCCATGGAAACTCATTGTTCACAAATTGATAAGCGAGTTGAAAAGATTAAGCAAAAGTTGGCCAGTTCCTCTAAAGGAAAATCTCCTATGAGTATCAGTTCTGTTACATCCAGTGAGGATGAATCTGGAGAACAAGAAGAAGGAGAAGATGACAGTGAACAAAAAGAAGGAAATCATAAATCCAAAGAACAAGAAGAAGAAGATGACGAAAGTGAAAATATGGAAGCCTCTGACTGATGTGCCTTTACCTATTACTTCTATGTGTTTTTATGTATTCCAGTTTTATCGGCTAAGCTATCTTTGGTGTTCTAAAACTAGTATTTTGACTTGCAACATTTCTCTGTTTTTGTATCTTTTTCTCCTTTTTGCTTGATGTCCAAAGGGAGAGAATGTTTGAGAGGAAGTTGTAAGTGCAAAAATATGGTACAATATGAGAGTATGGTTTGTGAATTTTACATGGTGTTAATGTATTTTCCCTTATGTATACCTTTAAATATACCATGCTTATTGATAGGGGGAGCCATGAACATTAAAAGCTTATTATTTTTGCTCCCGATTTGTCATCATCAAAAAGGGGGAGATTGTTGGCCTAATGAGGCTCACAATTCTTATTTTGATGATAACAAATAAAATGATATGTTTAACATGTTTCAAGTAAAATTTTTTTTCTAGGAAAACAGTAAAGCTCAAGTGTAAAAGGAAGTTTATGAATTATACAGAATCCTTGCAGAATAATCCTTGCAGAATACAAAGAAAGGCTTATGAGTTTTAAAGAGCATGAATAACAAAAGTTGTACTGTGAAAAGCTCAAAGGAAAGATTGCAACTACAAAACTGATGGAAGAACACATTTGAAGACTAAAAGAGTTATATTAAGGATATTCTAAAATTGTAAGTGCTTCAAAGTTAAACTTAAATATAAAGAGGTTTGAAGCTCATAGAAAATTAAAAAGAAAATATTTTTTAATAAATAAAAAGGATTTAAGAAGAAAATATTTTTTGAAATAATGAAGGGCCAGGCGACTGCTAAAATAAGACAGACGACTGCCACATTAAGAAAAGGATTTTTCACAAAGTCAGTAGCTAGACAGGCGACTGCCTAACTAGCCAGGCGCCTGCATGAACAAGCCAGGCGACTGCCACTTGAACGTTGGCAGTAAATTTCTCAACGAGAAGATTTTTTGAACCACGTTTTTAAATATATTTATTTCAAAATATTTGGAAATGAATTTTAGAAATCTTTGGGAGTAATGGATGATTTCTAAAACTTCTATAAATAGTCTTAATCTCAAAATTTTAAAATAAGAAGAAAGAGTAGAGAGAACATTGATGAGATATCCAAAAGAGTTTTGAAATTGAGCAATCCTCTAAAGTTTTCAGATCTAGTGATTTTCAACAAATTTTCTAATCCAGAAATATTCAAAGGCTTTTAGATCAAAGTAAGTTTTCAAAGGTTTTAGATCAACCGATCTTCAAGTATTCAAAATTTTGTTTTCAAAGGATCTAAAATTCTTTCAAGGTTAAATCTCTGATCTGAAATGGATTTACATTTTGAAGCAAAGTTTTCCAACAATCAGAATCTTTCATTTTCTTTGGAAAATTATTCGGTAATTCATACTAAGTATTGAGCTTGAAACTTCTTATATTTAAATTACTTTGAGGTATAAAGTGAGCTGATCGTTGTACTAATTTACTCTATTGTGAGAGTTCTCTTTTGTACACAAATTTCTTTATTATCTTTCTTAAATGATTAAGAGTTATTGAATCGTTGAACCAAATAAGGGGTTATTATTTCGAGAGGCGGGTTCTAGCCTAATTGAAGGAGTGTGTTGTAAATTAGTATTGTTCCACCAGGTAACGGAACTGATATAGTGGAATCCTTTGGTGTTTTTGCCAAAGGCAAGGACGTAGGCTGTGTTGAAGCCGAACCTCGTAAAAATTCTTGTCTCTTTCTCTCTGCTTTATTTTACATACTTTAACTGCTTTTGTTATAAGATTTATAAGTGCAGGTTGCAGGATCTAAATTGAGAAGGATACAAAGGTACTTGATAAATAGAAAGTACGTTTTGATTAATTGTTTGCGGAAACCCAAAAGGGGAGTACGTTGATTAATCTACGGAAATCTTAATCAAGTAAAGTGTATAATCAAAGGCTACAGGGAAAGCAACGAAAGCTTAAATATTTTTGATTGATTGATTCCATTGATTGAATTATAATTTTAAATTTCAGCTTTCTTAAGTGTGGTTATTGTTATTATATATTGTGTTTTTGGGGTTATTAAAATCAGAAAGTCTCAAAAATCATTAAAATTTTAAAAGAATCCAATTCACCCCCCCTCTTGGGAAGCTATTCCTCATTTCAGTAAGTAGGTGTAGTTTGTTAGTTATTTATGAGTTATGTATGAATGGTCTCTGGGAGAATCATGTATGGTATTGTAAATTTTCAAGACATTATGTTGTAACCATGATATTCCTCCGCCATAAGTGAGGGCAGGTAATAAACTTGGCCGAATTTGACCGGGTCAAAAAGCCTATAAATAACATTTTTGTTTGTTTAAGGGTTAAGAAACCCAAAACACACACTCTCTCTCTAGAACCGGCAAACACTCTCTCTCTCTCTCTTCGATCCTTCGCTGTTCGTTGCCCGTTTCAATGATCGGAAGATACCATGTAGATTAGGAGGCAAATATCTACAATCCTCGCGAAGCAGATTCTTGATCTTATGAAAAAGTCAGGGTTTGGTTTTCGAGCGTTTTGGGTTATTTTCAGGAAATAGGTAAGGGGATTAAGTTAAGTCAGTTTTTTCTTTTTATGTAATTGAACCGTTTGAAACGTTTAGACATAGTCCATGTGTTGTACCAGCTCTTCTAACTCCAAAAAAGGATGGATCTTGGGGGATGTGTGAGGATAGTAGAGCCATCAACATAATCACCATCAAGTATAGGCCTCCTATCCCTAGACTTGAGGATATGCTTGACATGCTAGCTGGCTCTAGTTGGTACTCCAAGATTGATTTGCGTAGGAGGTATCACCAAATTAGAATTAGACTAGGAGATGAGTGGAAAACGGCCTTAAAGACCCAAGATGGTTTATTTGGGTGGTTGGTCATGCCATTTGGACTTTCTAATGGGCCTAGCACTTTTATGAGGATTATGACACATATTCTATAGACATTCATAGGAAAGTTCCTAGTGGTCTACTTTAATGATATGCTAATCTATAATAAGTCTAGGGAAGAGCATTTGATACATCTTTATACGGTCTTTGCCACCTTGAGGGAAGCAAAGTTGTTTGCTAACCACATGAAGTGCAACTTCCAACAATCTAGTGTGCTTTTTCTTGTTTTTGTGATTTCTGTGCAAGGAATGCTCGTAGTTTCTAAGCTCTTTCTCTCAAAAGTCCTATGATCAAGCAAGCATTTCCTATGGCGCTTGAAGGACTATCTTGTTCCTTAAGATCTTTGGTGGTCGGCTTGTTAAGGGTCAAAATGATGTTCTTATCTTTGTGCCTAAATGCATACGTGTTTTCCCTACCATGATTGGTGACATCATGATCAAATAACCATGGTCGCCCTAACAGGACATGGGCCACATCCATCAAAGTACATCACAGTAGACCCTATCCTTGTAATCTCCCATCTCGATGGGTACAAGACATCTCTTGGTAATGGGTAGATTTGTCGTGTTTACCCAATTCACCTTAAAAGGATGAGGGAGTGGCTCTCCTTTAAGGTTTAATCTTCCTAGAGCAGCCTTGGAGATCACATTCATGCTACTACCCCTGTCAATAACGAGCTTACATGTCCTCTCTCCACAACGAATGCAAGTGTGGAAAATAGTGGTCTGCTTCCACTTCTCACTATCCATGGTTGTGGATAAGGCACACCTAACCACACTAACATGGTGGTCATCCTCCTTAAAATGATCTACAAGTTCAACCCAATCTCTCGAGTATTCAACAACATCTACAACTTGATCCTCACAATTGGAAAAATCATTAGTCTCATGTTCTAAAGCTAAAGCTCGTTGGTGGCAACTTGCAGCAATATGACCTTTGGCACGACAACAGTGGTGCTGCACATATGAGCTATTAGCTTGAGGAATACTAGGTCCACTAGAGCAAACAACATGATGTGACTCTATTTGCTTTGCAGAACTCTCTCTAGGGGTATACTGAGGGATGGTAGGCCTAGGGTGAGGAAAGGATTTGGATTGATGTGACTCACTCGCCTGAGATGAAGACCTATGAGAGCTCTTTAGGAACCTTTCGATTGTGAGCATTTTTTGATAGGCTGTCTCTGAAGACTCTAGAGAGAACAACTCAACCTCTCGCCTGACATCCTCCTTAAGACCATTCACAAACCTAGCTACAGTGTGATGTGTGACCCCAACAACACCACTCCTAAGCATCAGTGCCTCAAATTGATAAATGTAGCTAGCTACAGTAGTGGTTTGTTTATGGTTCAAGAGCTTGCTGAAAAACGGTCTCATCACTTCCCACCGGGTAAAAGGAGGTTCAACTAATCGTTCTAAGGTTTGTTGTACATTTTCCTAATACTTTTTTTCCGGTCCTACAAGTTTTATCTTGGAAAACTGAACTTTATCCTCACCCCGTATACAGTACCAATTAAAGAAGTCCTCCATCTCAAATATCCGGTCTAGAAAGGAGCTTGGGTTGAGTTTCCCATCATAAGAACACACATCCACCTTGACCTTTTTTGTCACATCTCCATAGTCTTCCCAACCGTGCCTAGGGGAATGTGGAGCATGCCTAGGGTTAGGTTGGTACTCCACATCATTAAACTCTTTAAGGTTACCTTCCTCAAACTAACCTGAGGCTGGAAGGGCTGAACTGGCCTACCAGTCTGTTTTGGAGCCTGACTCATATTGTTAGGTACTAAAGAAACCTTAGGAATAAGAAGGATACTTGGGTTGACCCTATTGAATTTGGGGAGTCGTTAGGGTGCCTAACTAATGACTCTATGTCTTCCACATAGGCCTTTTGTCTAACATCTTCAAGACTTGGTCAAAATGCTGTGTGAGAAGCTCAAACTTTTGGTCCACAGACTCTTGAAGAGTGTCTAATCAGGTAGGCAAGAACTGGGTGTCATTGGGTGCAAGTTTAGTGGAATTTGGGTCAATGATTTTGTTGGTGACCATGGTTAATGCAATATGCTACAATTATGTTGAGGAGGACTAAATTTGGCTATGTAGATATGAATCCTAAAATTACTACAATGCACAAACGTAAAGCTGTAGAACATAATGCATATGAATGGTTATAGTCTCACATAGCATAACAACATGGGATTAATTATGTATGGACGTGAACAAGGATGCAATGATGAGTTAGCTAGGGGAATTTGCAGAAAGAAGGGCAGATTTATATATATATATATATATATAAATATATTTATTTATTTATTTATTTTAGGGTAATAAGAAACTTGGAATTATGCAGCTGCAAATTTTCCCTAGTCATACAAACAATAGTTAAGAAAATGTGAGAGTTTGTTCACTCTGCCAAGGAACTGGAGCATAAAATGAGTTTACCATCGAATCCCAATGTTAGTCCAGCAATTTGTCAAGCCCCTACTCTTTGATTCTCAAGAAAACAACCATCAAATAGTAGTTGGAACTTGATCTGAATGTTGACAACTCGTCAAAAGTCCGAAATTTGCTCGTGCAGCCCAATATTGGGCTGTATTTGATCCTAGGAATGCAAATAAAACTTGATAGCTCAATTTCTCCTTATAAAGTTTCGTAATCTCAGGAAACAATTCAAATTCTCGAGGCAAGAAGCAATATATCGCGGGCTTGGGCAAAATAAGGGAATTCCAACAACTTACCCATCCGCGTGGCCAGTGCGTGGAGTGCGTGAGCTGTTGATGATGGACCTCTAGTGATGGGGTTCTGACTGGTGGTAGATCAGGAGTAGGGATTCCAATGATGGTGGAGGTGTAGCAAAACAAATGCAAGAAATAGGGGATTTAGGGGGGGAGTTGGCTGGAAAGGTTTTAGGTGGCATGTGGGGGCCACTCCCTTGTTAGATGGAGTTGATATTGTAGGGGAAGGGATTTCAGGGCTGTCTAATTGTGGTGGTAAGGGAGTTGTTGTGGTTTGGTTGGTGGAAAAAGGTGCTCGAATTTTAGGGACACAATTGGTATTTTTTGGGAAGTTTTGGTAGTGCTACAGTGTTTGAATTTCTTGGAATTATGACTTTGAATTGCTGCATGGTGATTGTGGTGTGCTTTGATACCAATTTGATGCGGGACAAATATTAGAATTTATATGTATAGATATAATTGAGACAACTAGAAGAAGAAGGAGAGGAAGAAGAAGGTAAAAAGAAGAGAAGAAGAAGGGAAGTAGTAGAAGTAATGGGGAGACGGAACATAGAGAGAAGAATAGAGAAGGGGAAGAATAGAACAGAATAAAGATGAGAGACAAAATCAGAAGAGAGAAAAGAGAAGCAAGAAGAAGAAGAAGAAAGTGATGATGATGATGATGAGAACTTGCAAGGGAGAGAGAGAAATTGCAATCTAATTCAAAACAATAACTGTACATCCACCAGCATGTCCATCACTTAAACCACTAATACAACTAACACATATTTACAAATAGGACCCAACTAAACACATAACTACAAATGCTAAAAGAAGTCTCTAAAAAAATACAAAGAGGTCCTCCATACACATATTTCCTAAACCCATGCCTAAAATACGTGTGTTGAATGGGTGACCTAGAGGGTATAGGTTGTCCGCCATCAAAGCGTCACCTTATTAAAGCCTTGGATTCTACCCTTTTTCAGGAAGACATAAGCTAGAGATAGAAATCTAGGGTCCAAATTTTTCCACAGGGTGGCTAATGAGAGGAGGATGACAAACTTTATCAATGAATTGGAGATAAACTCCGGAGTTGTGGTGTGTGACTCCAAAAGTATTGGAGAGGAGATTACAAACTTATATAGAAGTTTGTATACTGTAAGTCACAAGCATGGATTGATTTTAGAGTCCTAAACCTCACTATTTGTTGGAGAGGCCTTTTTGACTTGGAGGAAGTTAGGGGGCCGGGGGGGGGGGGGGGAGGCGGCTATGTTTGAGATGGAAAGAGATAAAGCTCCTGGTCTTGATTGTTTTACTTCCTTTCAGGGTGGATGGGAGGTGATTCAAGAGGATATTATTGAGTTTTCTCATGAGTTTCATTGGAATGGGGTGGTGGGGACGAGTGTTTACACCATGCCTTTATTGCTTTTGTTCGTAAAATAGAGTGTTCCAAGAAAGTGAGAGATATCAGCTTGATAAGTTGCTAGATTTTATAAAATCCCAACTAAGATTTTGTTTGAGAGGTTGCGGGAGGTGTTAGCGGGTACAATTACCTTGGAATAATGTACTTTTATTAGACAGATTTTAATGCTGTCTTGGTTGCAAATGAGGTGGAGGAGGACGTGCGGAGGAGCAGAGGGGTGTTAATTTTAGCTGGATTTTGAAAAAGCCTATGACAGTGAGGTGGAGTTTTTTGGACAATGTGATGAGTAGGAAGGGCTTTGGAGGAAATGTATCAAAGGTTGCTTATCCTCGGTGCCTATATTTGTCATTGTAAATGGTCAACTGAGGTAGTATTTAAAGGTTTGCGGGGGTTGAGACAAGGGATCCCTTATCCCCTTTTCTTTTCACTCTAGCTGTTGATTTGCTGAGTTGTATGTTAAAACATGCTCAAAGCCTTGATGTGATTCACGACCTTAAGGTTGGTGTGGAGGGCATTGTGGTTTCACACCTTGCTAGATACCCTTCTCTTAAGGGCAATGTTGTGAAATTTTAAAATTTCTAACCCTACTTAATATTTTTGAGAAAATTTTGGTATTAAAGATCAACATGTCTCGGATTGGGGTTGTGGGTTTGAACATCAAAAGGGGTGAACTTGATGTTTTCACTAATTTAGCTGGTTGTACTATAATAGATTGGCCTCTTGCTTATTTGGGTCTCTGTTTAGGTGGTAATCCTTATTCTTCTACTTCTTGGTTTGGTGGTGAAGGGAGTGAGGAGCAACCGGGAAGGTTGGAATAGGGTGTGTGCGTATTTTTAGGTGGTTGCATTACTCTCATTGATGCTGTTCTTTCTAGTACTTCCATTAATTTTGTCTCTCTTAGAATTCGAGTGGGGTTGTTACTGCCTTGGAAAGGATTGTGATACATTTTTTGTGGTCGAGTATAGGGGAAGAGAGGAAAGATTATCTTGATTGTTTAGAGAAGGTTAGAAGGGGGGGTTGGGGCCTACGGATTTTGGTGTCTAAAAACATCTCATTAGCTGGAAAATGGTTGTGGAGGTTCTCCTTGGAGGTTGATTCCTTACGACACATAGTTATCAAAAGCAAGTATGGATCACACTGGAATGGTTGGGATATTGGAGGGGGTGGCAGTGTTTCTCACGCAAGCCCTTGGAAGTTTATTTCCTAGGTTGCTGACTTTTTTTATCCTCTTACCCATTTTTGTGTTGGGAAAAGGAATCTTATTCGATTCTGGGAGGATGTTTGGGTGGGTGAGGTTTTGTTGTAGTCTTTGGTCCCTCATCTTTTTTTAGACCGTCTTCGATGCATAATGCATCGATTAATGCTTTTTATTCTTTTAAGGGGGTTCTCTCTCCTGGGATTTTCATTTTTTCAGGAATCTCAATGGGAGAGAGGTTAATGATTTAACCATTTTGTTGAGAGTGCTGGAATCCTTTGCACCTCGAATGGGGAGTGATTTGAGGATTTGCTTCGTTGATTATTTGCCACTAAATTCTCTCTCATTTGTTGAAAATTCTGAGCCCTTCGTATTTTCCCTTGAGCCATTTTATTTTGAAGGCTAAGGCTCCCCTTGAAATCAGGGTTTTATGTGGATTATGGATCTTAATAAGCTTAATAACAATGCTAAGTGAGGAGGCCTTTCAAGGCTATTATTCTTGATATTTGTATTACGTGTTTGAAGGCGAATGAAACTAGTGGCCACTCGTTTCTTCATTGTTGGGTGGCTAAGCGACTTTGGGTTTGTCTATTTTCGTTTTTTGGGAAAACTTGGTGATGCCATGGACTTTGATACTTTTTTGTTGATGTGATACATGGGTTTTTGGAGGAGTAAGAAAGGAATAATCCTATGGAGGTGTGCAGTTTTCGCTCTGTTTTTTGGACCATGTCGTTTGAAAGCAATGCAAGGAAATTTTGTTTTTTTTTTTTAATGACAAAACAAATCCCTTACATTTTCTTTTGGATAGAGTTATCTTTTTGGCTCATTATTTGGGTTTTCTTTCAAAGAATTTATTATTAGATATTCAGTGGGATTGAAATTAGGCTGTCATGCAATTGTTTTTATTTTTCTATTTTTTTCTTTTTGTATTTATGAAGATTACTTACCCTCCTTGGTAATTTTCTTTCTTTTCTTTTGATGAATTTCTTTTTCTATCCCAAAAAAGGGAGGAAAGAATGAAACTATGAACATTATAAATGTTTTATCGGATTTACTCCCACTCCTCCATCTCATAAATCCTGGGTCCTCCACTTATTCAGACTGTTGGGGAATATTTTCAATGAATCTGCATATAGTAATAGTTTTATGTGTTTTTTTTTCTTTTTTGATGGTATGTGTGTGATCCTATGAAGTTGTTTGGTATCATCACACACTTGACAGTTTGAAGTTCAAACCTTGCATGTGCTATGATTGAGCCTGACCAAAGGAACCTTTTAATGCCTTTAATTATAACTCATTAAATTCTGTAGGAGGTTCATTTACTTAATATAATATTTCAAAGAAAATTGAAAAAAAAAAGCACCACACAATTACTCCAAAACATAAAAGCTTTATTTAGGTCCAACTAGATTCAAAGACTAGTAATTCCTATCTTCTTTTCCTTTTGTGTGTTATACATTTTGTCTTGCCTATTATAGTGCTGCCGTTGTACTTAGGTTGAGCTTTGGATCGAATCTAATACAAGAATGCGTCTGTTTATGAACTTGGAATCAAGAGACAAATGGAATTTAGGAAATGGGTATTCTTGGATTTCCTGAAACTTTAAAGAAATCATGAATTTCATTGTGCTTCTTAATAATTTTGGGTTGCTGGGAATTGTATTGGATTTCAAACATATTTCCAATAGTTTTAAACATATAATTTGTTCCTGTGTCCATGGTTTTGAATATTAGATTTTTATTTCCTGAAGAAACCTCTTCTGTCCTCTGCTTGAACTGTTGCTAGCTATATGCAGAGACTCCTTCATTGCATTGACTGTTCTTTTTTGCCAGGCAGTTGTGGCACGTAGCTTCTGTAAAAGCCTTGATGTTTATGACCAAGATATTCATCTTCGGACTTTACGTACGTAAGTACTATGCATGGAGCCGAGTCTTCTTCTTCCTATTCTTTTCCTCCTCCAACTTTTTGGTCCATTGTGATGCAACCATGACAAAATCAAAATATGAAAATTTAAGAAAATAACTATCACGTGCAGACTCTTTTACATGATTGTTTTTTAAAGACTATGTTCAATCTTATGTGAGAGGGGAGATTTATTAAAGGCACTAGCCTATGTGGCCAAGGCGTTCAGGCAATGCAGAAAAGTGTCTCACTAGGGTACAGGCAAGGAGATATAAAAGCAGGCAACGGGCGCTTGAGCCACTCACCTCATTTATTTCCCTGTTGTTTCTTTAGTTTACAATTTGTCCCCTATAATAGCACTTTGATAAAGCAAGAGGGGTTATTCTTTCACGTTAAATGAAAAATGATATCAGCCTCTTATAATTGCCCCTTCTTTGTAATGTGATTATTCTCGAAGGAAGAAAAATTGGAAGTAGACTAAGACAACAAAAGAGGACAGTAGTCAATAAAATGTGCTCAAAGTCTTTTAATTTTTGCGGTTCATTATCTCTCCGTCTTCCCCCCTCCCTACTATATACAGCCAGCCAGTGTCGTTTTTTTTTTTTTTTTTTTCCCCAGCCTATTAACTTATATTTTGGATGATTGTCTTTATTTATGCACCCAGTCCTTATTTTATGATATGGGATTATTTTTAGTTGATGAACTTTGTTTTGTGATGATTGTTAATGCACTACTTTTTGTCACATTGGAAAGGAAAATATAGGATATTACAGGATACATGGAGGCCATGGATATGGAGATTAAAATGAGGCTGGTGATACAATCTTAGATTTTGCCATGTCTTACGATTTGGTTATATTGAATATCTGTTTTATAAAAAGAAAGAACGCTTAATAACTTTCAAGAGTCGGTATAATAAAAGCCAAATAAATTTCTTCTTAAATAATAATGGGGATCGTCTATCTTGTAAGGATTGTCAAGTTATTCCAAGTGAAAATTTGCCTACATAACATATAGTTTTAGTATTAGATATACATATTAAAAATAGAAGAGTAGCAGCATAAATCAACACAAGAAGTAAAATGAACAAAGAGTGTGATTGGACAGTAGGGGATAAGGTTGATCCAAATATTGTTTGAAATAAATTGAAAAATCTTTCATAAGGATAGAAAAAGAAGTTTTAGGTGAGTTCAAAGGAAGATGCTCAGGTAGTAAAGAAAGTTGGTGGTGGGGTCAAGAAGTCCAAAAAGCCGTTAAGATAAAAAAAAAATTGGTATAAAATATGGCAAAATCGTAGGAATATAGAAAATATTACGATACTTTATATTAGTGATTTTAAAGGCATTTTTGAGGGGCGCCTTGAGGCATTTTAGTGGAAAAACGCACCAAGGCATAAGTGAAAAGGCGTAACCAGGGCCAACTCTTCATTTAGGCAAATGAGGTGCTTGCCTAGGGCCCCAAAAACCAAAATTTTTTTTTAATATAATAATATTAATATTATTTATGAAATTCTGTTTGGTGAGATTAATTTTAAATAAAAATAAAAATTAAATAAAATACTAAAGATTTCTAATTAAATCATTGCGTTTGCTGAAATTAATTTTAAATAAAAATAAAAAATAAACAAAATATTAATGATCCCTAATTAAATCATTCATCTAGGGCCCCGTATTGTGAAGAGCCGCTCCTGGGCGTAACTCCATAAAAGCGTATGCATCAGGTAAAAAGGCATACGCATCAGACAAAAACCCTGGCTTTTTTACGCCTCAGCGTCAAGGCGTACGTCTTTCGGTATTGCATTGAAACCCTATCCTCCCTCTCTCTCCCGCGAAGCTTCTTTTCCTTTGCTTTGTCGACGAAGCCTGACAAAGCATCTGCTCTCTCTTTGAAGCCTCAACGAAGCCACTACTCTCTCTTTCGAAGTCTCTGTTCGACGGGTATGACCATATTATTTTTACAATGAACCAGAGTTGACTAAATGAATTTTAAAAATTATTCCCATTTTCTCATGAAAGTTTGGTTCAAAGTTGGAGAACTTTCAGGTGTCTCCCAAACAGCCCCTTAACAGGCTGGAGAAATTTGTAATTTGGCTTTTTCTCTTCTGTTTGAAAACTTATGTCTTATTTTTAATACTTAAGAATAATGTTTCTATTTTTTTCTCCATTATTCTAACATTTTTATCATTTTTATACTATATATAATTTTTTCTATTTTATTAATTATTTTTAAAAATATAGTCCCAAAATGCTTACACCTCGCCTTGCGTAGGGTAAAACGCCTTGCCTTTTAAAACACTGCTTTATATACTAAACTTGATACAAAACAAGGAGAAAAAGACATTTATAAACTTGCTAGAGTTAGAGAAAGAAAATGCAAAGATTTAGGTGATGTAAAATGTATAACGGACGAGAATGATAATGTCTTAATTAAAGAAGAAGACATAAAAGAGAGTCGGCGGAGATAATTTGATAAATTGTTTAATGAAAATCAAAATGAAAGATTGAACTTGGAAGTGACAAATGAAGAGAAGACTAAAAATAATAGATTTATTTGCAAAATTAGAGTCCTTGAAGTTAAGATGGCATTAAAAAAGATGATGAGTGGGAAATATATAGGACTAGAAAAAATAACAATTGAAGTTTGGAGATGTTAGGGGATTGAGGAATTATTTGGTTAACTAATCTGTTCAACACTATTATAAAAACTAAGAAAATGCCAGAGGAATGAAGAAAAAGTATGTTAGTACCTTTGTACAAAAACAAAGGCAATATTCAAAACTGTAATAACTATTGTGGAATTAAGATTATGAGTCATTCGATGAAATTATGAGAAAGTGTAATTGAATATAGAATAAGATTAGAAACGAAGATTTTAGAAAATCAATTTAGTTTTATCCATTAAGAAGTTTAATGGAAAAGTTAAGGGGAAAGAAGAGGGACTTGCAAGCATATGGTTTTTATTGACCTAGCTAAAGCTTATGATAGAGTACCTATGAAAGTTCTTTGGTGGGTCTTAGAAAAGAAGGGAGTTCATAGTGGATATATGGAGGTTATTAAGGATATGTATGATAGAGTAGAGACTAGCGTTAGGACTGTAGGAGGAGAATCTAGAAGGATTTTCCAATCACAATAGGTGTATATCAAGGTTCTACTTTGATTCCTTACCTTTTTACTTCAATAATTGATGAACTAACTAGAAATATCCAAAATAAGATCCCTTGGTATATGTTGTTTGCAAATGATAGTGTGTTAATTGATAATAGAGGAGCAGAGTGAAATCTAAGCTAGAACTTTGGGGTGCCACATTAGAGTCTGAAGGGATTAGGATAAGTAGGAATACGACAAAATATATGAAATGCAATTTTAGTAATGTAAGGAGTAGCAAGAGAGAGAAGATTAAATTTGATAATCAAGAGATTAATATAGATTTAGATATTTTGGATCTATTATGCAAGTTGAAGGAGAAATTGAAGATGATGTAGAACATAGAATTAAAACAGGTTGGGTAAAATGGAGGAGTGGGTTAGATGTGTTGTGTGATCGTAGGATACGCTTAAAATTAAAAGGAAAGTTTTATAAGACGACTATAAGGCCAGCTATGCTTTATGGTTCAGAATGTTGGGCAACTAAGAAACATGTACAAAAAATAAAAGTTGCTGAGATGCGAATTGTAAAATGGATGAGTGGTTTAACATTAAAAGATAAAGTAAGAAATGAGTAGATACTCAATAATTTGGGCATAGTGTTGGCTGAAAACAAGATAAGGGAGGGGCTTGGGCATTTGAAACGCAGGCCTAGTAGAGTACTTGTGAAGAGTGAGATAGTTATTGTTTTTGGCATGAAAATAGGTAAAGGTAGGCCTAAAATAACTTGGAATCAGGTAGTGAGGAAGGATTTAACAACCCTTAATCTAATAGAGGAAAACACTCTTGATTGGGTGAATTGACAGAAAATGATTCATGACCACAAGTAGTGGGACTTAAGGCTTCTTGTTGTTGTTACTGCATTAATTAACATTCAGTATACAATAATTTCTACTTAATAAAATAAGAAGCTTGTTTTGCTTAGGCAAGCACCTAGGATGGTGCCTAGTGCCCTAGGCAGTAAGTGATCGTCGTTCTTTGATTTCTTTTAACGGGAGGGGCTTTCCAATCTCTTGGAATCTTCATTTCAGGAGGCCTATGAAATAAAGGGAGATGGTGAAGCTGTCTTTTTTGTTGAATACTTGTAAATTATCCTTGTGTAGGGATGCTCGTTCTTGGTGTCTGGATCGTTTGGGGGTTTTATCTTGTAAATCATTCTTTGAAATTTTAACCTATTCAAATTATCCCTTTCCTCTTTATTCAGTTATTTGGAAGGTTAAAGTTCCCCCAATAATTAAAGCGTTTACTTCTTTGGTTATGCTGCAACAAATTAACACCAATAATTTGCTGCAGATTAGGAGACGTTTGAAGGTTCTCTCTCCAGATGTTTGTGTGCTCTGTTATAGGAATTCCGAAACAGCCTCTCACCTCTTTTTTCATTGTGATTTTGCATAGATAATTTGGAGTTAATTGTTCAGTGTTATGGAAGAGAGTTAGGCTGTCCTTTTTCAGTGGAAGATTTTTTAATCACTTCTTTTGCTGGCTTTGGAAGATGGAAGGAAAGGGCAGCTCTATGGAAGTGTAGTAAGTATGCATTTTGAGGTCTTTGTTTGGAACATAATGTGCGGATTTTTTCTGAGAAGAAGTTGAATTCGTATTTGGTGTGAGAAAAGATTCAGTTCTTGACTTCTTTATGGTGTATTGGGTTTGGAATTTTTAGAGAAGCTAGCTAAATAGGGAATGCAGGAGTTTGTTGGATTGATTTCTGTTTTTTGATGTTTCAATTTTTCTCTGGTTTGTTCCAAATTTTTTTGGGAGATGCCTTTTCTCCCCTTTGTAAATTCTCTTCTTATTAATGAATTTCTTTTCCTATCGAAAAAAATTATTAAAAGTGCTTTATATATATATATATGTATATATCTTAGAAGAATGATGAGAAAATACATCCCAATGATGGTAAAAGACAAGTGAAAAATATCTTACTATGAACAATGTGCGTGTGTGGGTATATATATGTCAAAAGATCAATATCAAGTACATTAAAATGCTTTAAAATGCTTAATATTGACTATTAATTAGGTTATTGAGAAATTGAGATCATTAAGATATATATATATTGTAGAAATCCCTATAGTTTAGGATTCATGCGTGATCTCTATAATTAAGGAATGATTCTTGACTGTCTTATTTTAGGCATGTACAGAAGGGGTGTTGGTCAATAGGGATTTCCGTGATTCTTGTATTTTTCTTTATTCTAGGATTTTATTTCCTTAACTTAGTTGCTCGTTACATGTTATATAGTAGGGCATATTGTACAGTTTTTTAAATTAAAAAAAGAAACAATATTCTTACAATTTCAACATGGTATCAGAGTTGGTTTTTTCCTAAACCAAGCTAACTATGGGGACAACTCCATCAATAGTCGAGAGTCGACAACCTCAGAGACTCAAATGAGTCGAACCAATGCCATCATCAGTTCGAATGGACTAGATGGCTCTTCTGTCCAACTATCGGCAGAAAAACTCAATGGGAAGAATTTCCGAGAATGGGCCCAGCTCGTGAAACTCGCTGTCGATGCCAAAGAAAAGCTCGGGTATCTTACCGGTGACTCAAAGAAACTTGATTCAATGAATGCTGTGTCACTCCAGCAATGGAGATCGGAGAATTCCTTGATTATCTCATGGCTTATCAACTCCATGAAGCCTACTATCGGGAAAACATATATGTTCCTACCCACAGCAAAAGAGGTGTGGGATGTAATCCGAGAAACCTACTCTGACGAGGAGAATGCTTCCCAGGTCTTTGAACTTTAGAAACGCCTATGGCAGATGAAACAAGGCGAGAGGGAGGTGACTATTGCATGGACATGCTGGCACTATGGCAAGAACTGGATTTAAGCTGCAAAGAATAATGGCACTGTGCTGAGGATAGTGTGCTGTTGAAGAAGAGATTGGAAAAGGAGAGAGTTTTTGAGTTCCTTGCAGGCCTTAATTGAGATTTAGATGATGTACGAGGAAGGATTCTCAGCCGCAGACCTCTACCATCCACTCGCGCAAAGTCATGTTGAAGGAAGCTACAACCACGGTACTAGAGGGCTCAACATTTGTATCCCGTGGGACCTACAGTGTGCCAAATACCAAGTAACCAAAGGGCCGCCTCTAGTGTGAACCTTGCCGCAAGCCTGGCCATTCCAAGGATAATTGTTGGGACATTCATGGCAAGCTAGCTGATTGGAAACCACAACAGAGCACCAAAACCAGAGGCAATCAAGCTTGTTCTGAGACTCAACCCAAGAGGCAACAAGTGGCGAGCAAAGACAGTGGCAGCAGCAGCACCTCCAGCCATGATCAACTACAGAAAATCATGGAGATGCTATCTGCTCTCCAAGCCTCGGGTTAGTCACCAAAAAATACTCCATCTGGTAATTTGGCGCACAGGTAATTTCTCACAAGCCCTATACACCTTTCGTAACCATTCACCCCGTATTATAGATTCTGGAGCCTCTGACCATATGATAGACTCTTATCACCTTTTCTTATCATATACCCCATGTGCTGGTAATCTAAGAGTCGAAATTGCCGACGGATCTCTTGCTCCTATTGCCGGCAAAGGGAATATTCGAATTTCTGACTCGATTACTTTAGAGTCTATTCTTCATGTTCCAAAATTATCTTGTAATATTTATTCTGTCAACCAACTCACTAAACACTCCAATTGCTTTGCAAAATTTATTTCTTCCCATTGTGTTTTTCAAGACCTGTCATCGGGGATGACGATTGGCAGTGCTAAGGAGTATGAGGGAATCTACTACTTCGAGGAAGCCAAAATGAGTGATCAGTGTCAAAGTGTTATTTTTAATTCTGTCTCTATCCCTAAGAATAGTGATCTAATGTTATGGCATTCTCGGTTGGGTCACCCCAATTTTCAGTACATGTGTCATTTATTTCCTTCGCTATGTTTGAATAAAATGTCTCTTGATGTTCAATGTGAAGTGTGTGAACTTGCAAAACACTGAAGAACTTCATTCCCAAAATCCAAATACAAACCCACAAAACCTTTCACAATCATTCATAGTGATGTATGGGGACCTTCCCGGATTTCTAATTGCACTCACACAAAATGGTTTGTGACATTCATTGATGATCACACTCATACGTGTTGGGTCTACTTGTTAAAAGATAAGTCTGAAGTACGTTCGGTGTTTATTAATTTTTATGCCATAGTCCAAACACAATTTCACACCAAGATTCAAATCTTGCGTACTGACAATGGCACGAAATATTTCAACCACACCTTGGGTCTCTTCCTTCAAGAAAAAGGGAAAATTCATCAAAGCTCATACGTTGATACCCCTAAACAAAATGGGGTTGTCGAACACAAAAATAGACACATTCTTGAGGTAGCACGAGCCTTAATGCTCACTACCCACATGCCTACAATGTTTTGGGGTGATGCTGCTCTAACAGCAACTTACCTTATCAATAGCATGCCTAGTCATGTTCTGTCCTATGCTACACCCCTTGACACTCTTCTTGAATTTTTTCCTACCACTCAGCTGGACTCCAATCTCCCTCATAGTTTATTTGGCTGCACTGCCTTTGTGCATGTGCATCCTCACCTGCGCACCAAGCTGGATTCTCGGGCCACCAAGTGTGTCTTCCTTGTGTATTCTCCATCCCAAAAAGGTTACAAGTGCTATGACCCTATTTCGTGTCGTCTCTTAATCAGCCTTGATGTCACCTTTTTCTAGGCCACTGCAGTCTATCCCATGTCTTCTATTCCGGGGGAGAATGTGAGCGAATCTCAGACTTAGAATAATTCCAGTGGTGACATGTTTTTCCTAGACTTTCCTCTCACCAATCTACCATCCTCCTCCACTTTCTTTCCAGTCACAGAAGGAAACTTAAACTCAGGGGGAGAGATAGAACAATAGAATAATAAGGACACACTAGTCTGCTCACGAAGGCCGAACCCAAGTGATAATGAAAAACTCATACCTAAAGCACCAAGAGAGTTAGAATTGGTGGCAGCTCCGAGCAACCAAGAGCCCAACCAAGAACCTCCAAAAAACCCAGAATAGGTAATAGAACCTACTCCTAATAAATATGATGATATTGATTAGCCCATTGCTCTCAGAAAACATTCTCGTTCATGTACCCTTCATCCAATTGAAAAATTTGTGTCTTATAATACCTTGTCCACAGGATACCGTGCCTATACTTCTAACCTTGACAGGGTCAAGATTCCAAAGAACATTGAGGAGGCACTTGAAATTCCAGAATGGAGAGAGGCTGTAATGGAGGAGATAAGGGCATTGGAAAAGAATGGAACATGGGAGGTTATGAATTTGCCACGAGGAAAGAGACTAGTAGGCTGCAAACGGGTATTCACTATAAAATACCGAGCAGATGGGACAGTTGAAAGATACATGGCCTGGTTGGTTGCAAAAGATTTACTTAGACCTATGACATCGATCACACAGAAACCTTTGCACCCGTGGCAAAGTTGAACACTTTGACTGGCCACTTCAACCTCTTGACATAAAAATGCATTCCTAAATGGTGAGCTGGAAGAAGAAGTGTACACGACATTACCCCATGGATTTAGTAAAAGGGGCCAGGAAAACGAAGTCTGTAAATTGAGAAAGTCCTTATATGGACTCAAACAATCTCCCAGGGCATGGTTTGATAGATTTACAAAGGTGATAAAAGGAGAGGGATATTGTCAAGGACAGTCTGACCATACTATGTTTTTCTAACAAAAAAATGGGAAGAAGACTATTTTGATTGTGTATGTAGACGACATTATCCTCACCGGAGATGACATTGAGGAAATGGGAAGATTGAAGAAAGTTCTAGCCATAGAATTCAATGTGAAGGATTTGGGGCAAATGCGATACTTTCTAGGGATGGAGGTAGCTAGATCAAAGAAGGGAATTAGTGTTTCACAACGAAAATACACCCTTGATCTCCTGATCGAAACAGGCATGCTAGGTTGCAAACCAAGCGACACACCTATTGAAGCTGGAAAAAGAACAGAAGATGTTGGGAAGCCAGTAGATAGGGAGAAATATCAAAGATTAGTCGGCAAACTAATCTACTTGTCACATACCAGACCAGACATAGCTTTCGCAGTAAGTGTAGCAAGTCAGCATATGCAATCTCCAAAAGAAGCACACCAGGAAGCAGCCTTCAGGATCCTAAGATATCTAAAGGGATCTCCAGGGAAAGGCTTATTGTTCAAGCGAAGTGAACAAAAGGAAGTGGCAATATTCACTGATGTTGATTGGGCTGGCTCTACAGAGGATAGAAGATCCACGACTGGATACTGCTCCTTTGTATGGGGAGATCTGGTCACTTGGAGAAGAAAGAAACAAAATGTTGTAGCAAGGAGCAGTGCAAAAGCAGAATTCAAACTTGTTGCTCAGGGAATATGTGAAGGATTATGGCTGCAGAGGCTATTGGAAGAACTACATGCTGAGTTAGAGTTACTAATCAAGTTGTACTGTGATAATAAGGCAGCTATTAGTATCTCTCTCAATCCTGTCTAGCATGACAGAACCAAACATGTGGAAGTTGACATACACTTCATTAAAGAAAAGGTGGAAGAAGGAACTATTCGCATGACATATGTCCCTACTAAGGAGCAAATTGCAGACACATTCACCAAGGGACTACCTCGGCAGCTCTTTGAGGATTTCATTGGCACGTTGGATATGATCAACATCTATGATTCAACTTGAGAGGGAGTGTAGAAATCCCTACAGTTTAGGAGTCGTGTGATATCTATAATTAAGGAATGATGCTTGACTGTCTTATTTTAGGCATGTACAAAAGTGGTGCTGGTCAATAGGGATTTCCGTGATTCTTGTATATTCCTTTATTGTAGGATTTTATTTCCTTAACTTAGCTGCTGGTTAAATGTTATATGGTAGGGCATATTGTACAGTTTTTTAAATTAAAAAACGAAACAGTATTCTTATAGTTTCAACATATATATATTTCTATATTAATTATATCCTCTTTGATATCATTGAGGTCTGTCTTACCTCCAAAACCAATGCTCATTTTTTATAAGTTTAAAATTTTAAATCTTTAAAGACATACTTGGATGCCTTCTATTGGTAGAACTAGAGAAGATTTTTAACCAAAAATGAAAAAAAAAATGATAGTCCTCTCCCAATCTAATGGGTGCCTGATCTGCATAGTAGACAAACAGAAAAGAGGAAAAAAACTCCTTAATTAAAAGTTTCCACCATAACCAATCAAACATTGAGATTCAAAAACTCATTTTGGAAGAAGATTAAGAGGAAGAAGGGAGTAGGGGATGCCATGAGAGCAGCATCGCTGCCCTGCAGAGCCACAGAAGGATGAGGGTGAAAGCAGCCAAAAGGAGGGTCCTGTGGCTTCTTCAATTTTTGGTTTAAAAATCACCCATAAAATTACAAATTTAGCCCTCCCACCCAAAGAAGAACAGGAAGCGTTCTAGCTGGGGAGAAATTTTTAGTGGGTTTGGGGGGGGGGGGGGGGTTGGGGCAGGTGGGCAGTAAGGTGAAGGGTAAAGGGAAAATTTTCTTTCTGTTGGGAGCTTGGGGGACAGACGCCCCCTTCACATCTGCCGATGGGTATGACCAGAATAAGAGTGTTGCTTAGCTGTCAATTCCTAACTGTTATAACAAAAATAATTACTTGGTCGATACTTGATAATATTTCCCAATTGATTCATTCCTTTACTTTCCATTTGATTGTTATTATTTTTTTATTTTTAAAATTTTCAAATGTTCAAATGTTTTGAATCCTAGTTTGAAAATTTTTTTGTACTGTTCCCAATGTCTAGCTAACAGTGGTAGATTGTGCATTTGAAATATATGAATTAGACTGAAGAAGCCCCTTACGACCCTGTCATGTTTCATTTTTATCCATGAAGCTCTCGAAGACAGGAATCAGACTGTACAGTTATTTATCTTTTGGTTGAACGGTTAATGCATTGATAGAAACATGAACCTTAAGAGTGTATGTAGTTGACCACAAAATAAAATGGAGAACACCACAGAGACAGATAGTTTGCTACTTGAGACATGGTATGACTAATTTGATTACGTTTGGTTTGTTGAATGGAATAGGATAGAATAGAATAGCAATTGCATAACGATATAAAACTTGCGAATGACATGCAAATGTTGCTATTATTCCAACTGACGTGGAATAGTAGAAGATTTATACAGTGCCATGTTGAGATGGAAATAGTTGTGCATTCGATATTCATTGGAACAAGACCAACTTTTGAATCATTTGGGATGAAAAGCCTTTTTTTTCCTTTGTGACTATTATATCCCAATACAATGAATATTTTATTTCCACTCATTCTATTCCATTAATCAGATGTAAGGTGTCGGTTTTGAGGTTTTCTTGGTGATTGCATCTTCTTCATGGTGTTATGTTGGCTTCTGTGCTTCTTGTGGCCTGTACTCTATTTTGACCATTATCTGAAATTGAATATTTTGAAATGATTAAGCTCTGCTATATATGAGTGTTTGTAAAGCATATAGTTACAATGTTGTTTGATTTGGAATTTTTCTTTTTTGTTGATTCAGTTGTCTGTTTCATCAATGTGTTTTGACTCAAACTTCCTCCTTTTTGGTGGAAACACTAAACTGTCTCACTAGAACAGTTAGATGATATGCAACCAAGGATGAATGCAAACATTGTCAGAGAATCCCAATAATCTCTAAGGACGTTTCAGTACAGATAGTAATAAAGGACTTAATGATTGAGGAGGGAGAGGCACAACAAATCTTGTGTGTGCCTCAAAAAAGGAAACCTAGTTATCTAGACCAGCTTTGCATGGATTCTATACGAGAGGTAGTATTGGCATTTGATGCATCTGTGATTTTGACATTCCTTTGTATTCTCTTATTTTCTCATCACAAAATTAGAGTATGAGCTTTTATTTTTTAAATAAAAAATTTGGTTGCTTATTAAACTTACAATGTTGATTAAGCTTTTAGTTTTTGTTCTTTTAAACACAAGTTCAATTTCATTTTATGTTCATTTTATTTGGACATTCTGAGTTTCAATGTCTCCATGCTGCAGATTGTGGTATCCGTGTTCATTGAGCTTCATATGTGGTCGGAATGAGAGCTCAGTGTTGGCTGTCACTGAAGGCTGCCAAGTACTTTTAATTGCATTACAAGTTTATTGATGTAGGAGTTTTGTTCTCATATCTTTATTGGCAGATATTTCTCTGATCCATGTTTCGGAACTACTGCAGCTGAGCATATGGGACTTGAGAATGAAAGAAAATGGTGGTTGTGTTCATCGAATTTATGGTTCACCTGGAGATATCTTTTATGCTGTCTGCTGTTCTTCTACTGGTAATATTGCTGTGGGAGGAGCTGATCGTACTGTGACCATTTATGATCCTCGCAGGTTGGTTGCTATAAGACCATTCTAAATATTGCAGTAGATTTTTGGGAGTTCGGTTCTTAGAGAGGTTGCCCAGTCCTGTTGTGCTGATTTAATTTGTAAACCATACTTACTGCTTCCTAAATTATCATAAACCAATGCATGATGGTCCACGACTCATTAAAAAGATTTCTATGCTCGTAGATTCCATATCTTGGCTCAACTTACTCCCTCTGGTCACACAACAGACTGTTTTTTACTTCATCATAAAATAACCTCCAATGCTCCAAGCTACATACAACACTCTGATGTGGATTGCTTGATTGAGATGGTACCCATGCTATTTGCAAATGTCAAGTTGTAACTTTTTAGTCATTACTTGATTGTACAATTCCATTTTGAATTATAGATAATTTTACTTTCTATGTTTGCCTCTGAATGATTATCTCTAGGATGATGCATAAATTTACTCATGAGATTTGAGAGCATAAGACCAATGACTGAATAATAATCATTGGAGAAATTAATAGAAATTGGAATCTACGTAAATACACACTGTAGATTAGTTACCCAAACATCAGAATGCAGACTGCCAAGTATTGAACAAGTTGATTGCTTTTACATTGAAATTTGTCGAAGGAATAAGAGCCACCTTCATAATTGATGCTGTTATTAGGACCATGATCAGCCTGTGGATTCATGCCCTACTCTCTACATTTGGGTGGGTCTGGGGAAATATACCCTTACCTCCCATATTTAGGGCACCAAGTACTGCAGCTGTTGAACCTGACTGTATGGTAAATATTTTTTGATAGAAAAAGAAGACAATTCTATTAAACCTGAGAAATGGACTACGATTGGAGGACAAGGAGTCCTCTTCAACCAACTAGAAAATACGAGGGGGAAAAAACAGCTCGGAAAATACCAAACAAGGAAAAAACGAAATAAACTCCAAAACTCCTTTACAAGGGCGCTGCCTTCCAATCTCTAGTAAGGCCAGACAGTGGAAGACCCTTAAAGAAACCCAAAGAGTGCACCGTCAAGGAGGCTAGGGAAGTCACCCTATCCCACAAAAGCCATGAGCAGGTGGAACGACTTCTGAAAATCCTAATGTTCCTTTCAATCCACAGAATCCAAAGGATGGAAAAAACAGCCAAACATCATAGAGATCTGCCATTCCAACTCTTTCCAAAACCCCCGAAATTGACCAAAAGCAAGTCTTTCACCTTTCCTGGAGCCACACCTCTTCCCCTGCTAGAGAGAAAGGGCATTCCGAAGCTGTGATGCCACCTTGCAATGCACTAAAAGATGGGCAGTGCCACCTCTTTCACCTTGCAATGCCACCTAATTGTATTGTAAATTAATATGAGGTCTTTCGCTGGCCCATTCAAATTTCACATTTATAACCTTTTCATAAAAAAATTGATCAGTTTTTTGGAATATGACTAGTAGGTGGTGTTTCATTGGTAACATGCAGGGACAGAATATTGAAGGAAAAACACCTAAATGAATTTCTTATAGCCTTGTGTTTTCTATTTCTATTTCATCTCCATTGAGTACCCACAGGGCTCACATTGCAACATTATTATTGGACTACAAAAAAAAAGAGATTTCCACCACTTGTTTGGTCATTGGCACCGCCATTGCCTTTTTGGTTATGTAGAGTTTAGGCAGAGAGATTTGGGTGTAACATGGTATCGTGCATGCTTCCCTTGCTCCAAAAGTGTACAACAACAACAACCAACCAACCAAGCCTTAAGTCCCACTAGGTGGGTGTTAAGGTATTGTGTGGATGACCAAATTGTCTTGCCTTGAGTTCTGTATATTATATATATACTTTACAAAAATGCTATATGTGGAAAGCAAATAAGTTCCCTCATGATTCTAGCTCTATACATGTAAACAATAATCTGTCAAATAATGTATGCTAACTGTACAGAATAATGAATGGATAGATAAGGAAATAATCGACTTCAATATGCTTCGTGCGCTGATGATAAACAGGATTGGCTGTGATATGAATAGCACTCATATCATTGGCATTTGGTGGTGTCAGATCGGTCTCAAAAAAAATCTAACTCAACAAGCAAACCTCGAAGCCAAATAATTTCAGAACAAGCAAGAGACATCACCCGGTATTTAGATTTTGTAGACGACTTAGAAACTTTGTCTTGCTTCTTACTCTTCCAGGAGATCAATGCATCACCTAAGAACACACACCAACCAAAGATGGAGCGACGTGTATCTGCACAACCAGCCCAATCAACATCCCTATAAGTAGCAATGCAAGTAGAATTGCTTGCAGGGAAGAATAAACCATGGGTAGAAGTGCCCTACACATAGCATATGATCCTACAGACAGCAGCCAAATGAAGATGACAAGGAGTCTGAAGAAATTGGCTGACTTGCTGTACAGCAAAAGAAATGTTTGGTCTAGTAATGGTGAGATAAACAAGGCTACCCACCAACTTCTGGTATAAACTGGGATCAGCAAGTAGGTCACCTTCCTCTTTGCGAAGCTTGACATTTAATTCCATGGGAGTATCAACAGAAGTAGCCTCCTGAAGGCCAGCTGTAGCTACCAAGTCACTAGCATACTTATGTTGATTGAGTGAAATACCTGAGGGACTACAATGCACCTCAAGACCAAGAAAATATGTGAGAGACCCAATATTTTTCATATGAAAGGACTTTGAGAGATGAGTCTTGAGATGACCAAGTAAAGCAGAATCGGAATCAGTGATCACAATATCATCAACATAAACCAAAAGAACGACAATACCCATGTCTGATTTCCGAGGAAACAATGAAGTGTCATACTTGATCTGCTTGAATGAAAATTGTAATAAAGTGGTGCGGAATTTATCAAACCAAGCCCTTGGATCTTGTTTGAGACCATAAAGAGAGCGACGAATCTTACACACATGTGAAGTTGGAGAGGGAAACAAACCCGGTGGTGGCTTCATATAAATACACTCTTTAAGATCCCCGTGAAGAAAAGCATTCTTGCCATCCATATGATGTAGTGGCCAATCATTGGAAGTAGTGAGAGCTAGAATTGTACGAATAGTAGTCATCTTAGCCACATGAGCAAAGGTCTCTTCATAATTGACACCATATTCCTAATTATTCCCAAGTGCAACAAGTCGAGCTTTGTAACGATCCAAACTTCCATCAAATCTGACCTTGATTGAGTAAACCCATTTGCAACCCAGAGGAACAATGGTGGAAGGACAAGGCTCATTGTCCTAGGTGTGATTGGCCTCTAGAGCGGAAATTTCTTCCCGCATAGCTTGTCCCCAACAATTATGCTTGGCAGTGTGTGAGTAGGGTGTGGGAATATCAAAATTGGACAATGCAGCAGTAAGAGCTGAAATAGATTTGTTAGAAATGGAAGAGGGAAAGCCATACCTATCCGTGGGTACAGATACTTGAGGAGAGTGACGTACCAAAGGCTCTAGAGGTGCTGCAACTGATTGAATCTAGAGCGTGGTAGGATCATATATCGAGTGAGCCACCAGAAGAGATTGTGGACTGGAGCGTCTCGTATACACAATACCTGGTTTAAAGCGAGAACTGACTTGATGAAGATCCGAGAATTGCTGCTCAAAGGAGTGGAGAACAATAGTAGAAGAGGAGGGCACAGGAAAAAAAATGTTGATTTTCAAAGAACATAATATTCCTAAAAAATGCGTGTATGATGTAATGTAGGATCATAGCAAACAAATCCCTTTTGACATATTATATCCCAAGAATGCACATCGAATAGATTGAGCGGATAATTTTTGTCGTTCATGAGGAGGTAAATGAACAAAACATATGCAACCAAAGGTATGAAGGTTATCGTAACTAGATTGCTTAGCAAATAAGCAGAAATAGGGAGACTCCATGAGTAGGACTTGAGAAGGTAAATGATTAATCAAGTAGCAATTTTCAGAGCCTCAACCCATAACATGGATGGAAGAGAGGATTCTAGCAAGAGAGTACGTACCACATCTAGGAGATGACAGTTTTTGCGTTCGGCTACTCCATTCTGTTAGGGAGTAGCGGGACATGAACGTTGATGAATAATACCTTTAGAAGCCAAAAATGCCTGAAACTCTGTAGACAAATATTCACCACCAGAATTTGTGCGTATTGTCTTAATAGAAGCAGAAAATTGATTGTGAACATATGCTAAAAACTCAGTGAAAGTACGAAAAACCTTAGATTTAGAGTGAAGAAAGTAGACCCAAGTAAATCTGCTATGATTATCAATGGAAGTCACATAGTATTTAAATTTTCCATGTGAACTAATCGGGGATGGTCCCCAAACATCACTATGGATAAGATCAAAGCACTGAGAGGCTTTACTAGCATGCAAAGGGAAGGGAAAAGTTTTTTTTTTACCAAGTTTGTAAGAAGCACACTCGAGAAAAAGAAGAATGTTCTTTATTACCAAGTAAACCAAAGTTCAATACATGAGGTAAGATTTGAGTATTGGGATGACCTAAACAACGATGCCACGCCATACTAAGATCTGAAACATTATTACAAGAAAAAGACTTAACAGAAAAACTGAAGAAAGTGCTGAAACAGGCAAAAGTAGTGGAAACAAGCGCCCCACTTTAGGTCCCTTCGCTCCCCTGGTACCTGGTCCTGCACAACACAATCATCACCAAAAAAATTAACAGCACAATTGTTATCAACTAATTGACCAATAGAAATAAGATTCATGAATAGTTGAGGAGTTAAAAACACATCAGTGAACTTAGAAGAGGCATCTCCAATAGCAGTTCTTGGCAAAGAATTGCCATTGGCAGTCTGAATAGCAGATTGACTAGCGTAGGGCCGAACATGACACAGAGCAATGGGATTATTCGTCATGTGATTAGAGGCTCCCGAGTCCACGTACCAGAGTTTAGTAGAATTGTTACCTTGGAACCCCATTGCTTATAATGCTGAAATTAGCATCTGTTGCACCATTTTAGGTTTGCAGTAAATCACTGCAGGAGGTGTAGGAACAGAGGAGTAACCTGAAGAAGAGCCAGGGGCCGCAGAAGTCACTATGGGGGAGGGGGGGGGGGGGGGGTTCAATAACAGAAGTCTGAAATGCCTTGGCCTGACGATTCTGAGGGCCGATACGACAGTTTTTGATAATGTGACCATTCTTCTTGCAATAAGAGCAGTACTTCTTGCAACAATTAGCGGCGATATGCCCAAATTCCTTGCAGCAAAAACACTGCAAGGTGCTAGATTGCGCAGGTGGTCCTTATCGTTGAGCAGCATAGGCCACAAGGATGGACCTGGAACTTCCATGAGATTGATCTAGAGTAATTGAAAAGTAAGGTGTACTCCCAAGAGGAGGGGGGTGAATTGGGATTTAAAAAACTTTCATTGAACTCGTTTATTAATTCTTTTTGAACTCTTCAAACATGTATGGTTTGACTTTCAATCACAAATTCAGCCAAGCATCGATTTAATTTTAAGTCTTTATGGATGAGTATATCAATTTGAATGCTTTGCAAGTTTCTCAATACTTCTTTCAACAAATTAAACCAAAACTTAATAAGTCAATTCAATCAATCAAGATAAGCTTCACAAAATGAAATACTATAACAATTCCAGCAAGCTTCCAAGATTCAGTCTTTTGATATTGAGCTGTAGCTAATGAATGACCTATACAATGAACGTACTCCCTTAGAAGTTTTCCGCAAGATTCAATCAACGTACTCCCCTTTATTCAAGGTTTCTGCAATTCCCAATCTCAAAATAATTTCCAGCAATTTAAATAAGCATCCATGCAGTTTATATCTGCTGAAATTTAAAAGAAAATAGAGAAGAGAGTGACACCGAGATTTTTACAAGGTTGGGTTATACCCGCTTATGTCCTCGCCTTAGGTACACCACCCAAGGGTTTCACTATAACACTCCTTTAACCGAGCTAAGCAAACCAAACACGCTCCTTCAAGTAGGATGGAGCCCTCCTCTCCTAGCGATATCCCACGCTTGGTAATCCAACGATTTAACAATCTGGAACTATCAAAAACAACAAAAACAAGAAAAATTCTTGTGTACAAAATCACTCTCAAAATAGAGCTGATTAGTACAGGTAAGAGCACAACTAATATACTTCAATTTAAAATATCAATAAAGAATTGAATTGAAGCTTAGAAAAATTATCATCGGGATCTTCATTCTTTGATTGAAAAACTCAGTATATGTGCGCAAAGATTGGTGAGAATAGATCAGCAAGACTCAGTAAAATCTAAGCAAAGAGTGTGAGCAAGAAAGCTTTTGAAGAGTATTTGCAATAAGGCTTGATAGCTGAATGTAATTCTTGATTGTATGTAGTTGTATAAAATCTTTTGGTTTTCCATGTATTTATAGAGTTAAAAAGCATATATTTCGTGTTCCCCAAGTTACTTTGAGTATTTCCCAAGTTATTACAAAGATTGGGGTCTAAGAAATCTAATTTGGAAACTTTTCTTGCTGTTTAAAAATAGCCGTTACAAAGTTTAGGGGATTGGACTTATTGGGGTTAGTTGCCTGGACTTTGAATTTCAGCCAAATATCAAAGTCAGAATGAGGTCAGTCATTTAGACTCACAGGGGTCAGTCGACTGGGCCTATTCTGTCTTCCCAAATTAATTCAGCATAAATGTCTGTCGCCTGGATAGGAAAAAATTCATGCTTTTATATTGTTTGTTCCCAAAAATTTTGTGAGCTTTTACTTGCCAAATTACTTTAAGTCTTTTGAAGTTTTTTTTCGAGGTTTTTCAAAATTTGGTCTCTAAGTCAATAATTAATCCTAGTGAGCTTCAAAGCATCTATATTGACTTTTAATTGAAGTACGTACATAAGACTTTCTTAAGAATTAAAAACAATCTAAATGCCAAGTCTTTATGTATGTCTTTCTTTGAGTCCATCTTGACCTTGAGCTTCATTACTCTTTAAACTTACATCAAATTGGTCTATCTTTGATCGTTTAATTTTTCATTTGACCACTTGTCTTTGGAATGTAAACTTTCAATTCCGCTTGTGATCACTTGATCTTGAACTCATATGCTTGATTCCTGAAACATCATCACTTTAACAAAAACATGTTAAATTCTCTTGATTTGTTATCATCAAAATAAGATTCGTAAGCCTTATTAGGCCAACAATCTCCCCTTTTTGATGATGACAAATAAGGAGCAAAAGTGAGTGAAGCTTGATAAGGCTCCCCCTTACAATACGCACACTTTTAACAAGGTTTTGAAAAAACAATCGTTCATATGATCAAATAGTTGCAGATTCAATTTCAGATTCCATTTAATTTCATTTTTCAAGATCTATATATCAATCAAGTATCAGTGCATCATAGTTCATATCATCATATCAGTATTAGCAACATCATGTCATGTCTCATATCATCATATCTCATATTCTGCATTTTAGCTCAATGCTGCTCAAACTTTCTCAACTTTGCATTTTATCTCCTTAATTTTTCTATTTATGTATTTAATTTATCTATTTATCTCAATTTTACTCAAACGTTCTCCCTCTTTTGACATCAATCAAAAAGAGAAAAATAACAAAGCAAAGGCAAATGTAGACACAACAAAGCACCTAAAAAAAAAAATTCATATTCATCTAGAGGTGTACATAGTGTCAAAAACAATTGGGGATACTAACCAAATAGAAAAATATAAACTGAGACACAAAGCAAATACAAATATAGAACTGAGATACAAAACACAACTAGCAACAGAAAGTAATATCAAGCATCATCAGTTGTATCATCATCTTCAGTACTTTCATCATCTTCTTTATCTTCCTCAAATTCTTCATCAGATGCATCATCACTGGGAGGTCCAGAGCTGATGTCCATAGGATCTATAGTGCTTGAGGAACTAGCCCAATGTTGTTCCATACGACTAAGTCATTGGTCAAGTGAGGAACAGGTATACTGAAGTGAGGCAAAGCTCTCTGGAAGAGACTGAAGTCCTAAACACATATCACTACTGAAAGTAGTGAACTGATGATGGAATGGAATAAACAAGAAGGATCTTCAAGCTCGGGTTCTTGTTGTTGATTAGGAGCTGGTCTAGCTGCTTGTCTCAGTGGTCGTCTTCCTTTCAGAAACCGACCCTGCTCATGTTTCTCGTATCCCATTTGTTTCAGGGTTGTGGAGGAAAATCATATCTAGTTCGTTTCATAAACAGCTCGGTAGGAGTGGTGACATCAAGGTGAGCAAACAGAAGATTAAGGATACCACCATATGGAAGAGTAACTCGTCGAGCTTCCAATCTCGTATTCATCCATTTAAGGATCAAACTTGACAAATTGAGCTTCTTCCCTTTCAATAAGCACCACATAACGAAGCAATCTATGTATGACATATAGTCATGTGAACCAGCTTGGGGAAAAATATTGTAGGTGATTATTTTCTGAAGAATTTGCGCTTGTAGGTTCAATTGTTTATACAATGGAGGATTTCCAAAATATACGGGCTCTTCAACCATTATTAATGGTAGGAATTCCTCGCGGGTAAAGTCTTGTTCCATAATCCAAGTTTGTGCAAAAGCAGGACGCTAAAAGTCACCTTGGCCAATATATAGAATGGGGGCCAATGTTTGCGGAGTTATGGCGATTGCCTTTCCCCTAACTTCGGTAGTGAGTACCGATTCTCCTTGCACCATATTCGCATAAAAGATCTTTACTAAATTCGGATAAATCCCTTTTGATTGACAGACAACAAAGTTTTTCCAACCCATCTCCCTAAACATCGGTAGAATATTGGGTAACTTTGATTCAAAGAATGCGGTATCAAAGATTTTACCTCGGATGGGTTCCATAGAGCGAAGATATTTTCAATATCGTTGCTTGGCATGAGGAGCAATGAGCCATCTCTCAATATTTTCGTCATCCTTTCCCGAAGTCGCACCACGGTTTGCCATATTCTTTGTTCGTGGCATTTTGATTTTAGAGGAGAATAATTGAATGTTTAAAACCATAGGAATTGTGGGTAGGTGATGTAGGAAGATGATTTTCTCACTTTGATCGGAGGATTTTGAGGTTTAGAATCAATGGAGATCAATGAGAAGGGAGTCCGGGTGAGTGATGAAACAAGGTCAGTTGACAGGGATTTGAAAAGTTAGGCTTTGCGCTGAGGAGTATTTAAAGTTCCGTCAGTCCAGTCGCCTGGGGTTCTGAGGTCAGTCACCTGACAATTAGCGAATTTTAATTTTTACAAGTCAGTAGTTGTCAGTCGACTGGGGTCACCGACTTAGTTGCCTGACCCCACCAATCTTTCAAATAAACTCTTTTCAATCATCATGTATCCTTCCTAAACAACTTCCCTACTATGTAATAGGCCATGTTCTCTTCTTATTGATATAAACCTATCTTCTGGAAGAAGTTTGGTGAAAATATCCGCCCATTGGTCATTTTTATTCATGAATTCAAGTAATATATCTTTTTTTTGCGCATGATCTCTTAGAAAATGATGTCTTATGTCTATATGCTTGGTTCTTGAGTGTGATATCGGATTTTTGGAAATATTTATAACACTTGTATTATTACACTTTATAGGTATAGCTGAGTACTCTAAATTAAAGTCTTTTAATTGTTGCTTCATATAGAGAGTTTGTGCACAACAACTACCTGCTGCCACATACTCAGCTTCAGCGGTAGATAAGGCTACGAAATTTTGTTTCTTGGAGAACCAAGACTCAAGAGATCGTCTTAGAAAATGACAAGTCCTACTTGTGCTTTTTCTATCAATTTTACATCCCACATAATCTGCATCTGAATAACTAATCATCTCAAAGCCAGTATCCTTAGGATACCATAGACCTAAGTCAATAGTGCCTATCAAATATCTTAAGATTCTTTTTACCGCTATCTGGTGAGATTCCTTTGGAGTTGATTGAAACCGGGCGCACATGCATACATTAAACATTATATCTGGTCTACTAGCTGTCAAGTATAGCAGACTACCTATCATACCTCAATAGTATTTCATGTCAACTGATTTTCCTTTTTCATCCTCATCAAGACTTATGGAAGTACTTATTGGTGTTCCTCTAGGCTTGCTACCTTCCATATCAAACTTCTTAAGCATGTCCCTTATATATTTTGATGGATTTATAAATATTCCATTTTTAGCTTGCTTGATTTGTAGTCCTAGGAAGTAATTTAACTCTCCCATCATACTCATTTCAAATTCATCTTGCATACATTTTGCAAATTCCTTACATAAATCATCGTTTGTAGCACCAAATATGATATCATCAACATAGATTTGTATAATAAGCATATTTTTATTCTTAGGATTTAATGAACAAGGTGTTGTCTGCCTTTCCTCTTCAAAATCCATTTTCTAGTAGGAATCCACTCAACCTCTCATACCAAGCTCTAGGAGCTTGTTTTAACCCATATAAAGTTTTTGTTAACCTAAACACATAATCAGGGTTATAAATATCCTCAAATCCTGGAGGTTGTGCCACATAGACTTCTTCATTTATGAATCCATTTAAGAATGCATTTTTTACATCCATTTGGTATAGTTTAAATTCTTTGTGGAATGCATAGGCTAATAACATTCTTATAGCTTCCATTCTAGCTACGGGAGCAAAAGTCTCATCATAATCTATTCCTTCTTCTCGATTATATCTTTGAGCCACGAGTCTTGCCTTATTTCTTACTATAATACCATTTTCATCCTTTTTATTTCTAAATACCCATCTTGTTCCAATTATTGAATGATCATCGGGTTTAGGAACTAATTTCCACACTCTATTTCTTTCAAACTGATTTAATTTTTCTTGCATTGCTACTATCCATGAATCATCACTTAACGCTTCTTCAATGTTCTTAGGTTCTTCTTGGGATAGAAATGCATAATGGTTACATAGGTTTTTCAATGAAGATCTAGTTGATACTCCTCGTGATGGTTCTCCTATGATTTGATCTTTTGGATGATTTCTTACAAATTTCCATTCTTTAGGTAACTCAAAATTTTCAGTAGAATTTCTATTTGTAGTTATTTCATTTTTCTCTTCTTTCACTTATATGATTTCTAAGTCTTCTAGTTTTTGTGTAGCATCAACTTTACCTTCTTCAATATCAATTGCTTGTGTAAATGGATTTACTTCATCAAAGGTTACATGAATTGATTCTATAATTGTGAGTGTTCTTTTATTATAGATTCTAAATGCTTTGCTATTCAACGCATACCCTAAAAAGATTCCTTCATCTGATTTTGCATCAAATTTTCCTAAGTCATCTTTATCATTTAGTACAAAGCAATTGCATCCAAATTCATGAAAGTAAGCTATGTTAGGCATTTTTTCCTTTCCATAGTTCATAGGGGGTTTTATTTAAGGTTGATCTTATGGAAACTCTATTCATTACATAACATGCGGTATTAACTACTTCAGCCCAAAAGTACTTAGGTTACTTGTGTTCATTTAAAACGGTCCTAGCCATTTCTTGAAGGGATCCATTCTTTCTTTCAACAACTCCATTTTGTTGTGGCGTTCTGGTTGCTGAAAAGTTTTGTTTTATTCCATGTTTATTGCAGAATTTATCAACATATTTATTATTGAATTCTCTTCCTTGATCACTTCTGATATTTAAAACACCATATCCTTTTTCATTTTGAAGTCTTTTACACAAGTTTATCAAAATATTGCAAGCTTCATCTTTGGAGGCTAAGAAGAGTACCCAGGTAAACCTGGAGTAGTCATCAACAATGACGAAAGCATCCTCCTAGACTTTGTGTTCTAGTAGGTCCAAATAAACCTAAGTGGATAAGCTCTAAGGGTGTTCTAGTGGAAATATGTTTCTTCTTCTTAAAGATGGACTTAGTTTGCTTTCCTAGTTGACAAATATCACATATTTTATCCTTTACAAACTTAGTGCTTGGTAGTCCTCTTAAGTTCTTTTTAACTAATTTTGATAGTAAGTCCATACTAGCGTGTCCTAGTCTTCTATGTCATAGCCAACTTGCTTCATTCATGGCTACTAAGCATGTGATATCTTGAGATTTTAGATTTTCAAAATTTATGCAATACACGTTATCAACTCTTTTAGCGGTGAATAGAACATTATGTTTTTCTCTATTTTCAACAATGCATTTTTCTTGTTTGAAGATTATGTCAAATCCTTTATCACGTAATTGGCTTATACTTAAAAGATTATGTTTCAACCCATCTATCAACACAACATCATCAATGGTCAAAGAAGATTCTTTACCAATTTTTCCAATTCCAATGATTTTACCTTTAGCATTGTCGCCGAACGTGACATATCCACCATTTTTTTGCATTAGTGTGGTGAATTTGGATTTATCTCCGGTCATGTGCCTTGAACACACGCTGTCCAAGTACCATTTGTCTTTTGATGGGGTTGTCCTAAAGCATACATACAAGAAGGGTTCAATGTGTTATTTTTAGGTACCCAAACCTTCTTAGGTCCTTTAATTTTAGATTTATTTTCTTTGACTTTCCATACTTTCTTGACTTTACCATTTTTTCTTTTAAATGGGCATTCAAATTTTATATGTCCTTTTTTTATTACACAAGAAGCATGTGGTGTGTTCATAGATATTTGTGGGAGACGTGCTTGCATAATATTTTGATTCCTTTACAAAGTATCCCATATGTAGATTCTTTTTCTTTTTGTTTTCAATTCCATTATATCCAATTCCTTCTTTGTCTAATGACGTTCTTTGGGTTCCAATCAACTTTTCAAAGTTCGCTTTTCCTTTTGTAAAATTGTAGATGATTTTGTCCTTATCCTCAATTTTACTTTTAAGGTTTTTTATTTCTAACTCTTTCTTGCTTTTACCATTCACTTGAAGTTTTACCAAATCTTGAGACATCTCATTTATTTTCTTCATAAGATCATCAATATTTGTGTCTTTTTTCTTTTTCAGTAGATATTGAGGTTTCTAGTTGATTTTTTAGCTTTTCATTTTGTTGTCTTAAAGCTATGTTTCTTTTTGTTACTTTTATGAACCCATTATGTAATGCAAACAACTCCGCCTGAATTTCTCTATATGATGACATACTTTCACATGAGTCACTACATGATTCATGACTAGATTCTTCAGATGAGCTAGAATAGTAATTTACCTCAGCATTTTTTGCCATGAAGCAGATGTTCATTACTTCTTGTTCACTTGATTCGTTCTCCGATTCACTTGAGCTTGTGTTATCCCATGTAGTAGCTTTCGTACCCTTTTTCTTCTTCTTTTTGAGCTGTGGACAATCAAGTTTAATATGTCCAACCTTTTTGCAATTGTAACATGTAGGAGGTTCATTCTTAGTTTCCTTTTTGCTTGTTTATACTTTTTCCGATTTTGAACCTCTATACTTTCTAGCAAATTTCTTATTTTTCTTGAAGAATTTTCTGAGTCTCCTAGTGAGCAATAGTATTTCATCATCATTGAATTCATTATCATCTTCTTCTTCACTAGAACTTTCTTTTGCAGCTTTAAAGACTATTGATTTCTTTTGTTTCTTATTTTCAGAATTCCTTTCATTCATAGCCATCTCATAGGTGAGAAGAGATCCAATTAGATCATCTAGGGAGGTATTCTTGAGATTTCTTCCTTCCGTAATTGCTGTGGCTTTAGGTTCCCAAAGTGGTGGAAGTCCTCTAAGGATTTTTCGGATCATCTCATATGTAAAGTAGTTTTTCCCTAAGGCATTGAGGGAGTTTATTATATGGGTGAACCTAATGTACATACTAGTGATAGTTTCATCCGGATTCATCCTAAAGGCTTCATATTCGCTGGTGAGTATATCAATTCTTTTATCTCTACCATCAATTGTTCCTTTATAGGTTACCTCTAATTTATCCCATATTTCTTTGGCTGCTTTACATGCCATGACCTTATTGAATTCATTTACATCAAGAGCACAATATAATGCATTCATAGCACTTGAATTTACTTGTAACATCTTATGGTCATTGTCGGTTATCTCATTTTCCTCTTTAGGTATTTCTTTACCATCCACAATCTTAGTGGGGATAAGGTCACCTTGTGTGACAACTTTCCATGTTTTCCAATCCATAGTTTGTAAGTAAATTCTCATTCTTTGTTTTCAAAAGGTGTAGTTTACACCGCAGAAAATAGGTGGTCTAGATGAGGATTGACCTTCAGCAAAGGGAGATACACCTAGGTGTGCCATAGGGATCTTTGTGTAGCTTCTAGGTTAAAATTTACTACAACCTGGCTCTGATACCAATTGAAAAGTAAGGTGTACTCCCAAGAAAAGGGGGGGGGGGGATGAATTGGGATTTAAAAAACTTTCTTTGAACTCTTTTATTAATTCTTTCTCAACTCTTCACACATGTATGGTTTGACTTTCAATCACAAATTCAACCAAGCATCAATTTAATTTTAAGTCTTTATGGATGAGTATATCAATTTGAATGCTTTGCAAGTTTCTCAATACTTCTTTCAACAAATTAAACCAAAACTTAATAAGTCAATTCAATCAATCAAGATAAGCTTCACAATATGAAATACTATAACAATTCCAACAAGCTTCCAAGATTCAGTCTTTTGATATTGAGTTGTAGCTAATGAATGACTTGTATAATGAACGTACTCCCTTACAAGGTTTCCACAAGATTCAATCAATGTACTCCCCTTCATTCAAGGTTTCCACAATTCCCAACCACAAAATAATTTCTAGCAATTTAAATCAGCATTTACGTAGTTTATATGTGATGAAATTTAAAAGAGAATAGGGAAGAGAGTGACACCCAGATTTTTACGAAGTTCGGCTATACCCACCTACGTCCTCGCCTTAGGTACACCACTCAAGGATTTCACTATACCACTCCTTTAACCGGGCGGAGCAATTCGTTTACACACTCCTTCAAGTAGGATGGAGCCCTCCTCTCCTAGTGATACCCCACGCTTGGTAATCCAACGATTCAACAATCCTGAACCGTCAAAAACTACAAAAACAAGAAAAATTATTGTGTAGAAAGATCACTCTCAAAATAGAGCTGATTAGTATAGGTTAAAGAACAGCTAATATACTTCAATTTAAAATATCAATAAACAATTGAATTGAAGCTCAGAAAATTTATCACCGGGATCTTCTTTCTTTGATTGAAAAACTCAGTATATGTGCGCAAAGATTGGTGAGAATAGATTAGCAAGACACAGTGAAATCTCAGCAGAGAGTATGAGCAAGAAAGCTTTTGAAGAGTATTGGCAATAAAACTTGATTGCTGATTGTAATTCTTGATTGTATGTAGTTGTATAAAATCTTTTGGTTTTCCATGTATTTATAAGAGTTAAAAAGCATCTATTTCGTGTTCCCCAAGTGACTTTGAGTATTTCCCAAGTTGTTACAAAGATTGGGGTCCAAAAAATCTAATTTGGAAACTTTTCTTGCGTTTTAAAAATAGCCATTACGGAGTTCAGTCGACTGGACTTAATGGGGATAGTTGCCTAGACTTTGAATTCAGCCAAATATCAAAGTCAGAATGGGGGTTACTCACCTAGACTCACAGGGGTTAGTCGACTGCGCCTATTTTGTCTTCCTAAATTAATTCAGCATAAATGTCAGTCGTCTGGATAGGAAAAAATTCATGCTTTTATATTGTTTGTTTCCAAAAACTTTTTTGAGCTTTTACTTGCCAAATTACTTTTGAGTCTTCTGAAGTTATTTTTCGGAGTTTTTCAAAATTTGGTCTCTAAGTCAATAATTAATCCTAATGGGCTTCAAAGCATCCATATTGACTTTTAAATGAATTACTTACATAATACTTTCTTAAGACTTAAAAATAATCTAAATGCGAAGTCTTCATGTATATCTTTCTTTTGAGTCCATCTTGACCTTGAGCTTCAATACTCTTTAAGCTCGCATCAAATTGGTCTATCTTTGATCGTTTAAGCTTTCATTTGACCACTATTCTTTGGAATGTAAACTTTCAATTCAGCTTGTGATCACTTGATTTTGAACTCATATGCTTGATTCTTGAAACATCATCACTGTAACCAAAATATGTTAAATTCCCTTGATTTGTTATCATCAAAATAAGATTCGTAAGCCTTGTTAGGCTAACAGGAGTCACCTGAGGAAGAGCCAGGGGCCGCAGAAGTCACTATTGGGGGTACAATAACAGAAGTCTGAAATGCCTTGGCTTGACCATTATGAGGGCGGATACGACAGTCTTTGATAATGTGACCATTCTTCTTGCAATAAGAGCAATATTTCTTGGAACAATTAGCGGCGATATGCCCAAATTCCTTGCAGCAAAAACATTGCAAGGTGCTAGAATGCACAGGCAGTCCTTGTCGTTGAGCAGCATAAGCCACAAGGATGGACATTGAACTACCATGAGATTGATCCAGAGTAACTTGAGTACTAAGTTGTTCTTCACGATGTAACTCACCAAAACAAACATCAAGAGAAGGAACAAGAGAGCGATTCAGCACAGAAGAGCAAACAGAATCATACTCCGGGTGGAGTTTCATAAGAAACTGATCACGACAACTAGTCTCGTGAAGACGTTGAATAATGGAAAGAGAGGCAACAGGAATATCCGCAGTAGCTAGGTCATAATATTCGTTCCAAAAAGTCAAAAACGCCGAATAATAGTCTTGGATGGAACGAGTGTCATGTTTAAACATGGAAATCACGTGCTCTAACTGAAAACAACGGGCACTGTTATCTTGATGATATACTTTCTTTAAGTTCACATGGAGTTAGCGGTGCGATGAGGCCGCAAGTTGGGGACAATATGTGGCTCAATCGAGCCAAGAAGCCAAGACATAATCCGAGCATCAAGCACAACCCTTGTCCACCATAGAACTTCCCTAGGTACTCTATCATACGCTCCTTGTCCACCATAGAACTTCCCTAGGTACTCTATCATACGCTCTCTCTAAGTCAATAAATACTCTATGTAAGTCCCTTTTCTTTTACCTGAACTTTTCCATTAATCTTTATAAAAAATATATAGCTTCTGTAGCCAAATTGATTTTTTGAGATCTTCGTTTGTAGCCTTAATCTTGGTTCAACTACCATTTCCCATAGTTTCATTGTATGACTCATAAGTTTAATTCCATTATAGTTATTAACTTATTACAATTTTGAATATCTTCTTTATTTTTGTATATAGATATTAAAGTGCTTTCCTCCATTTGTTTGACATTTTCTTAGCTTTAATAATTGTGTTAAATAAATTAGTTAATCATATAATTTTGTTATCACCTAGGCATTTCCAGACTTCAATTGGGATGCTATTTGGTCCTATAAATTTTTCATTTTTCATGTTTTTTAGTGCAAACTCTACTTTGTTAACTCTAATTTTGTGAATAAATATAATATTTTTAGCCTTTTCCTCATTTTATTAATTCTAAGTTTAAGCCTTATACTTGGTTTTCATTAAATAACTTACTAAAGTAACTTCGCCATCTTTCTTTATATCTTCTTTCTTAACCAAGACAATATCATCCTCGCTTTCCCTTTGTTTAATCATTGGGATGCACACACACAACATAGGATAAATACAGATATTTAAACATGAAATAATTAAATAAATTCATCAAAATCAAGCAAAAAGTCTTTAAAACATTCCCAAAATTATTCAAAAAATTTTTCAAGAAATTTTTTTCTAATTTTTTTTTTTGGAATTTTTTCTGCAATTTTATGGGATTTTTAAAGAATTTTCCTTCATTTTATTTATTTTTGGTATTTTATTTTTCTATTTTTTTGGTTGTTGGAGTCCAGAATAACGCAAATAATTTTTTATTTATTTTTTATGATTTTTTTTTTTGCTTTTAGTGATTTTGTTTTCTAAATTTTTTACTATTTTTCGATATTTCAAAAATTAAAAATGAATTAAAAATCAAATTTTAATTTTTTAAATAAACCTGTGGTTAGGGATGGGTTAGACCAATTCAACCGTTCTAAACTAGGTCAATGGGTCAACTTAAGTCGACTTGAGTCAGACCAGGCTGATCCGGTCATGGAAGAGGATTGCCGCGTATCAATCAGCGATGGCAACACGTGGCGCAAGATTTTTATTTTTATTTTATTATTTTTTTTGATTTTATTGCAACAGGGTGACAGCAACTTGGTGTCACTCGTCTTGTGGTAGAGCACGACAGGTGTTGGACTTTTAACGTGGATCGCTGTCGCGGTAGCAATCTAGATATCCAGAGAAAATTCATATTGGACTGCCTGGATCGCACCACATCACTCCCCAAATGTGCGGTCTTGGCTGTGCCACGTGCCACTATCTGTATAGTGACACGTGTCTTACTAATTTTTTTATTTGAAAATCTAACATTTATTTTATTTTATTTTATTTTACCTTTTCTTTTCTTTTTGTTTGTTTTTCTCTTCTCCGCCTGAACACTCTCTGTCTCTGTCTCGTAGCTCTCTCCCTCTTTGCTGTTCTCCCTATCTCAAAACTCTCTCTCTGCTCCTTGCATCGCACTCTCTCTCTGCTTTTCGCATCTCTGTCTCTGTTCTCTCGCAAAGCTCCCTTATCTCATCTCTCTCCCTCCGTCTTGCTCATAGATCTCTCTCTTTCTTTTCGATCTCTCTCCCACCACTCTCTTTCTTTTATTCATGGCCCTCATCTCACCTTTTCTGCTCTTTCTCACTCAATTTCTTTCTTTCTCATCTCCTTTTCTATCTTCACATTTTGATTTTTTATTCTTTCGTTTTACAGGTTAAAACCCAAATCCACGACAATAGCAGAGAACTTCAAGTTTGCCTTACCCTATTGGAATTTGATTAGAAAAGGTATCACTTTTCTCTCTTCATTCATTTTCCATTATTGCGTGATTTGTTTTGAGAGTTTTATTGCACTTTCCTTGAATTTTCTGTGTTTTCTTGTGAACCAAAAAAAAAACTGAAAATTGATTAGGGTTCAGGCTTGATTTTAAGTTTGATTAGGCTGCAGGTTAAATGAGTTAGGCCTAGTTAGGTTCGGCCCAATTGGGCTATGGGCTGACCTAGTTAGGTTAAGTGAAGTCAAATGAGGCCTAGCCACTTGGGCTTGGCCTTGTCTCTTATATTCATTTTCCATTATTTTGTGATTTGTTTTGAGAATTTTATTGCAATTTCCTTGAATTTTCTGGGTTTTCTTGTGAACCAAACAGAAACTGGAAAATTCATTAGGGTTGAGGCCTGGTTTTAAATTTGATTAGGCTGCAGGTTAAATGAGTTAGGCCTAATTAGGTTTGCCCCAATTGGGCTATGGGCTGACCTAGTTAGGTTAAGTGAAGTCAAATGAGGCCTACCCAGTTGGGCCAGGCCAAATGAGATTCAGTTTGGGCTTAAGTTAGTTTAACATGGGCTTGAGTTAATTAGGCTATCTGGACTGGGCTTGGGGTATCAAGCTAAACTAGGTTAACTGGGCTGGGCTATTTTAGGCCAAGTGTTAGGGCTTGACAGTGTGACCTCGGTTAAATGGGGAGGAGAGATGTCTTCACTTGTCCTCGCCAGGGATTTTTATAGTGGATGTTGAATTACTCCGATGATGGCTTGTGTGGTTGCCTTGTTGATTGAATATAACAACTAGTTGTACGTATCATTGAGTATGAAGGTCGCTTGTCTTCATGAATTCGTTATTGTTGGAACTGATATTTCGTGACTGTAAATGGCTTCTGAAAACCTCTCAAGTGTTCATGATAGCCTCAACGAGTGCCGCGCGGCCCGTTAATTGAGTTGAAATTGGGGGTCCATGACAGTTGGTATCAAAGCACGGTGTGCATGAGCCCGGGGTGCGTGAACACTATGGGTTGAAAAATGAGAATTTGAAATTTTGTAAAACAGAACAATGCAGAGGCATGTGAGGCAAGGGATGACTTAATAGAAGGGCGTTCCAATAGAATTTGAGGCTGCCAAAGAGATAATTGATTTTGAAATTGTGGAACTTGAGTAAGTCACTCCTTGTATAAAAATCCTTGGCATGGAGTAGTTGAAACCCTCGAGAATAGGTTGAAATACATTGAGGGCATGATGCCATCTCCCAACTTATGAAGGAGAAAGACAAACAGAGCTTGCGGTATTCGAAAGGAAAGATTGAGCAGTCGAAAACTCATCGAGGGTGTGATTCCATACATAATCCCGGAGGTAGTGCCAATAGAGCTTGAGGCCTCCCTACGGGAAGCAAACCAATAGAGCTTGAGGTCTGCTAAAAAGTATTGAGCCGTTGCTTTGAGTAGGCTGAAACACATCGAGGGTGTGATGCCATCCATCATCCCAAGGGGTAGTGCCAATAGAGCTTGAGGCCTCCCTACGGGAAGCAGACCAATAGAGCTTGAGATCTACCAGAGAATATTGAGTTATTGGAAGCCTTGAGTAGGCTGAAACATATCGAGGGCGTGATACCATACATGTCCCAAAGAGTAGAGCCAATAGAGCTTGAGACCTCCTTACGGGAAACAAACCAATAGAGCTTGAGGTCTATATAAGAATATTGAGCTGTCGAAAGGCTTGAATAGGCCGAAACACATCGTGGGCGTGATGCCATCCATAATCCTATGGGGTAGGTCCAATAGAGCTTGAGGCCTCCCTACGGGAGTTATGGAGATCATTGCTAATGTTTGTGGGTGTAGAGATTTGAAAAGAATCCATGACAATTTAATGGGGAAGTTAACAGAGGACTTCTAGTAGGACTACAAAGAGATGGTAATGGTTCCAGCCAAGCATCCAGGAAAGTAGGCAAGGTGTCATGCCAAGTTGTTAAAATACCAATCCTGAATATCTTTGTAAATAAAATACAAATTAGGAAAGTGGGTAATTATGGGGGATTTGATATTATTCAGTAGGAAAATGTTTCCTTGTTTAGAATAGGTAATCGTATTATATATTGGATTGTACATAAAAACAAATCAATGAAGAAAATATTTTTCAATCGTTTCTTCTTTCATGGTATCAGAGCTAGGGTTTCTTGAACCCAACTAAACAATGGCTAACAACGGAGGCTCTACCCCCTCTGCAAACATCACGGGTGACTCAGAGGTTACGTCTGGTGGGGATACGAATGGACTGGATAACACAGTCTTTCCACTCTCATTGGAAAAACTAAACGGAAAAAATTCCCGTGAATGGGCTCAGTCCATGAAACTGATGATTGAGGGAAAAGGGAAGCTTGGTTATCTTATCGGTGAGCGGAGGAAACTAGACCCTTCCGACGTTGTAGCCTTGCAAAGATGGAGGTCCGAAAACTCCATGGTCACGGATTGGCTCGTCAACTCAATGCAACTAGCAATCGGAAAAATTTACTTGTTCTTGCCGACGGCGAAGGAAGTCTGGGAAGTCGTATGTGAGACGTGCTTTGATGTCGAAAGCTACTCACAAATCTTCGACATCAAGACCCGATTGTGGCAGATGAGGCAAGGTGAGAGAGGTGTTACCGAGTATTTCATGGAGATGACTCATCTCTGGCAGGAGCTCGATTTGAGCATCGATGAGGAGTGGGAGTGCTCCGGCGGCAGCACGCGATACCGAAGGAGGCTCGGAAACGAGAGGATCTTTGAGTTTCTTGCCGGCCTGAATCGAGAGCTCGACGACATGAGGGGACGGATCCTTGGCCAGTGACCTCTCCTTTCAACTTGAGAAGTCTTTGCAGAGGTCAGGAGGGATGAAAACAGGAGGCGGGTGATGCTTTGGCCTCAAAATGAATCCGTTGGGCTGGACCCTCCTGTACCTGTATCCACCCAAAAATTAGATAGGCTACACGCTGGGCCGGATGCCTCAGCTCTTATATTAAAAGGCCCAAGGGGACCTAGTCAACGACCACAAAGAGGAAAAATATGGTGCAAACATTGTCGAAAAACAGGTCATTCAAAAAATACCTGCTGGGAGATTCATGGAAACCCGGCAGATTGGAAACAAAGACAATACCAAAAAAATCGTGGGTACCAGGCCAGCACTGACAGATCAATTGAAAGATCACAAGGAGAGAACAACAATACCCCGTCCAGCAGTGCATTCAGTCCTGAACAGTTGGATCAGTTATATAAGATGATTTCATCAATACAAACATCGGGTCAGTCTTCCTCTGGTTCCCTGGCTCACCAAGGTAATCATCTGTCAGCTTTAAAAACCACATCTTGTTACAAATGTCCTTGGATAATTGATTCGGGTCCATCCGATCATATGAATGGGTCTTATCAATATTTTTCATCCTACTCACCATATGCCGGGAATTTGAGGGTAAAAATTGCAGATGGCTCTCTCTCACCAGTTGCTGGAAAAGGAAGTATTCGCATATCTGATTCCTTAACTTTACAATCAGTCTTACATGTCCCTAAGTTATCGTGCAATTTGTTATCCATCAATCAGTTAACAAAAGGCTCGAATTTTTCCGCTAAATTTGTTTCCTCTCATTGTGTTTTTCAGGACCTATCATTGGGGAAGATGATTGGCACTGCTAAAGCGTATGAGGGACTTTACTACTTTGAGGAGGCAAGCTTGAGTGAACTATGTAATACTGCAATTTGTGATTCTGCATCTACTTCTACAAATAGTGAACTTTTGTTATGGCATTCATGGATGGGTCATCCCAATTTTCAATATTTAAAACGTTTGTTTCCTTCTCTTTGTTCAAATAAAATGGCTTCTGAGTTCCAATGTGAATTATGTGAGCTTGCTAAACATCGTCATACTTCTTTTCCATCATCCATATACAAACCATCTCGCCCATTTGCTATGTTTCGCAGTGATGTATGGGGTCCCTCACGTTCCCTAAATCGCACCAATACAAAATGGTTTGTGACCTTTATCGATGACCATACTCGACTTTGTTGGGTCTACTTACTGAAAGACAAAACTGAAGTCCACTCCATTTTCATCAATTTTCATACCATGATTCATACACAGTTCTAGACTCATATTCAGATCCTACGTACTGATAATGGTACGGAATATTTTAATACCATCCTGAGAACTTATCTTCAAGATAATGGAATTGTTCATCAAAGTTCTTATGTGGATACCCCTCAACAAAATGGGGTTGTTGAATGGAAAAATAGACATATACTTGAAGTAGCCCAGGCATTAATGTTTACGACCCACATGAAACATTATTTTTGGGGCGATGCGATCTTAATAGCCACACATCTCATTAATCGAATGCCAAGTTGAGCACTCTCATTCGTCACCCCTCTTCAGAAATTTCAGGAACACTTTCCTACCTCTCGACTCCCTTCCAGTCTCCCACTGAAAATTTTTGGTTGTGCTGCTTTTGTTCATATCCATGCACACCGTCGCGATAAATTGGATCCTCGTGCCATTAAATGTGTCTTCCTTGGTTATTCACCTACCCAAAAAGGCTACAAATGCTATGATCCGGTCTCAAAACGACTCTTTGTTAGTCTTGATGTCACTTTCTTTGAAACCACTCCTTATTTCCCAAAGCCCTCTCTTCAGGGGGAGAAATGGAGTGAAGATCGGTCCTTTGATCCTTTTACTACTGAATCAGTGGTTACTCCAGTTACTCCATACCCTGACCCATCTATTGAGTCTTCCATTGCATTACTTCCCGACTTGCCAAACACGACTAAACACTTACCCTCAAGGGGAGATGCAGGAGAGCAAAACAACGCAGACATACTGGTTTACTCAAGAAAGCCGAAAACAAAGGAAAGGGAGAATCTCATACCTGAGGCACCAAGAGCATTGGAACCGGTGGTGGATCCGAATAATCATGAGCCCTTGCCTTATCCTGATCTGGTAATTGAGTCTTCCTCTGATAATTTTGCACCTGATGATATCAATTTACCTATTGCAATCGGAAAACAAACCAGGTCATGTACTCAATACCCTTGGTCGAAATACATGTCTTATAAGAGCTTGTCCAGGATATCGTGCATTCGTCTTTAATCTTGACGGGATGAAAATGCCAAAAAACATTTAGGAAGCTCTAGAAATACTAGAATGGTGAGAGGCAGTCATGGAAGAAATGCGAGCCCTAGAAAAAAATGAAACTTGGGAGTTGACAGATCTACCGAAAGGGAAGAAGTCAGTGGGTTGCAAATGGGTCCTCACAATGAAATATAAATCTAATGGAACAGTTGAAAGATATAAAGCCAGACTTGTTGCAAAAGACTTTACACAGACCTACGGCATTGACTATACTGAGACATTTGCACCAGTGGCAAATTTAAATACAGTTTGGGTTCTCCTGTCCCTGGTAGCCAATTTAGATTGGCTACTACAACAACTTGATATTAAAAATGCTTTCTTAAATGGAGAATTAGAAGAGGAAGTTTACATGACTATACCACCAGGATTCAATAGAACAGGCGAAGAAAACAGTGTGTGTAAACTAAAGAAATCGTTATATGGCCTCAAACAATATCCTAGAGCGTGGTTTGACAGATTCACAAAGGTACTAAAGAGTCAAGGGTATCAACAAGTGCAATTAGACCATACACTATTCTTCCAACAGTCTGAAGGAGGTAAGAGAACAATTCTAATAGTGTATGTTGATGATATAATCCTTACTGGTGATGATACTGTAGAAATGGAGAGATTGAAGAAGGCTCTGGTTACTGAATTTGAAGTTTAAGACTTGGGACAGATGTGTTATTTTTTGGGCATGGAAGTGGCAAGAACGAAAAAGGGAATTAGTGTTTTTCAGTGAAAGTATGTTACCGACCTCCTAGTTGAAACTGGCATGCTAGGGTGCAAACCCAGCGAAACCCCGATAGAAACAGTAAAGAGGGTTGAAGATTGTGGAAAACCAGTAGAAAAGGAGAGGTATTAGAGATTGGTTGGCAAACTGATCTACCTATCACGTACTAGACTAGATATTGCATTTGCAGTCAGTGTAGTAAGTCAACACATGCATTCACCAAAGGAAGTTCACTTAGATGTTGTATACAAGATCCTTAGATATCTCAAGGGATTGCCAGGAAGAGGACTCTTCTTTAAGAAAGGTGAAAGCAAGGAAGTGGAGATCTTTATAGATGCAGATTGGGCAGGATTAGTGGACGATAGAAGGTCCACCACAGGATATTGTACATTCGTTTGGGGAAATCTCGTAACTTGGAGAAGCAAGAAACAGAATGTGATGGCTTGTAGTAGTGCTGAAGCTGAATTCAGGGCAATCACTCAAGGGATTTGTGAAGGATTGTGGTTACGAAAACTATTGGAGGAATTACGGGTACCGATGAACCTTCCTATCAAACTCTATAGTGACAATAAGGCAGCTATTAGCGTCTCTCTTAATCCAGTTCAACATGATAGGACTAAACATGTGGAGGTAGACAGGCACTTCATCAAAGAAAAAATTGAAGAAGGAATTATATGTATGACTTATGTACCAACCAAGGAACAAACTGCAGATATCCTCACTAAAGGGTTGGGACGACAGAGCTTCGATGATCTTATTAGCAAGTTGGAGATGATTAATATTTATGATCCAACTTGACGGGGAGTGTTAAAATACCAAAATCCCGAATATCTTTGTAAATAAAATACAAATTAGGAAAGTGGGTAATTATGGGGAATTTGATATTATTCAGTAGGAAATTGTTTCCTTGTTTAGAATAGGTAATTGTATTATATATTGGATTGTACATAAGAACAAATCAATGAAGAAAATATTTTTCAATCGTTTCTTCTTTCACAAGTGCTAAAGGGGTTGGCCGGGTGAACGCTGTACGCTCTAGTAAGTCAACATGGCAGAGAAAGGGTAATGATTCACGCCAAACGCTAAAGGGTTGGCAAGGTGAACGATGCATGCTTCGGTTCGTATGGCAGGGAAAGTATAATAGTTCACGCCAAGTACCTAGGAAAGCAGGCAGGGTGACATGCCAAAGTGCGAAAAGGGTATGATGCGAGATTTGGTAGGTTTGAATACCCAAAAGACAACCAACTGGAATGGATTAGTCATATATCTTTTTGGTTCTTTACATGTCACGCTCTAACCAAGTTAATATAGAGACTTGGAAGCCTCTGATGACTTGAATGATGGTATGATGCGAGATTTGGTGGATTTGAATACCCAAAAGACAACCAACTGGAATGGATGAGTCATATATCTTTACGGTTCTTTACATGTCAGTTGTCTTAGTTACCGCACATAGTCGATGAGTTGTATCATTTTTCAGATTGTTGTTATCTCACATAGTCGATGAGTCGTATCCCTTTTTAGCTCTTTACCAGTCAGTAGTCGTGGTTAACTCACACAGTGGATGAGTTGTTTATCTTTTCATCTCTTTGCAAGTTAGTAGTCGTCGTAATATCACACTATGGATGAGTCTGTGTGCCTTTTCAGCTCTTTATAAGTGAGTATTCATGGTTCCCTCATACCATGGATGAGTTGTATAGAGTCGAGATTAAATACGTAGAGTATAACTTGGTAGACATGTAGTTGATCACGAAGGTCATCAACAACAAGAATGGGAAGTCTTCTTACAAATACATCGATGAGGTCGTCGTGAGTGGGGGAGAATGTTAGGGCTTGACGGTGTGACCTCGGTTAAATGGGGAGGAGAGATGTCTTCACTAGTCCTCACCAAGGATTTTTATACTGGATGTTGAATTACTCGGATGATGGCTTGTGTGGTTATCTTTTTGATTGAATATAACAACTAGTTATCATTGAGTATGAAGGTCGCTTGTTTTCATGAATTCATTATTGTTGGAATTGATATTTCGTGACATAAATGGCTTTTGAAAATCTCTTGAGTGTTCATGACAGCCGGATGGAATGTGTAATTATTGGCTGACTCTATGGAGGGAGAGCCTCGACGAGTGCTACGCGGCCCATTAATTGAGTTGAAATTGGGGGTCCGTGACACTAAGCCACCCAAACTGAGTTAGAGCTTAGGCTGAGGTAAATGGGTTAATGGACCCAGGGATGGCTTAGCATAGTTAATTGGGCTGGGCTGTTTTAGGCTAAAACACCCGGACTGAGTTAGAGCTTAGGCTGAGGCAAATGGGTTAATGGGATTGGTATTTTTGCAGGGATTTTTTGGCTTGGAAACCTGAGAAATTTTTTTTGGTATTTTAAGACTGATTGGGGAACCTGAGTATTCTTAAAATTTTAAAATGGGAATTAGTAGCAGGATTTATAAATCAAAATTCCTGGCTTTAAGGGTTCAGCAATTTCAAGCATACTAGAAAAAGAAACATCTAAATCCAACTAATGAGAAGCAACATTAGAGTAGTAAGCACTAACCTTATCCTCCTTACTATTGTGTTTCTGGACTACTCTGTCTGCAAGTTGACTAGTTGACTTCTCCTCTTCGCCTGAGCTCCAGTATTCTCTTTTTGACCTTCACTTTCAAAATCCAAAGCTGATCAAGCACCCAATGGGCCCACCTTCCAGCTTCTCTTCTTTGAACCTCGATCTCTCAAACTCCTTTTTTTTTTTTTTTTTTTTTTTTCATTTTCTCTATTCAATTTGTTCTCCAATTTGTTTCACAAAATTCTCTATCCAATGTTTCTCTTCCAATTTTTATTGAGTAGTTGTTCTCTTTAATTTGCTTCCCCCTCACTTTTTGAAAATCTATTTATAGGCCAAGAGAAGCACTTCCAATTAAATTTGATTGAACAGATCAAACTTAATGGATAAATCAAGTATACATTCAAATTGATCAATTAATTTGAATTTGTCCAATCAGAAATAATGTCTAATTGATCAGTTTTAGTTTGAATCAGTCCATCAAATTCAAAGCTAATTGGTTGATTTTATCTTAGAGTTATTGACTTAAACTTTCTTTTGTGTGTGTGTGCAGGTGCAAGCATGAAGGTGCTGCCCACCAGACTTTTTACTGCATTTTCCTGTTTTTGTTTTTTGCTTTTTTTTTTTTTGTTTTTTTTTTCTTTTTCCATGTATTTAATTTGAAACTGTTCAAAATGAATATAAATTGAATGGAATGGTCCGGTTTTTGCTATATAGAGCCCTAGACAAAATAGGGTGTCTACATCTAGCAATTTTAAATATTTCTCTTTCCTCATCTTTTGTATCTAATCTAGTATGCAAATTTTTACATGATCTATGTTTAGCTTCACTAATGGCCTTTTTGGCATCTTTTCTCGCCTCTTTATACTTATCAAAATTTTGCATGTTTTTACATTTTTGTCATGTTTTATTTCAATTTCTTTTTTTCTTTATAGATTTTTGTACATCTTAATCCTACCACCAATTTTCTTTTTATATTTGAGAATCATCCTTCACCGAAAATCTCTTTTGCTATCTTTTCAATAGGGCTAGCTATCCTATCGCAAAAAGTGTTTGTGTCTACACCATCCTCCATAGTGCAATCACCATTTTAATCATTTTATCTTTAAATTTTATTTATTTTCTCCCTTTAGGTTTCATCACCTTGTTTTGTTGCACTTATTTATTTTATCCATTCTCTTCTATTTTTTTAATACATATATCTAAGCTTTCACCTAGGATAACTTTACAATCCTTGCATGATAAACGGTCTACCCTCTTAGTTAGGAAAAAAACTATTTGACGTCTATTTTGTCCACTTTTGGAGGTTATTAAGTGTTCTTCTCTCTTATTAAATCAAGTATTCATTATAATAAAATAATATGACATGGAGAAGTCTAAGATCATCTCTCCAGACTCATTTCTGTCTCCATATCCACATCCTCCATGTATCCTTTTATAACCTTTATTATCTCTTTCAACGTGTCCATTCAAATCTGCTCTTATGAATACTTTCTTTGTCCCTGATATCCCTTGTAGAATACTATCCATATCTTCTCAAAATTGTCTCTTAAGGTTTTTTTTTAAGCCTACTTGAAGAGCATAAGCACTAATGACATTTATTATCTCTTGGCCTAAGACCATCTTGATTTTTATAATTCTATTCCTTACTCTTTTGACGTCTATAATGCTATCTTTTAAATTTTTGTCTGCAATACTTCATACTCCATTCTTATGTTTTTTTTTTTTTTTCTAGTCTACCAAAATTTGAATCCTGATTTTTATTTTTAATTTCTCTAGCTTTCTCCTCCACCCACGTAGTTTCTTGAAGGCAAATTCGATTAATTTTTCTTCTAATCATTATGTCCATAGTTTCCATGCTTTTACTCTTAAGTGTCTTTATATTCCAAGTTAATCTAATCCTTGTCTCCTGAACTAACTTCTTTACCCGTCCATGTCTAGAATGATGCGTGAACCCTTGCTCCAAAAGTATACATATATCTATTGATTATATGGATTACAAGCCTGGGTAGTCTACTACCAAGCAACTTGGTGCAAACATTTTGGCTTGTTGACCAGCCCCAAGCTTCTTAGGCGACTGTGTTTGGCCCAGGCTTGTACGAACTTGCGATAATATTAGAGCTTGTTCTTTCTGAAAATGTGTGTAGTAAAATGCTACACCAAATAGTGAAAGCCATATATAAAATTTGTGTGAGCCACCTATTGAAACCCACATCCCTTGATGACTGGATTAGTGAGTTATGATCTGCCGCATGGAAGATGTTGTGCATTTATGTGGGGAAAATTGTGATGCCCATTTCCCAATCCCATATTTGTTGTAAGGAGAAGATTTGTGTAGATGCTTGGGTAATTCTACTAACATTCATTTTGTCTTAATAGGTTTGGTCCGAGGCATTACAACTAAAGGCATGTAATGCACAACTCTGTTTTGATGACTAATTGAACTACTGGAACAGGCAGGTTAAACTGTTGGGATTGATCAATTTATTCCCCTTTTAAGATTGGCAACTAAGTGGGTTGACTTCTCTTATGTTGAAACTGTAAATCTTTTGATGAAACTTAAGAAAATAGTGCCTGCCGGAGAATGTGTCTGAGCTCCTGCATTGATGTTCTTCTGCAGTTCAGAAACAAAGGAGGTGCTACTGCTTCTGCAACTTACTGTGTTGTGCTCTATGCTGCTTAACATCTTACAGTGATTTGCAGTCTGGTTCATCATTCATTGCTTATTTCTCTTATACATCAGATCAGAATTTATATGTTCTTGTTTCATTATTTGCGTTATTGATGCACCACGTATGAAATGCCAATGTAATGATACTTGCTAGTATGAGAGATCAGTTTCTGTAATGTTTCATTTTGTTTTCAAGAAGGTGGAGAGGAAATCCATCAGTGTTTCTTCTTGTTGCATAGACTGAAAATTTGGTCACTCACTTAAGATGTGTAGTGTATGCGAAAAAGGACAAAAAAGAAGACAGACTCTGAGAGCCTGATCTGTTTTTATATCTTGGGTGCAGATGGTCAGCATTATCAAGATGGGTACACTGCTCGAAATATGAGGTTGGTTCAAGTCTCTTATTAATTTCTCATCAAGGTCCTCTTCATTGTCTAGGCTTTCCTGTACATTTTTTTTTTTATTATTATTTTTAAATTTATGATAAGATCCTTTTTTTTTTTTTGGTTTAAAACAAAATTAATTGCAAGGCTTCTTTTGTTTTGATGGAATGCCTCAGTTACTGTTGGGGAAAATAGAGTTGATTAATCTGTGTCTTTATGTGCAGTGGGTCAACAAAATAATACATCTAAATATATAGGAACCTAAAGTAAAGTAGTGTCGGCTGTGAACCACATAAAAATTGTTCTCTAATGATGGTATTGCCTTGTGTGGGTGGTACTGTGTAAACTCCTCCAAGATCAAACTTAGTTCACTCACAGCTCTTGCTCTATGGGCACATTGATAGAGAGATGAAATGAACTGTCCTGATCATTCCCTAGATAATATAAATATGGAACTATCCAATTGGCAAGAGAGAGAGAAGGGCCTATAGAGAAGAAGACAGAGAACTCTATGTTTGGCATGCTACACTTTGCTTTCTTTAAATAAATGTAAATACACCTGTAGGAATAGACAACTTTAAAAGTAGGAGTAAAATTGTAAAATCAAAATAGAGGCATTTGGAGAAGTTTTGGAACTTCTCTTTATTTCCAATAACCCCCCACAAGTTTCTAAACTTAAAAAATCAATTACACATGGATGCACATGTGCATGCTTGTGCATGCACACATACGGGCAAATAATACCGAACATTAGGCATGTGTATGTTTTTAACTAAAACCATGCTAAATGTTGTTTGTCTCTATTTGAGGGATCCGTAATGAGCAATGCCTTGAATTTGGTTCCTTTGATCAACTTCAACAATTTTTGCCCAGAATATTAATATGAGGAGTTGTTTGTGGGTTAGCATTACTAGAGGTCATGCATTTGATCTTCGGTTTTATGATAATATTGAAGAAAGAGGGCCAGTTCATTGTCGCAGTCTTGTGACCACTATCTTAGTTGAGTCTTCCAAGCATACGTGTGATAGTATCTTATAAATTTTTTTTGCCTCAACTCATTCTGAGTCACTCGTACAAGTACAATCACAATATGAAAGGGGAGATGCTGTCCCGTAATAAAATAGTGTTTTTAAAAATATAATAATAATATTGAGCCATGCTCATAGTAGCCACCCGTTGAATCTCCTTCATGATATCAATTACTTAATTTTCTTCTATTCATAGCTTCTTGTGGGCTAATCCCATTTCCCCACTGAATCAATCAGGTCAATTTGGGTTATTTGCAGTCAATAATCTCGACTACTAGGAATTGCTAATAATTTTATACCTTGCGCAATCCCTACACTTCCAATAAGTACTGCTTGTAAAGGTTAAATGTGAAATTACACCCAAAGCATACTTTTAATGTGGTATATGAGCACATTCAACTTCAATTAACTTGCAGGGAAATACAACCGACAGTGTTAAAAGGAAAATATTGTACACCCTCGTTCTAGGATTTTCAACTTTTTATGATAGCACACAATTTTTTTATGACAATGACAAAATGTCACGTACAGAATGTCCAACAGCAGTTTATTATCCCTCTAAATGCTTCTGCTGATAGCGTAAAGGCGTGCATTTTCATGGATTATCTCATCATATGCTATAATAGGGTACTTATTTCTAAAATCTTGCATGTGAACAAAAAAGCCAAATGACCATTTTTGTTTAAATAAGATCAAACAAAATTATATAAATATTCAAAATAATCATGTTAGTATAGCCTGAACTAAATTGGAGCAAACAATGTTATCAGGTACCAAACATATTTTTAACACAAAAATAAAACTAAATTACAATAATCTTAGTCCATACTTTCACAAACTGTTAGACAGCATGTAATTAGAACATGAGGCAAAGACATTCAAACTTTAAACTGTGACAAAAAATGGGAGGCCACAAATATTGTATAAATAAACAATGCGCAAAAGGTGAAATCCTGAATAACTAATATGTGAAGAAGTCTGTTGTGAGTTCACACAAATATTCAAATGATCTTGAATATCTTAATTTATATTAATTTATGGAAAAAATTAATGCACAGTTATAAACTTAATAGAATGTATTTAAAAATCTGGCAATGTTTGTACCAAATAGACTAGTGATTGGGGGAACTTCTAAAGTTATTCAATAGTGTATATGAAATGTGAGGACATTTCAAATGAAAAACCAGACAGATGAGCTGGCTGGCCATATAGGTTTTTGTATACACATGTATATAATATAATATCACATTTTTCCCAAAATTTTACATTTTTCAAACTGAGTTTTAAACTTACGTGGCTTCCAAAAAAAAAAAAAATTCGCATTTCAATGCCCGTTTTTTTTTGGATGGAAAAATAAATTCATTAGATAAAGAAAGAATGTACAAACAGGAGAAAAGACATCTCCTTAACAAATTCTGAGAATCCCCAGAAAACAAAACGAAAAGGAAAACACAAAAAAACAGCAAGCTCAAATCAGCATGCCCTTAAAAGTGACTTCCAATCCCGCTGAACATTTGTCAAACACATCCCCTTAAAAGTTCCATTGTCCACACACCACAAAGAAGCCATATAAAGCACTTTCTCCCGCACCAACCAGTATGGGATCTTCTTCCCTGAAAAAATACATAGATTACATTCCTTCCACAAGCCCCATAACACTGCAAATAAAGCTCATTCCATGATGCAATACCTTCCTTCCTCCTACCAAACCTCACAAAAGATATTGCCAAAAACTCCTCCACTGTTCTTGGCCAAACCCAACTTTCTCCAAAATAATTAAACTTATTCGAAGCCTTCCATGCAAAATCGCAATGCAATAAAAATGAGAAACAGATTATGAACAATCCAAACAAAGCATACACATATCAGATGATAGAGCCTTTAAAGGTCTTCTCATTTACAGCAGGTCATTCATATTTTTTCTATTAAACACAACCAGACCAAGAAACACTTTGATTTTATGGGGAATTTTGACCTTCCAGATTACTTTGTAGATTGGAAAGGAATGATTGGTACCAAGCAAGAAATTAAAGAAAGATTTGCACGAAATCTTGAGGAATCCAACAACCAAGAAGGGCTGTCATCTTTGGGTGACATCCTACAGTTGTTCAACAAAACTAACAAAGAAGATAATTCAATAGTTTCCCTATCATTCAAGGCTTTCCTAAAATGAAAATCCCATGAAGGTAGAGAACTGCCTGAATCTACAATTACAGAATAGATGGGGTCATTTTTCCTGAGCTCAAACGACATGAATGAGGAAAAACGAATGTTATAGCCCTTACCCGTAAAAAATTTGGTATGGGTAATAAAGAGAGAATAAATCTGTGAAATAACTTTCCACAGGCTTTCCGATGAACATCTAGAACCTAAATTAGTATCCCACCCATTCCCATGAAGACCAAATTTGCTTTTGATAAGTTTATGCCATAAAGAGGGCACCTCTAACGGGAACTACCAAAGCCATTTAGCCAAAAGAGCTATGTTCTTGGACACCAAATTTCCAAGACCCAAACCACCCTCTTTCTTGGTCTGACACTCTACTTCCCAATTCACTAAGTGATCTGAAAAACCCCCTACACTTGACCATAGAAAATCTCTCATAATTCTCTCCATCTTAATAGCAACTCCCATTGGGATTTTAAAAATAGACCGAAAATACAATGGAATACTATAAAGAGAAGCCTAAATTAGAGTAATCCTCCCTCCCAGAGGAAAAAAAAGGTTCCCCTCCACCTCTCTAACCGCTTAGACACTCTCTCCACCACGCAATCCCAAAACTAGCTACTTCAGAATTGCCCCAAAAGGGAACCCCTAAATAGGACATCAACCAACCCAACTTTGCATACCTCACTTGCAAGGGTAGTTCCATGACACTCTATGGGTGCATTAATAACCGCAATACCTCTCTTTCCCATATTAATCTTCAACCTGGATGCCCTTTCAAAAATTTGAAGAAACTCCACTATATTTAGAACAAAAAACTTATGGACCTCCAAGAAAAAAATAGTATCATCTGCAAACTGATCTTTTCCCTGCCCACTTTAAGACCTTTCACTAACCCTTATCCACTATCCTATCAACCAAGCTACTCAAAGCATCCTCCACTAAGACAAACAAAAACACAGAAAGAGAATCCTCTTGTCTAATCCCCCTTGTGGCCCTAAACCAAGATTTAGGCTCACCATTTACTATCACCGCAAAATTCATATTAGACATACACCTTTTCATCCATTTACGCCATTTTCAGCAAACCCCTTTCTCACTAAATCTTATCTAAAAAGTTCCAACTCTCTCTATCATAAGATTTATTTATTTATTTATTTATTTTTCAAAGTGCACCTTAAAAACAAGCCCCTCCTTCCTTCTCCTAATATCCTCAATGGTTTCATTTGCAATCAAAATTGCATCCGCAATCTGTCTTTCCCCCCACAAACGCATTATAGGCCTTAGAAATAATCCTATCAAGCACCACTCACAACCTATTAGCTAGAACTTTAGTGATTGTTTTATAAACACTAGAAACTAGGCTAATCAGAAATCACAAGTGACCTATTTTTCTTAGGCACAAAAGTAATAAAAGTAGAATTAGTCCTCTTGCTGAGAATCTCATTCCAATAAAATTCATTAAAATTTTTTGGAAGGTCATTCTTCACCACCATCCAACAATCTTGACAAAAAGCTAAATTAAAACTGTCAGACTCTGGGGCTTTATCCCTCTCCATCCCAAAAACTATGGCCCTAACTCCCTCTTCCTCAAAAGGTCTCTCTAGCTAGGCTATTTTGTCATCAGGAAAAGGTTCCCACTCTAATCCTTTCACCATCGGTCTACTCTCATCCTCCCCAGAATACTGATTATAATAGAAATCTGTGATCTGTGAAGCAATTCTATTAGAGTCCATTATAATAGCCCCCTTTTCCACCTCCGACTCCCTAATCAAATTCTTTCTCTTTTTTCCACTAGCCATCCTACGAAAAAAATTTAGAATTACAATCCCCATCTCTAACCCACGTAAATTTCGTCTTTGCCTTCAAATTCTCATTTCCTTAACAATTGGCTGTTCCAATTCATTTTTCAAAGAAATTCTTTTGCCTCTTCATCCCTCAAAAGAGTCACTCCCTTTTTGTCTAACTCTTCCAAATTTCCTATAATATTACACTTTTTAACCCTTATATCTCTGAACACCTCCCTATCTTATACATTCAGTTTATCTTTCAACCTTTCCAACTTAAAAAATCAAAACCCCTCCCAACCCCTTTCCACATTCCCACTCCATGAATCCCTTACCAAAGATTGAAAAGACCTATGATCTAAGCACATATTCTCGAACCTAAACGTGGTGGGGTCCCAAAGAAATTTCCTAGATTCCAATAGTATAGGAAATGATTAAATGTGGGTCTAGCTGATACAACTTGAGAAAGATTAGGAAACTCCTCCTCCCATTCATTAGAAAGCAAGAACCTATCAATTCTACTAGCCACCTCCCTAGCCCCACCCAATAACCACGTAAATTTGGCATTACCCAAAGGAAGATCCCACAACTCGCACTCCCTAATAACCAAATCAAAATTCTACATAGATGCATTAACCCTACCACTGCCCTTATTTTCTTGAGGGAACTTGATTGCATTAAAATCCCCCCAAATCCACCTCGGCGAACAAAACCCAGAAACAAAATAAATCTCATCGCAAAAAAGAATCCCTAAGAGCAGGCCTAGAAGGATCGTACACAAAGGAAGTTCGCCATTGATCTCTCTCTCTTATTTCAAGAAGGACCAAAAGAGAGAAAAAACCCACTAAACTATCCACTCTAGTAATAGACCTAGTACCCCATAACACTAGAATGCCTCCTGCCGCACCCAGAGAGGGCACAAAAGCCCAATCCTTGCACCGTCCATCCCAAATACCTTTTAACAACCTCCCCATCTACTAACTCAAGCTTAGTCTCCTGCATCAAAACTATATCAGGAGAGTTCCTATGCAAAACCTCCCTAATCAAAAACCTTTTCCTAACATCCCCCAACCCCCTAACATTCCAACTAATGATCTTCATAATTGAACACGCTTACCCCCTTTCCTTGCCCCCTTCCTTCCCTCATTATTAATGCAAGAAACCAGGTTTTTTGGTTCTTTTTTCACCCTTTTTCCCCCTCATAAGTTTTTGGACTTAACCCCAACTTGACTTCAGCACCTACAAGATCACTAACATTAACCTCATATCATATAAGAGTTCATTTTGGTCTCTGTAGTCCCTCTCACTAGCCCCTCGATCAGCACCAATGTCACTCCCCCCCATAAATTCCCTCATTGTGCCATAAAGGCTCATACGGAAAAAAAGGACTGAACAAGAGTAGGAAGAATACCTTTTCTAGGTTTTGAAGAGTTCATATTACCAGATGGATCCAATCTCCTCATCCTTACCTCTCCCAACACCTTGAGGACTAACACCAACGACCACCTTTTCAAGAATAGGCTTAGGAGCAAGGTGCAAGAGCCCCTCATTAAACAAAGTTATATTCTGATCATACCTGTGTTTAACATAACCTTCTAACTCTTGCCCGATATCAGAGGACGCTAAAGGCCTCTCTTCCTATGCAAGCTGATGTGCAAGTGATTGTTTCTTACTCAGTAATACCTCTTCATCAAGTTCTCCCTAATCCTTTCTCCTCCCATATCTATCTCATTTCTCAGCTGATCAACTAATAAGCCAGAATAAGAATCACAAAAGCTGTTGAGATCTTCATCTATTTATGAACACCCCTCGTCATCATCATCCATATGTGAACCTTCACATTCAATAGAAAGCAACCCCTTGCTATAGCTAGGATCAGTTTTGAGAAAAAAACTGCCCTCTTTCTGCTGAACTGAATTTTGTATATAATCCTCTAAATTAGTCCTCTGCAAGAGTATATCATTAGAAATCTCTACCTTCCCTTCATCTGAAGCACACTTCTCCCCTTTAGTTCTGCCGTTGTGTCCATAGGTCGTCCAGTCTTATCCATAGAGATATCGTCCTTTGGAGAAACCTTCTGAGTATGCTCCCTAGTCCCTTCTACCTTTGGTCTTGCTTCTTTAATAACTGTCACAATTCTGCCCTCACTGCCTTCCTTATTTTTCTCTTTAATGTTCTCTTGGGATTGGGCAAAAACATAAATTAACTTGTCCTCTGGTATAGACCCACCACCTCCTACCCCTTTTTCCTTTAATTACCCATTTAGTGTTTGTAAGAGGCCTGCTGACCCAAAATTCCCTCTCCTAGATCCCTTATTAAATTTGGATGCAATGTCAAACTTTGGGCTAGATAGGGAAATTACAAAACCTTTCCTTTCACAGGATTCCCAACGTTCTTTCCCTGAATCTAATTTTCCCCTTGTCAACACATCTCTAGCGACTTTTGCAAATGCTTGCTTCTCTGGTTTGCTCAAACCCCAACTTTGCTCCATCATCAACCTTTCTTGTCTTAATGTGTTCAAAGAACTAGAGCATGGTATTAAATAATGGCCGTTATGTAGCGTAACGGCCGTTACGTAACGGAAAAACAGGTGGCTGATACCATTACAGGCCACATTAGCAGTGAGGAGAAAATTCACATGGTCCGTAATGGCCCATAACAGCCGTTACACTAACATTACGGCATGTTAGGGCCGACAACCCCTTACAGCGTACCTTATCTCTTTGAATCTGCTCCATTTTGTGCATCTCTCCTTCGTCTGATCTCATCATTTGAAGCCTCTGAAGAACCAAAAAGCAGCTTCGAGCCTTCAAGCCTTTGAAACCTTAGATCTGTCGTGCTCTGCAAGCTGAGTTCCCTCTTCACTCTTCAGTCTTCACTCGAATCACTCTTCGAGTCTTGGTCTCCTTCTTACAGCTTTGATCTACTGATCTGAAGTTTCGAAATCCCTAAAATCCCCAAAATCAGCTTCGTATGGGTTTGCCTCCCTCAATCCTCCGTCATTCGTCTCCTTCGTCCAGCATAAAACCCAAAAATCAGCTTCGAATCTTCGAAGCCTTCAATTCCTCCAAAATTTGGAGGCTTGTAGGTTGCAGCTGTAGCAGCTCTCTCGTAGGCTCGTAGCTTCCGTGGGAGTCGGGAGTGGGTAAGTGGTAAGTTGGTAGTGGCCAGTGGGTATGTTGCTTCTTCACTCTTCACGTTATAATTTAGTTTGTTTTATAATTTCAATTTATACTTTATATAAATTGTAAATTTTTTGTTTGTTTTAAATTTCAGTTTATTTAATTAGTATATAAATTGTAAATTTCAGCTTTAAATTTAGTTTGTTTTATAATTTCAATTTATACTTTTAAGAATTTTAAATTTCAGTTTATTTAATTAGTATATAAATTGTAAATTTTAGTCTGTTTTATAATTTCAGTTTATAAATATATTAGTATATAAATTTAGTTTATTTATTATTTAATTAGAATATAAATTAACAATTGTAAATTAGTAATGATTGTATAAGTAGAATTTATTAATTAAAATAAAAAATTAGTATATAATTTTTAAAATATAAAATTAATAGAGTTACTTAGACTCTTAGACAGTTGGAACCTAGAACATAGAACTTAGAAACTTAAGTTTACAAGTTTAGTAAAAAATTATTAACTAATATTCTACATATTTTTTTTAATACCTTGACAGCTAATAATTTAATATTAGATCTACAATTTATAATAAATTCTAATTTGTACACAATTAGTCAAGTCTTAACTCTTTAAGTGACTCAAGTTCCAGTATATTACCATTTAAATAATTAAATTGTAAGATTTACAATCCATTTTTTTTTTTTTTTGTTAATTTGTAAATTTTAATATATAGCCGACCCCACTTAGTGGGACTAAGGCTTGGTTTTGTTGTTGTTGTAAATTTTAATATAAATTATTGTATTATATATGTATAAATCAACTAAAATTTTTAGTAGTTAGTAATTAACTAATTAATTAATTATGTACCATTTTATTCTTAATTTATTGTATAAGGATGATAACTTTTTTTTTTGTTTACTTGTGTAGAAGTCATCTAATTAAGCACCAACATAGACAAGGAACTGAAGAGCTACCTAGTGACGACATTGGTTGGCATTTTGCTACTCCAGTGGAAGGTAGTAGGCATGTTGTCTTATGTAAATTATGCGAAAAGACAATTGAAGGAGGAATTACACGATTGAAACAACACTTGTCACATAAAAAAGGTCAGGTGTCTTTGTGTAATGTAACAATGCAGGTGAGAGAAGAAATGATGAAACATCTACAACAATATGTAGGGAAGAAGAAAGACAAACAAAAAAGGCAAGATGAAGTAAAAGCTCAAATCAGAGGAGATTTTTAAAATTTGAGCCACAAAGAAGATTCAAATGATGAAACAATGAAATTTGCTCGACAAAAAAGCATATGAGCACAACAAGAATGGGAAGAGAGACAAAGATTTAGGGCAAGAACCGGTGGAAGTGGTAATTATTATGAATAGGGTGGTGGCTCTAGTAGTGGCAGTGCTAGTGGTTTTGGTAGAGCTCGGTCACAAAGTGTCCGAGAAGCTAGAGGCAGTGGGCGACAATGGATTAACCCTAATGCCCCTGAAGCTAGATTAAGAGCAAGGGATTCTACTCTAGAAAGGAGTAGGAGTGCCAAACGACCAAAAATAAATACCAAAATTTTGAAGGGTTTAAGAAGTCAATTAGGAAAAGCAGTGAGCAAATTCCTAATTTATAATCTAATTCTAGCGAACGTAGCTAACTCTCCTTTTAGCAGTCGATGCTTAATGTTACTGCAGATGTTGGAAAGGGGGTGAAGGTCCCATCACCCTATGAGGCATTTGAAATATATTTAAAGCAAGAGTATCAGGAAATGAAAACTTATATATCTTCTTTTGCTGGCATTTGGAATGAGAGGTGTAACCATTATGTGTGATGGTTGGTCAGGGCTCACAAGAAAACACATAATAAACTTTTTACTTTACTCTAATAGAGGCATTGTTTTCCACAAGTCAGTTGATGCCTTTGATGTGCCGAGCCGAACAACTGAATTAGGTAATTTTCTAAATTTAATTGACTTAAGCCACTTGATGACTTGCATATTTTTAATTAAGTAGTAGTAATTGTTAAATCTATATTTTCATTTCAGATTAATGGATGAGGTGGTTGGAGAAATTGGAGAGGAAAATGTTTTCCAAGTAGTAACTGATAATGAAGTTGCAATAAAGGCGGGAGGGAAATTATTATTTCAAAAGAGACTCAATATCTACTGGACAACATGTGCAGCTCATTGCATAGACCTTATTCTTGAAGACATTGATAAGAAAAGTAATGTGAAGAAGGTCTTAGAAAATGCTAAAATAAAAACTTCTTTTATTTACAACCACACGTGGATAGTGAATTTCATGAAAATATTTACAAATAATAGAGAATTGCTTCGTCCTGGCATAACTCGATTTGCCACAAACTTTATTGCCTTGGAGACCATTATTAGGCATAAACAAGCATTAAGGGAAATGTTCACATCTGGTGTTTGGAAAAAATCAAGGTTTGGAATGGGAAAATCTAGCCCAGCATATGATGCAAAGAATATTATCTTACGGAAAAAGTTTTGGCAGAAGGCCTCTGATATGATTAAAGTACATGAACCCATAGTGAAAGTTCTAAAATTGGTTGATGGTGGTGAAAAACCAACAATGGGTTTCATGTATGAGGCAATTGATAGGGCAAAGTTGGCAATTCAGAAAGATTGCCGCAACTACAAAGATTATTGGAAAATTATCAATCATCAGTGGAGTTTTCAATTGCATCAAGACTTACATGCAGCTAGTAAGTGTAAATAAAATACAATTTCTTATTATTTCAACTTTTAAATCATTTGTAGTTGCATTAAAAGTTACAACACTAATACACTATTATTCAACATGATTAATATATTTGTAAATTTAATTTTAGGATACCTTTTGAACTCCCAATTTCTGTATGGTGCCCCACCATCTTTTGAAGTTGTTCGAGAAGTTATGGATGACTGGTGCTCGATATAGACACTCAAATTTGGGCTATTAATCAAGTAAGTATTGGTTTTGTTGAATAATGAATTATTTTAGCATTTTGTCATTCTTTCTATAATATATATCTAATTAATTAATTATACTTACAATCTTTGCTTTTTTAGTTGTTGCTATATCGGGATAGGCAGTAGACATTTGGAACTCCACTAGCTCAAAGGGTAGTGAAACAAACAAATCCTGGTAAATGTGGCTAAATAATGGATGAATGGATCTATTTTGTCATTTTTATGTCCAAATTTTACTTTTCAAACATACACTTATTGACATGTGTTTTTCTTCAATTATTTATGCAGCCAAATGGTGGATTCATTATGACATGTGTGCTCCTGAGTTGCAAAAAATAGCAATCAGAGTTGTTAGTCAGACCATGTCAGCTTCGAATTGTAAGCGTAATTAGAGCACCTTTAGCCTCATCCATACAAAAACAAGAAATAGACTAAAGTACATAAGACTACAAAAACTTGTTTTCGTGCATTACAGCATGAGATTAAAGTTGAGACATACAATGAGAAAAAACCAACAGGGCATTAAAGATAGCTTTAACCCTATTAATTTGGACCGTATTTTTGAAGAAGATGATTCTTTGTATTGACTTTGGTGTAATCCCAAGAGGGGGGTGAATTGGAGATTTAAAAATTTTTGTCTCGGTCAACCAATCTAGCAGCAGTAGTACGCAACCTAGGGCCTGTCTATGCAATCACAAATAAAACATACACGTGCGATAAATAAATAAATTGCGGAAATGTAAAGTGCACACACGATATGTTATTGGGATTTGACCAATACTGCCTTTGTCCCCGCCTTTAGCTCGCAAGCCCGAGGATTTCACTAATGCTCACTTAACGGGTGAAGCGGCACCGATTACAATCAGGTCAATTAATGGGACTGACTTCAACCTACAACCATACCTTATCAGGAAGGTGCACCTAGCTTTTCAAATCGAGTTTAAGTCAATTCAGGACTATTCAATAGAGCTAGTCTCCCTCTTCAGGCTCATGCCTGGAATAAAACAGATATTGAAATACAATACGAACCGGGTACACTATAATGCTTCTTAATCAAGCGAATATGTACCAATACAAATCAATGCACTTCAACACAATATAGAAACTATAAGCTCTGTGCAATGTGTTCAACTACACTCTTGCAAATGTCAATGTGCAATAACCTCAAAGAGTGTGCAAATACTCTATCTTTGAAACTAACAGTTAATGTTAATCAATCACAACAAGTGTTTCAAAGAGTTGCAATAAGGGTGTACAAAAATCTCTTAAATGATTTTCTCAAAATGTAGCTCACGAGATGTTTGAAAATAATGCTTGTGAAAATATTCGCACAAAGAAAAAACACAAGCCAAGTGAGTCTTGCAATGGTGATGCAAAGACCCACTAGCTACAAGTTTTCCCACACAAAGAATATTAGTTAAACCGGGGGAAAACTGTAGCTAAAACTCTCCAATAAAATCAAACAATCAATATATATCAAAGAGAGTTTTGAGTAAGAGTAGCTAATCTAGATCACATTCTAACACTCTTTTGGAAACTAGGTTTGTCAAGGGAATCACAAAGAAATAGTGTATTTGGCTTGGTATGTGAAATATGAGCACTTAAGTTTCAGAGGTTTTTCAAGATAATCTAGGTGTTAATTACCTTTTAATTGTGCAAATGAACTAGTATATATAAGCATTGGCAAAAATATAACCGTTAGGGACACCCAGGGGATTATTAGAAATGTTTTAAGTGAGGATTAAAAACTTAACCCTGATTTACCCCTTTTAACCCATAGTAAAAATATGCCAACCCGAGACTTTTGATCGACCGAGCCCAAGGTTCGGTCGCCCGAACAAACACAATGGATAAAGCGAGTTTTCTATGTTTGCGTGCCTGAATTTATATTTGGGTGGCTGAATCAGACGATTTTTCAAATGCTCAAGGTTCGGTCGCCTGTTCTTAAGTTTGGTAACCCGAACTTGCTACTTTGGACGCCCGAGGGGTATTTTGAACTTAGGAGTTCAGGCACCTGAGTTGTTGAATTAAGTCTGAACAAATGTTCGGTCGACCGAAGGCAACACGGCCATTTCGGTTCGATCACCCAAACTCAAGTCAACTCTTGACTTAGTTCACTATTCGGTCGACCGAGGCAAGATACACTGCCAAGTTCGGTCGCCCGAAGTCATATTATTTTGCATTTTAAGCCCTAATTCAAAACATATGATTTCCCAGATAGCATGTGTGATAATGGGGGCTTTCGTAGGTGCAAGTGTTGGGACCTAGAGTCATTCTAAGGTCATTTAAGAACTTATGGTTCCTACATGCATGCCATGCACTGATTATTACAGTTCTTTGAATAAATAATTATTACAGACCCAAATGAATAAGAATTACAACAATAAAGATCAACTAGGGTCGTCATTTTCCTCCGGGTTTCCGAGTGCCATCATAAGATTTGGTCATTGCAAACCTGCACAACAACTCGGTAGACATTAAATACTAGAATATTTGTCATAATCAAAATAGGGAATGACCCATAGGGTCAACACTTTGAGTCCATGGTTATAGGAAAGAGAGGCACCATTACTCGATGATTAGGACAACTCAAATTGGTTAGATGAAGAGGTCGATGGTACTGCGCAAGGAGATGATCAACCACCAATAAATTTGCATGATTTAAGTCATGAACGTACACAAAGTGATGATAATATTGGTTTGAGCCAATCAAGTGATGATGATGGAGGTAGTAGACCTAGTGGTGCTGGGATTGGGGCTGGGGGTGATGGTGGTGGCAGTGTAGAATATGGTTATGGGTATGTGAAAACCAAGGTGTAGTCCCAAGAGGGGGGTGAATTGGATTTAAAAATTTCTTTTAATTCTTTTCAAGAATCGTTAACCTCTTTTAATTCTTTTTAATGAATTCTTTAACCTATTTTAATTCTTTCAATGAATTCTTGATTTCTTGTTGATTTATCAAATACACAATAAATATTTTAAAAAATATTCAATCCACAACCATAATATTCAAACTAAAATATAAGATTCATCTTTTGTTTGTTTGCAGCCCTGTATATATGAAAGTTTGATTCAAGCCCTGTGGTTAATGCAAGCCCTGTGATAATGAATTTGCTTTCTCAAAATGAAGTGCAATATAAAATCCGATATTCTTTCTAAGAGTTTAGATGTTAAATAAACTTTCAGTTTAAAGAGTCTTTGGGTGTTTCACCAATCAATGTACTCCTTTATGGTTTCCGCAAAGTATGGATCAACCAACGTACTCCTTTTCGGTTTCCGCAATCCCAAAAACAAATTAAGCTTAAATTTATTTAATATCTAATCCACGTAGTATATATGATTAAAGAATTTAAAACATTCACGCAGTTCGTATATGCTGAAAGTAAAGAGAGTAAGGGAAAGAGAGAGACACTGGGTTTTTACGAGGTTCGGTTTATCCCCAGCCTACATCATCGCCTTTTGCAAACTACCAAAGGATTCACTAAAGCTAGTTCTTTTCCGAGCAGAACAAAACTTTACAAGCGATACCCCACGCTCAAACACTCCTTCGCTAGGATAAAGCAATGCCTCTCCAAGCGATACCCCACACTTGGGCAACGATCCAACAATCCTTGAATTGTCAAATCTGCAAGAACAAGATCAATAATCTGTGTACAAAGAATTACCCTCAGATAGGGTGGATTAGTACAATTTCAAATACTATATACTTCAATCAAAATATCAATATGAAATACAATTGAAGCTCAAGAGAGATTTCCTCAAGTTTTCCTTCTAGATGAGAATCAACAATTCAGAAATACAGAGAAAGATTGATCAGTTGCTTCCAAAAAATCTCAGCAATTCAAATGTGCAAAGATGAGAGCATGAGAGCTTTAAGAGTATGAGAGTTTCAACTTTGAGAATTGATTTTCAATTGTTTGGTATAATTTGATTTGCAAAACCATGTATTTATAGAGTGAGTTTCCTTGTCTCCCAAGTTGCTTGGAGTGTCCCTAAACTTTTTATAACGTTTAGTTTTAAAAAACTAATTTTTAGAATTTTCCCGTTGAAGTTCAAAATTTAAATTCCCGTAGGGATGGACAGGTGACTTGGGTATGTGTTCATATAGGGTCAGCCGACTGGACAGGCGACTAAGACCTTTCTGTCTGCCAAAAATTGATTCTGTTAGATGGTCAGTTGGCCGACTGAACACAAGTCAAAATGGTCAGTCGGCTAACCTGTCAGTTGGTTGACAAAACCAGTTCATTCTGGTCAGTTGGCTGACCAGTCAGTTTGCTGAGGTGCTGACAGCTTCGACCACCCTTCAGTATTTTGGTCATAGCTTTTTCTATATAACTCCAAATTGGATGTTCTTAGTATCAACAGAAAGCTAAGAGAAAATCTCATAACTTTCATGTTGAACATTTTTAAAATAAGGAGTGTTTGATAGGGAAAAAATGCTCATCAATACAGATATAAAAAAAATAACAGATTTTTTAAAATCCCGAGATTGTTGCTTTTCATTCCAAAAACAATTTTAACCTTTTTGAAATAACTTCTGACCTTATAAAAATATTTTCCAAGTATTTTAAAAGGTAGCTAGGTCTAAGCAATTAACCTAAGAGTTTCATGTATCCATATTGAGATTGGATGAAGTACTTACATAAAGACTTCGTAAGACTTTGACATTTTAAGCACTTAAGTCTTCATGCTTGTCTTTCTTTGACTCTATCTTGTCTTTGAGCTTCAATATATTTTAAACTTTCTCTCGTATTCTTCAAGCTTTAAAATATCATTTTGAAAGTTTCATATGATCGTCCTTCTTTGAAGTATAAGCTTGCAATGGATCCTTGACCTTGCATTTACATGCTTGATCCTTGTGAGTCCTGAAATATCTTTACTCAACCAAATATGTTAAGTTTCACTTGTATGTCAGCATCAAAATAGGATGTTAAGCCTTTTAAGGCCAACAATCTCTCCCTTTTTGATGTTGACAAATAAGGAGCAAATATTTGAGTAAGCCATAAAAAGACTCCCCCTTACAATAAGCATCATCTCAACATATTTAAAATTTCAAGATCAATATCAACACCAATTTCAATATCATACAATATAATGCTCATCACATCATTTAAGTTCAAGATCATTCAGTGTCAAATACTTCTCCATTTTGTTAAATACTTCTCCCCCTTTTACTACATATATCATGTTCAAAATTTCAAAATTTTTCAATACCAAACTCAAATTTTCAATTTTTGCTCTAAACTTCTCTTCCCTTTGACATCAATCAAAAAGAGTAGGATATAAACAAAAAAAATCATATTTTGAGCATATGAAAATCATATATGCATATCAAGCATATGATACTAATTGAGATTTTCATTAATTCTAATTCCAATTGAACTTTTGAAACAATAAAGAATAATACTAATTGAAAATTTATGATACCAATTAAAAAATAATTCATGATACCAATTGAAAAGTTAGAAAAAAAAAAAAAATCAATGAGTCATAATACTCCCCCTGAATTTAATACATTCAGATTTGATACCAATTACCCTTTTATCATCTCATGCTTCATTAATTCATATCTTGTATGTGCTCATGGATATAATTATACTTGTCATGTTCAAAAATTCCAATTTATATATTCATGGATACTAATGTACTTTATAGATACTAATGCTAATGTCACATTATGCATAGCTCATGAATACTAAATTATTTAGATGCAAAATTTTCATTTATCCATGTGATCTATCACAAGCATACATGGTCAAGAATCAAGTCATATCAATATCATACCAAAACTTATGCTTCTAAATTATGCTTAATAACTTTACGCTTAGATTTTCAAAATATAGTGAGTCATTAATCATCAATATTTTCATTGTCTTTAGAGATTTCAAGATACCAATTTCAAGATATACACATGTAGCATATAGCATATCATATAAGCGTGGAATATATCATTATCATGTACATTGTACTATACTTTTGTTTGGATTGTTCTTGCGTTGCTCAAATATTTCATTTCAAAATTGTTTAAAAATTTTACCTTTAGTCAGTCGGCTGAGCTTATGTCCAGTCGGCTGACCTATCCTTTCTACTTAAAGATGTTGTTTAGTCAGTCGGCTGATCTTATGGTCAGTTGGCTGACCTTCACAATTTTTCTGCCAAGATTTCTTCTTTATCAAACTACTTATGCAACAAGTTCTATTTGTTTCAGATATTCTTTTCGTTTGATTTCATATAAACATTCAAACTTTATGTATCTTAATGCTTTTTAATTTAAGCCTTGTATGATTTATTTATTAATTGAGGTCAACAATTTTCTTGAGTTTCAATAAGATAAGCATTAATAAGTTTGAATAATTTTTATCCTTATTCTCTATTTCAATTTGTTCAATATCTTTGTATGATTTTTCATAGATTCGATATCAATTGAAGTTGAAGGATTTAGTATTTCATCTTGGTGCCCATACTTTCTTGGGTCCGGATGGTTTAACAAGGGATGTTTCTTTAATTCTCCAAACTTGTTTTGTTTTTACACATTTCCTCTTTAATGGACATTCAAACTTAACATGCCCCTTTTTCTTACATAGAAAACACGTGGTATGTGTGTAGGCATTGAGGAGGTGTTAGCATAGTCTTTAGAGGCTTTAGTGAAGTATTCCATATAGAGATTCTTTTTCCTTTTATTTTCAATTCTATTGAATATTATGCCTTCTTTATTTAAAGACATTCTTTGTGAGCCAATCATTTTGTCAAAATTTTTTTTTCTTCTAGTAAAATTGTAAATGATTTTGGCTTGATCCTTAATTTCTTTCTTATATCATAAATTTCAAAATTTTCTACATTTTTACCCTTTTTCTTGGTTTTTAGACATTTTAGTAATTTTATCCTCTAATTTAGAAATATATAAGTCTTTCTCATTTTTCATAGAGGATTGGGTTCTCAAGTCTTCTACTTCCTTCATCAATTTTTCATTCTTGCTCTCTAATTTCTTGATGTTAAATCCTTTTCTTTTTCAAGATTCTAATTCAGTCATCACAACTTCATTTTTGTTTTTCAGTGATGTGTATCGTTTAGTCATATTAACTAACATCTTATGCACCTTGAATAAATCATTTTGTAACTCTTCATAAGATGACATGCTTTCATCATTGGATTCATTAGATGAATCACTACAAGAACTATTTAAGGATTTGGATGAGGAGCTTTCCTCATTGTCCCAAGCCATATAACAAGTATAAGCAAGCTCTTGGTCACTTGATTCTTTTTCTGAACTACTTGTACTCAAATTGTCCCAAGTAGTGACTTTCATTGCCTTTTTCTTTTTCTTCTTAGAATCTTTCTTAAGTAGTGGGCATTCCAGTTTTATGTGTCCATCCTTCTTGCAATTATAACATGTGAGGATTTTATTTTTTGATTTCTTTATATTGGTTTCTTCTTCATCTGATTTGGAGTTTTGGATTCTTCTTTTGAATTTATTCTTCCTTCTAAGTATTCTTGCAAGTTTCTTAGATATGAAGGCTAGTTCATCATTTTCATCTTCACTACTAGAGTTTTCTTTTGAAGCTTTGAAGGCTATAGATTCTTGAGCTTTAGTTTTTCCACTTCTTTTATTCATTGTCATTTCATATGTGAGGAGAGAACCTATAAGTTCATTTAAGGAATTGCTTTTCAAATTTCTTCCTTCCGTTATGGCAGTAGCTTTTGGTTCCCATATAGGTGGCAGCCCTCTAAGTATTTTTCCAATCATTTCATAGGTGGTGTATGTTTTTTCTAAGGCATTGAGGGAGTTTATTATGTGGGTGAACTTAGTGTACATGCTAGTGATTGATTCATTCACTCGCTAGTGAGCATATTGATTCGATTGTCCTTTACATCAATAGTACCTTCATAGGTAACTTCCAATTTATCCCAAATCTCTTTGGCTGATTTGCAAGTCATGACCCTATTGAATTCATTCATATCAAGGGCACAATACAATGCATTCATAGCACTTGAATTTACTTATAACATTCTATGGTCATTGTCGGTCCATTCTTTTTCCTCTTTGGGTATTTCCTTGCCATCTACTATTTTAGTAGGAATTAAGTCACCATGTGTGACAACCTTCCAAACTTTCCAATCCATGGTTTGTAGATATATTCTCATCCTTTATTTCCAAAATGTATAATTTAAACCACAAAAGATGGGAGATCTAGTTGAGGATTGACCCTCTCCAAAGGGAGCTACGCCTATTTGTGCCATCTAAATCTTTATGTAACTACTAGTTAGGATTTGCTACAACCCCGCTTTGATACCAATTGAAAATCAAGTTGTAGTCCCAAGATGGGGGGTGAATTGGATTTAAAAATTTATTTTAATTCTTTTCAAGAATCCTTCACCTCTTTTAATTCTTTTTAATGAATTCTTTAACCTATTTTAATTCTTTCAATGAATTCTTGATTTCTTGTTGATTTATCAGATACACAATAAATACTTAAAATAATATTCAATCCACAACCATAATATTCAAACTAAGATATAAGATTCAACTTTTGTTTGTTTGTAGCCCTGTATATATGAAAGTTTGATTCAAGCCCTGTGGTTAATGCAAGCCCTGTGATAATGAATTTGCTTTCTTAAAATGAAGTGCAATATAAAATCTAATATTCTTTTCAAAAGCTTAGACGTTAAATAAACTTTCAGTTTAAAGAATCTTTGGGTGTTTCACCAATTAACATACTCCCTTATGGTTTCCGCAAAGTATGGATCAACCAACGTACTCCCTTTCGGTTTCCGCAATCCCAAAAACAAATTAAGCTTAAATTTATTTAATATCTAATCCACGTAGTATATGTGATTAAAGAATTTAAAACATCCACGCAGTTCGTATATGCTTAAAGTAAAGAGACTAAGGGAAAGAGAGAGACACCGGGTTTTTACGAGGTTCAACTTATCCCTAGCCTCGTCCTCGCCTTTGGCAAACCACCAAAGGATTCACTAAAACTAGTTCCTTTCCGGGCGGAACAAAACCTTACAAGTGATACCCCACGCTCAAATACTCCTTCACTAGGCTAGAGCAATACCTCTCCAAGTGATACCCCACGCTTGGGCAACGATCCAAACAATCATTGAATTGTCAAATCTACAAGAACGAGATCAATAATCTGTGTGCAAAGAATTACCCTCAGATAGGGTGGATTAGTACAATTTCAAATACTATATACTTCAATCAAAATATCAATATGAAATACAATTGAAGCTCAAGAGAGATTTTCCCAAGTTTTCCTTCTAGATGAGAATCAACAATTCAGAAATACAGAGAAGGATTGATCAGTTGCTTCCAAAAAATCTCAGCAATTCAAATGTGCAAAGACGAGAGCATGAGAGCTTTAAGAGTATGAGAGTTTCAGCTTTTGAGAATTGATTTTCAATTGCTTGGTATAATTTGATTTGCAAAACTATGTATTTATAGTGAGTTTTCTTGTCTCCCAAGTTGCTTGGAGTGTCCTTCAAGTTTTTATAACGTTTAGATTTAAAAATATAATTTTTAGAATTTTCCTGTTGAAGTTCAAAATTTAAATTCCCGTAGGGTTAGTTGGTTGGACAGGTGGCTGGGTAGGTGTTTATACAAGGTCAGCCGGCTGGGCATGCGATTGAGACCTTTCTGTTCGCCAAAAATTGATTCTCTTAGATGATCAGTCGGCTGACTGAACACAGGTCAAAATGGTTAGTCGGCTGACATGTCAGTTGGCTGACAAAACCAGTTTATTCTAGTCAGTTGGCTAACCAGTCAGTTTGCTGAGGTGCTGACAGCTTCGACCACCCTTTAGTATTTTGGTCATAACTTTTTCTGTATAACTCCAAATTGTGCATCCTTAGTATCAACAGAAAGCTAAGAAAAAATCCCATAACTTTCATGTTGAACACTTTTTAAAATAAGGAGTGTTTGATAGAGAAAAATGTTCATCAATACAGATATAAAAAAAAATAACAGATTTTGGAAAATCCCGAGATTGTTGTTTTTCATTCCAAAAACATTTTTAACCTTTTTGAAATAACTTCTGACCTTATAAAAATATTTTTCAAGTATTTTAAAAGGTATCTAGGTCTAAGCAATTAACCTAAGAGTTTCATGTATCCATATTGAAATTGGATGAAGTACTTACATAAAGACTTCTTAAGACTTTGACATTCTAAGCACTTAAGTCTTCATGCTTGTCTTTCTTTGACTCCATCTTGTCTTTGAGCTTCAATATATTTTAAGCTCTCTCTCATATTGTTCAAGCTTTAAAATATCATCTTGAAAGTTTCATATGATCATCCTTCTTTGAAGTATAAGCTTGCAATGGATCCTTGACTTTGCATTTTTATGCTTGATCCTTGTGAGTCCTAAAATGTCATTATTTAACCAAATATATTAAGTTCCACTTGTTTGTTAGCATCAAAACAGGATGTTAAGCCTTGTAAGGCTAATAGTATGATACAGGGACATCATGTATAGGGGAAACATATCCTCAAAGTCGTTATGGACTACTTGATATACTTGAAAATTATGACTTGTGTATTCCTCCTGGGTACCAATCTTCACAACCCAAGAGAAGGAGTTCTACTAGTGGTGACCTTAGTGACAGTCATAGTGCACAAAGTAGAATAAGTCGCCAACATCATGATCGTGATTCTACTAAAAATTCATATGTTGTGGTTCGTAGTTTTGGCGACTTTGGTTTGGATGATTCATCATCAAAATCATATGGATCTCAACCAGCATATCCATCATCTCATAGTGAGTCTTCTTCTACACACTACCCACAGCCAGCCCCAGCCCCAACTTATGGACATTATTCAGGATATGGTCAAATAGGAGATTATGCACCTCCTATATCAGATGAATTTTCACCACCAGTACATTTTTAGGAGCAACAACGAAATGACGCAAACTTGGGTTTATTCAGCTATGTATTTCCCCAAGGATGGGGAGATAATTTCCAATCCCTATCTCGAGATACAGATGCAAATTATGAAGACCCTCCACGTCGTTCTTTTTTGTGGTGACATGTGTTATGTTATAAATTTGTAATATTATATTAATGTATTTTCAACTATTTATTGATATTTGATGCCGATCACTTTTTAAATTCATGTATGTATAATGTGCATATTGAGTATTGAGTCTATTGACTCATTTTTAGTAACTTTATGTCTTTAATTAATTGATTCTTTATTTTAATTACATTTCTACATCTTTGTACTTACTAAAGTAATGTAAACTATAAAAAAATATGAGTTTTTTTTTTTGTAAACAGCGCACTAAAATTAATATAAAAATCATAATACCTATTAAAAAGCACTTGTAGGTTGAATGAAAGCCTTCAAAATTCATTAAAAATCGCGTATTAATGGATTTCATGCTTATTTTTCGATTTTGGCATGGTTGTGCATGCGTGAAAAAAATTCACAACCGTTACACCCGCTTTCCGTTACGTAACATTCACGTCTCCCACGTCCCTTACGCGACGTTGCCCGCGACCGCTATTTTGAACCATGAACCAGAGTCTGAGCACCTAATGGCAATAAGCTTGTTCTGATGACAAGAAAGCTGCATAAGTGCTTCAAAAAGGTTTCTCCACCACCCTTCACTGTTCTTACTCTCCGAAACACATAAGATGCTGCATTTTCCTCCTGCGTTCCCCTTTTCTATATGAAGAAATATCCCCATCATAGAATTGCAATTTAATTGAGGCCCGAGTGTCTTTTCCTTTGAGTATAGGCTGTTGGAAATATAATAGAAGGAAAAATATTTACTAATAAAATTAATATTAAATAAAAGTACAAATACTTATCAAAAGCTGAGGCGTGGAAGGATCACCGTCCTTGAAGCCAATTTCGCAGCTATAGAGAACATTTCTTGGTACATATAATCATTGTGCGCACGACTTTCAGGATTATTCAGTTGGCTCAGTTTTGCGTGCACTCAAAAATACCAAAGCAATAGGAGATGTAGTGTCATTATTTACCCAACAAAATATATATTTTAAGAAAGAAAAAAAGATAGACTTGTTTTGAAGAAGAAAAACGTACCTTGAAATGAAGTTGGATCACAGTTTATGTAGGTAAAATTAAGTATAACTTCTCGCATCATAAATACGAAACCATTAAAGTAGTAGTTAACATTTAAAAACATTAAAACTAATTAATATGTTAAAATTTAATGTTTATTTAATTAAAATAAAACCAACAACTATTAAATGGACATTTTTTAATTTGAAACATCTAACATAAATATCAACAATCCCCCACATGTTTCAAATTAAAAAATCGAGGAAAGACAAAAATCAGGGTTTGGTAATTATGAGATGTAATGCATTGGGTGATAGTACCTTTTAGTTTAAATTGCACTTAAAGAAAATATGTTGTGAGTTGTAAGAATTTGGTGAACATTAAATTCTTGAACCGAATTCTTTTAGCTTAACACTATACACATATCACTTTCATAACATCTCTAGACACAAAACTCCTGTATGTTGATACGAATAAGTCATGCACCATACCTGGATATTCATGAGTACTCTAGAAATTTTTAGCCCAGTAAATTTTCATAGAGAGCAGCCCCACTTCCACAGTCACATGGGTAAATCCATCAAGTGTGTAACTGTAACTAAACACACCACCTAACAAAGGATATGAATTTATTAAGACTTGTGAGATAAACTCAACCTCACAATCATTACAATTGAACCATTCAAAACACCATAGGGATGATCAAAACAATAATAATGCTCACCAAACTACTCAATGACTTGTTATAACTCATTGACCCTAATTCATGGAATCTTCAATCACATAGGTTGGGTTGCTATCATTAGTAGTTTATGTTAAGGGCTTAAGACACATCCCCCTCGATGTTTATTTTCTATTAGTTGTTTAGCTAGTCTTTTAGATTAGGAGTTCATTAATCAACATTTGAATCTCATATTTTAATCATGTTGATATTAGGTACCCCCACATTTTTGTGATCACACTAATAATAGCCCAATTTGACTATTCAATTAGCTTAGATTAGTCCACAAATATATTAACCAAAGTCAACACTATGGCTATATGTCTATTATCCACTTGGATAATGCAACACAAAATAAATAATTTACACACCTAAGTGTGTTTACACTTTCATTTCTCCATGCCATTTAATGGCTAAGTGACTTCATCCCCACACCATTGCTTCCATGTATTATGCCTTTTTTGCACCTGTTAATTTTCCTTTCAAAGACATAAAACTCATTTGTAATATATATATGTACATGTTTATGCATCATCACACATTTTCATGAATGAACAAGAATACCAAAAACCACATTGGATACCCCCCACAACTAAAGATAATTAATTTGGGTGACTTATGAGAATTCACCTCATTATGGGAAAATTAGGTAATATTCTAGTTTATGCAGTAGAATTGAAAGACAAAATATTATAATATTGTCTACTACAAAATAGTAGGAAATGATCCACTGAAAATGCTAATGCCACAATAAAAAGTTTGCATTTAGACATCACTAAAGAAATTACTGTACTATATCCTGTCCATGTAAATAGCTAGAGCATTCATAGTAAAATCAAATCAAGAATAATGTCGGCTCATTTATGCACACATGCTTCCACCACTTAAAAACAAGTCATAACAATAGTGGGGAGTGCTTAAATTCTTATATTACTGTAGACCCCACTATTAATTAGGTTGTGATGTATAGAGAAAACCTTACAATCGCAATATTTTTCCCCCCATTTTATAAAAAAAATTACCATCAGTTTGAAAAAGGAAAACAGGGTCCCAAAAAAATTAAGAAACACAAAAGAGGTATATGGCTGTATTTTCTGCCCTTTTGAATTGCATGTTTCACCCATTGAAGGTGATAATATTTGAGCTTGAGGATTGTTATCTCTACGCTCCATAATAGATGGAGTTCTGTTTCATAACCAACAATTATTTGTCACTCTCAAAGCATTATTACCATTGAAAGTCTTCATAAATGAAGTTGGATTTGGTTTACAAATCATGCAAGTACTTTCAAATAAATCAAACCAAACGATTGGTATGAAGGTTCTAAGAATTGGGTGAAAATGCAAACGAGATGGAGCAATAAAAAAATTGAACATGTCAATAAAGCATATTGGAGAAGTCAAACATTCTTGATTAACCGAATCACTTACACATCCCAAACCTCAGTCATTTCCTGTAGAACAAAATGAAACTAGCCAACACACACCAAATTAAAAGCATTTTTGACAAAATAAATAAACTAAATGCAATTTTACTAAAATTGCTTTAGAGATTAATGATATAAAATTTCTACAGTATTTGTGACATCATTTGCAATTGATGTTTCCATCAACTGCAATGTTGTGTTTGACTCCCCCAAAGTTGTGCAACGCACAAATAGGAAAAGAAAATATCATTTAAACTTGTAGAAAATATAAATAATATCAATTTAATTGGTTGTAAAACATTTCAAACCAAAAATAAAATCAAAACTACAAGGGGCTAAGTTAAGTTAAATAATAGTGAAAGGTGATTATATTTTTAGACATCACTAAAGAAACACATTACTTTATCGACACTTTACTTGATCCAAACATTTTTTACCAACTTTAGCAAATCATGATTGCACTAACCAACAAATTGCCTTGATCATTAATATGACATTTAGGGTTTGACCAAAGCTGCAAAACTCAACCACAACAAATTAGGACAAGATGGTTAAATGTAAATTTCATGGGTGCAAGAAAAATTTGTGACTACGTATCTTGCTCTCATTGTGCTAAAATGATTCGACTTTAAGATTGTTGGAAATATAACAAAAGGAAAAATATTTACTAATAAAATTAATATTAAATAAAAGTACAAATATGTACCAAAAGCTGAAGCGTGGAAGGACTATTTCCTTAAAGCCGATTTCATGCCACCGTATCTTGGTGCATATAGTCACTGCGCGCACGACCTCTGGGATTACTCAGCTAGCTTAGTTTTGTATGCATTCACAAACACCAGAGCGATAGGATATGTAGTGTCATTTAGTTACCCAAAAAAATATAAATCTGAAGATATAGAAGATAGAGTTGTTTTAAAGAAGAAAAATGTATCTTGAAATGAAGCTGGATCACAGTTTATATTGGTAAAATTAAGTATAATTTCCAGCATCATAAATATGAAATAGTTAAAGTAGTAGTTAATATTTTAAAACATTAAAACTAATTAATATTAAATTTTAACGTATATTTAATTAAAATAAAACTGACAGCTATTAAACGGACATTTTTTAATTTGAAACATCTAACATAAATATCAACATAGGCCTCCTCGATTAAGTTCGTCAACACCTTGTTTTCCTTCACATGTTAACCCCAATATCTTCACAATCTAGATAATTCCTCTTTCTTAAGAAGAATATACGAAAACTTAATATTTCCTCTTTGATCTTGTTAGTCAGTTCAATTCAATGTGGGGTTTATCCAAAATAGAAAATCAAAGATTGAATACAAAAAATAGACTCCGTGGATACTTTTAAAGTGGGATCCAACAATTTTGTGTATATACAAGTAGTTTTTTAAAACATGGGATTCAACAAAACAAGCTGATCAAAGAGTAGAACAAAAAAGAAAAAAGAACTATATCCAAAAAGCACGGAATTGAGAGTCAAAGGTGACACTAACCAGATTGTACTTCTTGATGCTGTCTTTCCTGTCCCTTTGATAATAATTGTGATGATGAGAGACTCCATCTGCCTCTTTGGTCATAAAATCCATCCTCTTATACTTTTTCTTTCTTTCCAGTGCCCAACTCAATGACCCATCTCCATTTCCATTCTCCTGCATAGTGCAGACGATCTCCTTCTCTCTCTCTGCACAACTATAAGTGAAAAAATTATTATTTTTTTCTTAGACCTGGGGTTCTCCCTACACAATTTTATGACATGGGTTCTCTGTTTGTTCTTAGACCTGGTTTCTTTCTTTCCTATCTATATGTCTGACATAATTCTTCGTCCTCTGGATTTGATTTTTGCTTATGGCCAAATTCTTTTGGAATTCTATTGCGCAAATGTGCATTTCCTGTTTGTTAAAGCCATTGGTAGGAGTTTTATTTGAGTGTGCATCTTAAAGTATTTTAAAGAAAGCTATGCAGTGACACAAGTACTAACAAAGAGGTGTGATAATGTTCACTTCAATTTACCTTCTTGGTGCCACCATTGTTTGTGCAATGCACAAGCACAAAAGTTGCAAAGCTCATTCCAGAAAATGTGAAAATAAACTCAGCCAGATATGAACAGGATGATGCTTGACTGATCTGATGTCCAAGAAACCACCATTACTAAAAAAGATACCTTCGACTCTTAAGAGGAAAAAATTAATAGATTGTAGATAACAATTCAAATCAATCAAATTTGAAATGGAGCATGTAGAAATTAAGCGGTTGGTTTTTCCCCCTTTGACCTATATGTGATGCAATTGCAAAAGAACGATTAAATAAAAATAATACACTAATAAATTGATATATTTGAAGGAAAAAGACAAGGGGTTGAAGATCCCAATAAGTGCAGAAAGTGGACCTTGAACAATGAGGGATTATAGTTGCATTCAGCACTCAGTGAAGTCCTTGCAAGTTCATGTCTCATGCCTCTCTCTCTACCTCTATTTCCCTCCTTTTCCTTTCTCTATTCTCTCTCCATGTGTATAGAATCTATAGATTGTTTAATAGGGTGTAAGGAAGGCAGATCCTTCCAAATCCATTCAGATCAGGGGGAAATCTTATGACCCATGTTTAGAAAGGGTGAAGGGAGTAGGTTATTTGCATAAAGCTGGTTATGTGCTTATGATGTGTTGGAAACTCTACTTGTGAGAATTTTTCCACATCAGAAAATTGAGTGGAGGGTGAGAGGCTTACATATGCATTGGGCCAAAGACTTAGCTTAAGATTTTAGGTCAACTTGGTGCTCACCCATATATATTAAGCTCATTTGTCATGTGTCCATGAAATTATCGAAATTACTGTTGAAATTTCCTCTTTTTGTTACCCTTGAAATCAAAATGCCAATCAATTTCCGTCTTGCATAATTTCTATCAAAATTTCAATGAATCATCCAAAATTTATCGAATCGCCAATTTTAGTGGAACTGCCCGAAATTTTAACTATAGAATTAAATTTCCTTAGTTAAAATGTGGGATTTAGACTCAAAGTGAAATTTCTCTCTTAAGTTATCTTCCTGTTTTTATTGAAACAAAAGATTATTACAAGGGCTTTTGAATTACATGAAAAATTAAATCTTCAACATCATTTTATCATTAATGTCTAAATTATTTTGATTTTTATAATAAAAATATTTAATTGGTTCATTTATATTAATCTAGTATGTTTAATACACATACACTATCACAACTATTGCACCTCATACACAACATAGATGTATTTAATTTGTGATATATTAGTCCTAAAACTTACATTATTATGCCTTTTTACCATTTCTAACATTTCGTAAAAGAATTCCATGTTTTACTACTAATTTCCATTAATTTTTCAAATTGACATTGAAATTTCCATCCAAATTTCCGTACCTTTGGAGCTTCATAATTTTAGTTGAAATTGAAATTTAAGATGTTGGTTAGGACCAAATTGATCCAGAAGTTTAAGCCATTATGTCTTGTGACCAAGCATGTAAAACGCTCATCCTCAACTCAGTTACTGATTTGGGACAACTGCCACCAAGTGTGAAATTTCTAACTTGGTGGAGAATAGGAAGACCACAAAAGAGTAGACAAATTAGTGTTTCAGGTAGCAAAATGGATGTTTTCTTGTTTTGCAACTGGGCATGATGGGTTTGAGATGTTTTTAGAGGAAAAGAGGTTTGGTTGATTGATTTCTGTTTCAGGCACTTGTGGCAGGCGAAATATCCGATCCTCAATGTCATGGTGAGAACAAATCCAATGGTGGGAGATAGGTCGATTTGTTAAAGAAGAACGCATAGACCAGTGGAGAAGGTGGAGATTTTCCATTTGTTGACAGTACTTCAGCGAAAATTCAGTATCTTGGCTGCACAAATTGGCTTCTAGCCTGTAGAAAAAAGGAAGGAGGTGATGCTTCCTTCTAAAGCCCAATTCCATGTGTATAAAAGAAATAGAATGGAGCATCCATAAATATTATTTTGGATTTGGGCCATATAATTTCTCAAAATCTTCAATAGCCCATGCAAGGGCCTATGGGGCTACTGCAGTGCCTTCTGTTTCAGAAAAACTGTCTGTAGCTAAAGAAAATCAGATTCAACAAGGGCAAAAGCCTGGTTGTTTGCAGAAGTCAGCTCGCCTCGATCTGAAGGCGAATAGACTACAGCTTTCTTCTAATTAGGGGTATCCTGCATGAAGAGTGGCCAACTCACCTAATATGAAGGCTACTATTGATTTTAGTGCGAATGATCAGGGAGATAAGTTTTTTTAAGAAGAATGATCAGTAGGGAAGTGGTAGAAATGTTGTTTCAAATGGGTCTAACAAGAGTTCATCTCGAGGGCAATGAAGTCAGGCCTTAAGATACGCATCGGTTACATCCTGAGATGTGCTCTCAAGAGGAATAATGGTGGAAGTTTTACATTTGTTGAGCTTTGGGCTGAATCTAGGAGTGGTTTGAGAATAATGGTAATAAGAGGGAAGGTGTTCAAAGTAAAAAAAGTAAAAAATGGGGTATATGTGTTGAGTTTCCCTCTTGTGTGGAGGATGACGTACATATATTTGGAGTAATCCATTTGGATGTCTTGGCCATGCGCAAGTAAAAGATGATATTTATCTCGGTGGTAGACCACTTGGTAGGATGGCCATGCAATGAGACTTCATTTTGGTTAGTTGCTTTGAAGCATTGAAACTTCAACTAGGGCAAAGTGCCAGTATCCATGTACCAGACTATGCTTTTTAGGCATGACCCAACAGCACCAGGTAATTTGGCATGTTGGACTTATTTTTATTTCGAGACACTTGTTGGGTATGGCAAAGCTGAAGTGTCCAAGACTTGCATGGCACAGCTGGTGCTAATACAAAGAAAAAAATAAAAATTTTAGAGGGGCATATTGTAATATTATCAAATTTTGAGAGATTTATTATGTTCAAAAGATATATATTGGCTAAACTAAATGGACTTGTAACTTGCATCGACCACGTTACCAAACAAAATTCCATCAATCAATGAAGAGACCAAAAAGTAAAGTTATCAACATCATAAGCAAATTCAATGATGTTCGAATACTGTTTTTTATTTCGATTAAAACAATATGTTATTTACAGAATCATATGTAAAAAGTATGTTTTCTATCTCCATGCCCTTGTTGTATCCTGTCTTGATTTTTTAAGATTTGACATGTAATGTGTCAAGACATGTATCATGCTGGACACCCATGTCGTTGTCCATGCTTCATAGGTTAGCTGTGGTTTCCTTTGGAAGATGGGTCATATTTGCAGAATCAAACTTAAATTCATTGGGAAGCAATAAGCTTTAGTTTATGCACGCTTTGAGACAGCCAAGAAGAGAGTGAAAGAGAGGGAAAAAGCTTTCTGAAAAAAATCTTGGTTTAAGGGGTATGTGAAGCCAGCTTGTTTTTTATTATCAGACCATGATATCTAGTCCAATTGAGCTGAAATTTCAGCAGCATGTTCATGACTCATGCTCCTTTCTTGTAGATGGCGTAATTGTGATTGGAAGCTCCATAGAGCTGATTTCTAGCTGGAATGGCAGGGTGAAACCATTTGGTTTTAAGATCCAGAGCAGGCTGGGCTGCCCAATGGGGTTCACCAGAGCCAGTCATCTGGCTGATCAAGTCAAGCATCCAAACTCAAAATTTACATGAACCAAAGTTGACCCTGATGACCTGGTCAAAAGAAACTCTACCCTGGCTAAATAGGGGTCAATAGTGGGCCAACTCGGTGCCTCACATAAAAAAAAAAAAAAAATCATGAAAGTTGCTAGCTATCTCATTTGAACCTGTGATCTCAACATTCTATCAAGGTATGTGCTACCGGTCTACCACTAAATCAACTTCACATAGTTGTATATTTACCAAGTAACAGATATAACAGTGTAAAAGCCAAAGAAATTATTTTACTTGAATTAAACATTTTTCTATATCTTCCAATATTTTTGTTTGAGCTAAATTCCTAGAATATTTTAGACAAATATACCAGTTTTATTTAGAATATGTCATTAATTATTTTTTACTCTAATGGCTAATATGTTATCATGACCAATATCTTTGTAATATTATCTGATATTATTGTTATTATACACACACACACACACACACAATGTCATGCTAACATAAGTACATAACAATTTCGACCACTGAGTTGATCCACTGACCAACCTACTTTCTTTTCTAGGTTGGTCCCTGGTCTGGGTTTTAAAACTATGGTTGAAAACTTGAAACCTCTCCATGTAGTTTGATTCTACCTTGTTAATGATGACTTGTGTTGAGTACCAAGAATTTGTTGTTCTTGATTATACTTGGTGTATGCCTCTTGTTTCTTATAGGGAACACTAATGTTACTATTTTGACAGATTGCAAGTTTGGGAGTATGCCTCTTGTTTCTTCTAGGGAACATTTGACAGATTACAAGTTTGGGAGTAGACTTCAGTTTGGTGGTTTTTCCCAACATACTAAAAGGTTTTCCATGTAAATCATGGTGTCTTCTTTATGTGTCTGGCTAATTTGTGTTGTTGATTCTATGTAGTGTTGATTTGAATAAGGGGAAGTATTACCTTGGTTTGTTGTGTTTTTGAGATCACCTCTTACCCTGTTCCCTGACAATGTATTGGACAAGGAGAGTGATTTTGATAGTGATTCTGGGTGACAATTGTTTATTATTGGATGATTTGTGTACTCAGTATGGGGGTAATTTAGTGTGTATTTGGAAGGAGTTTCAATATTTGCGGAATTTAGGTGCAGATAAGAATCTGATCATGGAGGGAGCAAAATGCTGATTTTAAATGAGATGCTATTTTACCACTTGATATTTATCCAGAAAAGAAGTTTGTGAAAAAGGATTATGTAACTCAAGCTCCCATTGTTGGGATGCATGTGCACACCTGACAGACTCTGGAAAGGAAATTAGGTTGGATAGTGGAAGAAACAAGCAGAAAAAAGGGCCAATGAGAGAGATGGATTAAAGTGCTTCATCAATTCTGATAGTGAAGGGTTTAAGAATTGCTTTCTTGAATAAATCCTTTTAATTTTAGTTAATATATATATATATATATATATATATATATATATATATATATAGGAATCCAATAAATTCTTGACTATGTGAGATATAATCTTGCAGTTTTTTAAAAATCTTGTTTCGCAGTTACAAATTTAAAAGGCACAGATAGCAATAGTGACTTCTTGCTGGGATTTATTTGTTTGAACATGTACCTGGCTATGCAATTACTCAAACTGGGTGGCAACTTTCTGCGCTCTCTCTCTCTCTCTCTCTCTCATGGTTGACAACACGAACTGTTTGTTCATGTTAATGTGGATTACAACTCACCATTCTCTTGAAGTATCCCGGGATGCACCAAAAACAGTTGACGCTGACCATTGTAGAGCCACAATGCTTCAAGTGCTGAAATCTTTCATCATGAATTTACTTATTTATATTCAATATTTTGAAACTGTTAGGTACATTTGTTCTGGCATGCTTTAATATGCAGCTAACAACCTGATGTTATTATTTCTGATGCTGCAGATAACTGGACTTGCTTTCTCAACAACAGATCCTGATTATATCTATATACAAGGGGTTGACTATGAGGTGATTGTTTTTTCTGAAACCTATATAATATTCATTTTTTTTTTTTTTTTTAATTTCAAGGTTGTGAATTATTTAAAGGCATGTATTCTTTCAATCTGGGTAAATTTTTATATAATATTCAACTTTTTTTATTTTTTTTTATTTTAAGGTTGTGAATTATTAAAATGCATGTATTCTTTCACTCTGGGTAAATTTTTCATCAGGGCCAGAACCTTGTGTCCTCAAAATTTAGATTAGATGTCATGCAGGTTTAGAATGCTGAAAGGCCATTTAAAAATAAATAAATAAATTATGGGGAGGATGGATGTGTGTGGGCACTAGAGCATGGTTGTTCTGAGCTCATGTCATGGTCAGGGATCAGCTTCACAATTGTTCAGGCAGTTTTCAATGTCAACTATGTGGTGAAATATAGTTATTAGAGGAGAGGATCCTAACCTACTCCATTGTGGGACAAGAAGTTGGATTTAATAGCACGTGGGTTCATGATGCAGATCTTTTTGCAACATCCCTTTGGAGGATGTTGCATGTGGGCACTGGGATGAAATGTCTTAGCTGGTGTTAATGCTTGTGGATTAGCTTCTAAGGCAGTAGTTTTTAAGGGCAACTATGTTGCAAAGTGGCTTTAAAGAGAGAGATTATATAGACCTAGTCTAGTGCAGTGTTTTGTAATTACTTTTGAGGGGGGTTATTGGCATTTTTCTGTTACAACCACTGAATGGATTACTTTTTAGGGTCCCTTTATACAGTTGTTTGAATGGTAAACTTATATTTGCAGGTCTATTGCGGACAATGGAAAGAAAGAAAGAAAATATTTTCATTTAGAGGCGACTCAAACTGGCTTGGATTCAATAAGGTATGGTAGTTTTCTGAAATCATCCCCTCAATATGCATGTAATACGCACCAGTTTACTTTTTAAGCACAGTACAGTGTAACTTCAACTTATTCTTTTTTTTTTTTTTTTCATTATGCAAAATTAGAAAAGCAATTCAAGAAGCATGACACCTCCAAAGGACTGGTGTCCCTATAAAGTCTTGAGAAAGTACCATCATGAGATGACTAGAGTCCTTATCCAAATTCTTGTGCTGAAACTTTACATTCAATAGTAGCTTATTGTATGCCACTTTGCTATATTCCTGATATACATAAGAACACACATATACGACCATGCTCATCTAGCACCTAGATGTCAATTGACTTTTTTCTAACAGCCATACATAAAACCACAGAAGATAGTGACAATAGTTCTCATGCATAGCTTGTTGATCATATTTGGGCCCTTTTTGATTCCCGACGAGGCTTGATCACCTTGATCAAACAGAGTTTCAAATTTTAAAAGATCTCAAGATAGAAGTAAAAAAATGTGGCCTTATTGATTTGGGACCAACCATTATAGGATGTGGCCTAAGTTTGGTTGGCCAACCTTTGGCCATAATCTCATGTGGCCCTACAAATAAAGGTGTCACCGAACTGTTTCAGTGGACATGCACAATCGCACATGCATATATGCTTAATTCATCTCCATTGTTACACACTAGTTAAAATTTTCAGGTTGGTTGCTCTGCTATTCAATTCTATGGCAGCTTGTTCTATTAATGTTAGAGAAAGGACATATACTCTTGCACAGGTCTAGCTACATCACTTCTCATATTAAGGATGAGAAATGATATCGAAGATCAGTTAATGGGGCTATATTTTACATATGTGATAATTTATTTTTTCTATAATACGTTTTCATATGACATCTACTTTGTGGAAGTAAGGTTCTAGGTACCATGCCCTCTTCAAACCCTTAATTGGGAGTATTGTGCATGGAATGCTAATTTTATTGATGTTTTATATACTGTGCATTACTATGTTCAAGTCCAATCACAGGATCAAATTGATCAGGTTGATCTTCAGCACAATATATACTAGGCTAGGCACATCGTATATGGGGTCTTAATCCTCTCCATCGAATAATGCTATGTTTCCGGAACCTAATGACTCAGTGGATATGGAACTTTGTTCCAGTCATACTCTAATGCCCCAAAAAAAAAAAAATGTAATGACCATTCCACAGTTTTATGTGTTAATCCATGTCTCCATGTTTTGTGCAGTGCCCGAGGGATGATGTTTTGGGCGGGTGGTGTGATTCAGGTAGCATCTTCGTGGTTGATGTTGCAGCTAAGGAAAACAAATTAAATTTGCTGGGTGGCTAATATATTCCCTGCCAAACCCAAGTTTTATGCATCTCTATGGAATTGTTTCATTCTTGTTAAGTGGAAATATGTATCAACTCAGTATGTCCATAGTGGTTAGGAACGGGAGGAAAAAGCAGCCATGGTTCATCTCCTGGAATTACAATTGGTTTTTAAGTTGGTTCGTATAGATGCGGTGGAATCTCGTTTGTGTTGCCTTTTTTGTTTTTTCATTAGAAGTGTTTTTTTCTTTTTGTTGCCAGAGAGAGATCCTGCAGCTGCTACAAAATAAATAGGGGGCGGGAAATGGGTGGATTGGGCAGAGCATAGAGAGCTTGGATATATAGCCCTGTTTATTTTGACACTTTTCTATATTCTCAAATGTGGGATACATGGAATATACAAAAATCTTGTTTGATTAAAAAAAATTATTTATAGAAACTTGAAAACACCCTCTAAAAAATAAAGGTTTTGAGGACATGATTTAAGACGTTTTTCATGTTTTTAGACAATTTCAAAGCCGCGTGGCATGAGATGCAATCTATTTCCTGATAGTAATTGTAATAATCTCTAACCTTGACTGCTAACAAGGGAATTTCTCAACTTTAGTTTGGTTTTTTAGTTTTGGAAGGTACCCATGTTAAGCCCATGCAGTATGGTAGAATCATACCTCAAATCAACAAGAAGCGTTTGTCTTATTAGATGAAGTCGATTACAAGAATCATTTTTCGACAATTTTTTGATCCAGAGTGGCCTATATATACATATGTAGGGTACCATGTTTGAAAGGAACTGCGGCCTACCCGCCTTGAGAGAACCCGTTCTCTCTCATCTTTTGGTTGGGTGCAGATGGATTCGGGGAGGGAATGGGTGGAATTTTACCACTCATTGAAAGTGAAAGAACTCAATTACTAAATGGAGAGGATAATTGTTATTCAAATGTCTAACCTATCGATTTCGGTGTTAGGGCTAATATGCTGTGCTTTATTCTTTTCATTTAGCGATAGATAGGATTGTTGGCAATATGCCAAAAGCCTTGGAATGCTACTTGGCTCGAGCCATGGACTGGAGGGAGGCCCATCAACAAATAGTGCATTGCTTAACTCATCAGATTATTGGGTGTCATAGGCCAGGAGATAATCAGTATGAGGCAGCAACCAATCCCAGTTTCTATTATATTAAGGGATACTGAATCTTCCTTACTACCTCATTCCAAGTTATTTTAAGCCTATCCCTATCCCTTTTCACACAAAGAATCATAACTAATTTACTCCTCACATGTGCTCTACTAGGTCTACATTTCAAATGCTAAAACCATCTAAGTCGTCTCTCTTTTATCTTATTTTTAATCAGTGTCATGCATAAATTATTGCGTATATGTTTATTTCTTAATTAATCTTTTAAAGTTAAACCACTCATCCACCTTAACATACACATCTTAGAAACTTTCATTTTTTGTACATGTTATTTCTTATATGCCTAGCATTTTGAACCATAAAACCTAATTGGTTTTACAGTTATCTTATGAAAATTTCTTTTTAAAAGGTATTCCACGACCACACAACATACCTGACGCACTCCTCCATTTTACCCAATTTGTCTTAATTTTATGTACTACATCTTCTTCAATTTCCCCTACGCCTTACATAACAGATCCAAGATATATAAATATATTAATGCTATTAATCTCTTGATTATCTAGTTTAATATTGTTGGAATTGGTGTATTCCCAAGAGGGAGGGGGGTGAATTGGAAATTGAAAAAAATTTTCACTAATTTAAACAATTATGCCGATTTACCATATCTCACATCCCATTCGAAATAAAACATGTATGCAAAACAAGTGAGCAATGTGTGTATACATACACGTGTGCTGCATATCTCATTTAACTTAATTATGTGTGCATGCAAGATGGTCATAACAAAATATGAATCAACATACATATACTGAAATTAAAGTACAGAAAGTAAATGAGATAGGGAGAGAGCGATACATGATATTTGTTATTGAGGTTCGGTCGAACCAACCTACATCCCCACCTTGGGCATATCCCTTAAGGATTCTACTAGCCCTGCTCACTTACAAGTGGAGCAGAAACTGTTTACAGTGTCCTTCCGAGGTGGACATTTCTCAACTCAATTATAAGGTTGAGCCTAACTTGTCTCACTTATAAGGTTGAGACTCCCTAGTTCAATTTTCGGGTTGAACCCAATCGGTCACATTTATGGGGTTGAGACTCCTCAGTTCAATTTACGAGATGAACCCAACCAGTACATGAAAAATATTTTTTGTACAAAAATTTGCTTCTGAATACAAGTAGAGATGTACAACATTAAAGTTCAAATATATGCACTCTCTTATGATATGATTTATGCTCAATAGAGAAATGGTACTATCAAATGATTTTGCACAAATAAAATATATGTGGAAAATGAGTATTATTGTTCTCCTATAAATAATTTTGCAAATAAAAAATATTTGGAAAATCTAGGAATTTAAGCTCAAGAAAATATTTGTACTGTAAATAATTTTCTCCCAAAAAATATTTATTAAAGAAATAACCGGGAGAAAACTTAAGCAATACTCTCAAAAATATTTTTCAAAGATTAAATGTCTAGTGAGAGTATGTGCAAATAAAATGTCCTAAATAAAATACTCTTCAAAAATGATTTTGAAATAAAAGCATGAAAGAGAGTTGGAGAGATTTGTACAAAAGATTTTGCCAAAAAAAAAAAAGATTTTAACAATAAAAATAGGTTTTGGGGGAACTTTGATTAGAATAAAATTAGAGAGAAAAGTTGGCTAATCAAAGTTGCTAATCTGGAGTCATGAGGGGGTATTTATAGATTTTTGAAAAATATGACTTTTGGGACTTGCTTGGTATTTTGGAAAAGTTTAATTAAAAGTTACTGACATTTTAGCACTTTTAAAAAAATTCCAACCCGAGAGGTTCGGTCGACTGTATTTTGAGTTTGGTTGGCTATATTGATAAGTATGGTCGACCGAGACACTTTTGAACTATAGATATAGTCAACTGAATCAAGGCAATTTTGAAAGTGTTTGAGGTTCGATCAACTGTATTTTAAGTTCGGTCTGCTATTCATATGGTTCGGTTCGGTCGACTATATTATAAATGAACTGAACATTCAGTCGGCTATATTGATAAGTACGGTCGACCGAGGCACTTTTGAACTATAGATATAGTCGACTGAATTAAGGCAATTTTGAAAGCGTTTGAGGTTCGGTCGACTATATTATAAATGAACTGAACATTCGGTTGGCTGAACAGTTGGGTGTTAGACACGTGCCAGTTCGGTCAACTGTGGAAAATGCGTTCAAAAACATTCGGTCGATTGAACCTTGGTCAAACTGTTGACCCTAGAATAGTTCGGTCGATTGAGCTGAATATACACAACTGGGTTCGGTCGACTGGGTGACTTTCAAAGATTAATTTAAGTCCTTATTTTTTACTTGAATTTATGAGGACATAAAGTCAATCTATGGTCTTTGAGAGTTAATCCAAAAAATTCAACGGTTGACTGAAGGTGATCCTTAAGGTCAATATATGGTCAATTCGAGCATACAATCCATATCATGCAGATGCATGCATTATTACAGACCAAATAATAAAATCAAATGCAATTATAATTCAAAACATGTCTTCTTCTTCTCCTTTGCTCTTTGACATCATGGAATGCGCCAAATTTTTGCTTTAAGACTTGCCTTGGCTTCCATGTTCTTTTAATCTTATGTGTGACCTGAATAATACCTATTCATGCACTAAAATACTAACATAAGAGACACTTGTGTTTGTCAGCATCAAAATAGAAATTGAACTCAAAATGCCAACAAATATTCTCTTTATTAGTACTCTTAAATTACTAAAATTACATTTCATATATTATGTCTTATTCCTACTTATCCTAAACCCTTTAGACTCTAATGTGACTCTCCAAAGTTCTAACTTAGATTCCATTCTGCTTCTACTATCATCAATTAACACGATATCATCTGCGAATAACATACATCGAGGGATCTCATTTTGGATATTTCTAGTAATTTTATCAATTACTAAAATAAAAAAATAAGGACTCATAGTAGAACTTTAATGCACACTTATTGTGATTGAAAACTCTTTAGAATCTCCTCCTACAGTCTTAACAGTAGTGATTACTTTATCATACATATCCCTTATGACCTCCGTATATCTTTTGAAAACTCCTTTCTTTTTCAATATCCACCAAAGCACTTCCTTAGGTACTTTGTTATAAGCTTTCTCTAGGTCAATTAAAACCATTTGCAAGTCTTCCTTATCCCTAAACTTTTCCATTAAACTTCTTAAAAGATAAATAACTTTTATTGTTAATCCCTCATGCATAAAACCTAATTAGTTTTCTAAAATATTTATTTTTAATCTTATTCTACGTTCAATTATATTTCCCTATAATTCCATCATATGACTTATAATCTTAATTCCATGGTAGTTATTATAGTTTTGAATTTCATCTTTGTTCTTATACAAAGGTATTAACATACTTTTCCTCCATTCTTTTGATGTTTTCTTAGTTTTTATATTATTGAATAGATTAGTTAACCAAATAATTTATTTATCCCTTAAACATTCCAAACTTCAATTGGTATTTTATTTGATTCTATAGATTTCCTATTTTTCATTTTTTTAATGTCATTGACGCAATGTCCTAGAAAAGGGTCTGGATAGGTGAGGGATAATAGACATTAAAATTTGAATGGAGTTGCCACTAACCTATTATTTACCTTGGTGTGGTTAGAACACCTATTTACTAATTGATTGGTCTCTAGACTATTCCTAAGTCAAGGAACAAGTAGTTTCAGTTTGTTTTACTTGAGTCAGGATCGGGAGTTCGATTATGTGTAAGGGGCTACACACCCGTTTTACGAATATACCTAATTAGTCATGAATTATCCTTAAATTGAAGATAATGGTCTTTAATTAACCACTTTGAAATAAACAAATTAATAAGCAAATAAATAAATAAGAAAGATTTTAAAAACAAAATAAAAATCAATGTGCAATTAGGAATGTCTAATAAGATCTCAAAATGAGTGGATATTGTTAGATAAATCCCCTCTCATAACTAATATAAGCGAGGTCTGAAATACCTCTTTATCATTTTTGAAATCATTGGGGCACACCTACACAAAAACAAGAAAAATCATTAAAAAGTATCTTTAAAAACATTCCCATGTTTTTCAAAATCTTTGCAATTTTTTTTTTTTTGAAATTTTTCAATATTTTTCTAAAATTTTGTAAGAATTTTAAATATTTTTATTTATTTATTTATTTGTATTTTATTTTCTAGTTTTTTTAAAATATCGAGTCAAAATGACAAAGAACAAAGCGGGGTCACTGCTGATAGAGAACAAGACAGAACAGGTAGAGAGTTTCAGTAGCAAGTTTAGACGACTGAACTTGCGACTTTAGTCATCTGAACCTACGACATTAGATGACTAAACCCTGATTTCAGACATCTGACTCTGTATCCAGTTCTATTTTAAAGGGGTTCAACGAGAAAATTTTTTAAAATTCTAATGTTTTAAAATATAGCCATTTGAGCTTCAAATTTTCTAAAATTTTGGGAAACTCTCTAAGGAAACTTTTGCAACATGGAAACAAGTTTGAAAGCCTAAAATCTGCTTATAAAACTGAAAGCACTCTTGTTCTTCCAAAGCTCTCTTGTTCACTCATTGAAAAATTCTTTTGCTGAGAATTCTGAAGTGCTGATCCTTCTTTCTCTGAGTTCATATTGCTAATCCTCTTCTAAGAAGAATATTGGTGAATTCTACACTTGAACTTCATTGTATTTCATATTGATATTTTACATTCAAAGTATATAGTGCTGAAATTGTACTAACTTACTCTTTGAGCGAGTATACTTGTACGCAGATCTTATCTTGTGTTTCTTATAGTTCTTTGACGTTCCAAGGGTTGTTTGGATCGTTGGCTAAGTAAGGAAATATTGCTTAGAAAGGCTGGCTCCAGCCTATGTAAGGAGTGACCGAATGAGGGGATATCGTTTGGAGAAGGCGGGCTCTAACCTTAACCAAGGAGTGTTGTAATCGGTATTGTTCCACCCGTCAACGGAACTAAACTAGTGAATCCTTTGGTGATCTGCCAAGGGCGAGGACGTAGGCTGGGTATAATCCGAACCTCGTAAAAATCTCCATCTCATTCTCTCTTTCCCTTACTTTTTATTTTCAGCATATTTAAATTGCGTGGATGGTTTAAATTTGAAAATCATATAAACTACATATATTTGGAAATCTAACAAACTTAAGGTTTAATTTTGATTTGGGTTACGAAAACCGAAAGGGAGTACGTTGGTTACACCATATCTTGCGGAAACCTTACGGGAGTACGTTGCTTGGTTAACATCCCAAAGATAAATTTACCAAAAGTTTATTTGAGTTCTAAATATTTGGAAAGAGTGATTTTGATTCATCTATACAAGGCTTTACATCAGCAAGCATAAATTCTCATTCACTACAGGGCTTGGTTCAAATTTGGCAAATATAAACAAACAACTATCTTAAGTTGTTATATTACCAAAGTGCTGAATACTTTATATCTTGGTTTGGTTGTTTGTTGTTTAACTTGTACTTGGCAAATAAATTGATTGTTTGGCTTGAAGATATTGTTTAATTGATTGGTTGTTTAATTGTGTTATTGATTGGATAAAGGAACTAAGTTCTCGATTGATTAAAGAATTAAACAAACAAGTCAAGAATTGGTTAAAAGAAATAAAGGAAGTTCAAGGTATCTCAAAAGGAATTAAAAGAAATTTTTAAAAGCCAATTCCCCCCCCCCCCCCTCTTGGGAAGCTATTCCTAATTTCAGGATAGAATTACAAAATTATCTCTAGAGTTAGAGAAATCACAAAAAAAGGTTGACAACAAGAAAGAGAAGGAAATAAATGATCTCAAAAATAAAATTGAAGATAAAGAAAAGATCATTTATAACTTCACTAAAGGAAAGACAAACTTTGACAAAATAATAGGCTCACAAAGAATGTCATTGAACAAAGAAGGCATTGGTTTTAATGGAACTGAAAATAAAAATAAAAAGAATCTTTACTTAGGATACTTTTCAAAAGCATCCAAAAATTATGCTAGCACATCTTCGAATGCCTACACTAACATCATATGCTATCATTGTAAGAAAAAGGGACATATAAAGTTTGAATGTCCATTTAAAAGAAAGGGTGTGAATGTCACGACCTGCTCATTTCCACACATTTTTTTTTTATAATAATATCATCATAAAATCAATACCACATATCTCACATTTTAGCTCAGCAGGTCACAATCCACCTGGACCCATGGGTATCAGGAATATATCAGAACATACAGCAGAAGCCTACGCAGTAGAAAATGTACAATCATATTCATACCATCATATCATACATCACAATGTACCAGAGTTACTACAATCACTGTACTTCCATATATACATCCCAAAAATGAAATCTAGAGACAATTCCCACAAAACCATACTATCCCTACCAAAAACTTACCCTTCAAAAAAGGCAGATAAACCACACTATGTCAGTGGGGCTCTTCCCGCTCTCCTATCTGGGACTCTTGAAGAGTTAATGAAATTTAGGGGTGAGACACCTCTCAGTAAGAGAAATAAACTAATACCAGTGTGTGACAACATGAGTATATCGTGTTCTACATATACCATACATATCATACTTAGTACTGTTTATCAAATCTGGAAAAACATATGTATATCAAAACATGGCAGAACATACTGCATTTTCATAACATATCTCATCTCATAATAATAATAATAATATAAAACAATCCTAGTAGGTTAGCTGGTTATTGGCATGTATTACCCCCACATGGCTGGGTTGTGTGGCCTGAAGGCGGGACCTGACAATGGTTGGCTGACCACTGCCAAGTTAATAGTCTAGTCTGTAAGTCTGATGGGTCTACCCAGACTGGTTCATACACTAGGGGCGATAACAGCACACTTCTTGAAAATAACCACATCGACCATCCAATCTCACACCACTCCGTACAGCGGCGTTAACACAGATATCATGATCACGAAGACCATGGACACATAGCAACGGTACTGTTCAAGTGCTAGCCTAAACCAAGCCAACCAGGTTCTGATATCATATAACGTATACTAAAATCGTGATACATGGATATCTCATATCATTTATTTTCATATCAACCATATCATTTTGCATATATACGTGTATCATGAAAATCATTAGCCTATACGCCGGTATTACACATTTTACCATAGCTCAGCCCGTACGTCGACAAATCACATAGCACAGCCCGTACGCTGGCAAATCTCATTCCCCATAGCACGGCCCGTACGCCGGTTTTCCATCATAAAACTCGTGTCATAATCACATTCCCATAAAACAGTTTCTCATACATTTTATACTCATGCCACACTAGCGGATTTTCACATATTCAATCATACGATCATTTTCACAGTATTTTGCAAATATAAAACATATATATATATAAATATATATACATTTTCCGCAAATCAGATGCTAAATATATATATATATATATATATCTATATATATACATGCATTTTCTCAAAACAAAACTGGCTTAGTTTATCCCCTTACCTGATTCCTGCAAAGCCCTTAAGAAAATCTTCCCCGTACCCGCAGGGTACCCAAGTCAACACCCTGAAAATGGAAATTTCCAGTATTAAAGTTCAGTATTTCTAAGCATATAATATTTTTCCTCAATTGTCAAAAACCCACATATTGAGTAGAAATTTTTTACCCAAAAGTATTCAAGTTTAACACCTGAGGGGTTCCCTGACCAATACCCTGAAACTGAAAACCCCAAGTATTAAACTTCAGTATTTTCATGTGCACAACATTTCTTATAACTAGCGTAAGACCAAATATGACTTAAAAAGCCTTACCTCAACTCTGGGATGATTTCCAACTAGCTTTCTTCTACGATCCGTTCCAACAGATTTGAAGAGAACTCCGCCAGGAGCGTCGTGGTGACTTCGGATTGTCGATCCAGCGAAGATCTGGCCCAAAATCGACAAAAGAAACAAGGAAAACCGAAGGGGAGAGAGAGAGAGAAGAGAGATGGCTTCCTTAATAAGATAAAAATTCAGATTTTTTTCATATTTATAAGCAGCGGAATTCGTTGACGAGCCCGTCCTTCGTCGACAAGTTCTTCACAAATTTCGTTGACGAAATCCACCCCTCGTCGATGAAATTCAGTCGGCTAAAAAACCCCTCTCGGTATTTTCTCGTCGATGTCGACGAAGTCGACGACCTCCTTCTGTTTTCGGTCTCCATTTCCCTTTCTTTATTATTTAAATACCATTCTAAATTCGGGTCGTTATAGTGAAAACTAAACAAGTATGGAGAATTAAGGAAACATCCTTTAATAAACCATTGGGACCCAAAAAGGTATGGTTACTTAGATAAAAAGACTTGAAAATCTCAAAATGTTTATTGAAACACATACAAACATGAAAATTGTTGGCCTCAAGTAATGAATGATTCATACAAGCCTTAAACTAGAAAGCATTAAGATACATAAAGTTTGGATGTCCATATGAAATCAAAAGAAAAAGAATATCTAAAGCAAGTAGAACTTATTGCATAGGTAGAAGAAAGCTTGACAGAAAAATTGTAAAGGTCAGCCAACTAACCCTACGCTCAGCCGACTGACTGAACAACTGTGTGTAAAGAAGGTTATGGTCAGCCAACTAACCCTATGCTCAGCCAACTGACTGAAAGAAAAATTTATAAATAAGCTTGAATGAAACTTAATATAAGAGATACTTGAGCAACATAAATCTAAGCAAAAGTATAGTACAATGCACATGATAATGATATATTCCATGCTTATATGAAAGCAATATGATACATGTGTACATCTTAAATTTGGTGTCTTGAAAATTTTAAAGATAATGAAAATATTGATAATCTATGACTCACTATGTTGAAAATTTGAGCATGAGATTATTGCATATAAGCATGGATTTTGATATTAGATTAATTCTTGACCACGCATGCTATTGATGAATCATATGGATAAACTTACTACTTTTACTATTGATATCTATAAGCTATGAAAGATATAACAGTAGTATTGGTATCCATGAGCTATGCATGATGTGATAATGACTTTGGTATCTATAAAGTATTTTTGGCATCACAATTTAAAAATTTTAATTGGTATCAAAATTTAAAAGCTCATTTAGTATCACAATCTAAAAGATCAATTTGACTTTGAGTATGACAAGAATGATTATGTCTATAAGCATGGTATAACATTGATGATATTAGCGTGATGTTGATATTTGATATATGACATGATTAAATGTTTTGAAACATGGGATGATAAATGCAAAGTTGGTAACAAAACTGAATGTATTGAATTCAGGGGGAGTTATGACTTACAGCTTATATTATGATAATTTCCCTATTAATCAATTGATATCATGAATTAAATTTTAAATTTTAAATTGGTATCATAAAATCATCAATTGGTATAAAAAATTGGTATCTTGAATTATATCAAAGGGGGTGTATCATGACTCATAACTTGTATTTTGTTTCTCCCTAATTTGTTTTTTTTTTTTTTTTTTTTGGTATCATGAATTATTTTTTTATTGGTATCATAAATCTTCAATTGGTATCACAAATTTTCAATTGAGTTTGGTATTAAAAATTCAAAAGTTTAATAGGAATTAGAATTAATAAAAATCTAAATTGGTATCATATACTTGATATGCATGATTGACATTCATATGCTCAAAAATATGATTTATTTTGTTTATTTTTGATTGATGTCAAAAGGGGGAGAAGTTTTTGAGCAAAAATTGAAAATTGAGTTTCGTATGAAATATTTTGAAATTTTGCAACATGAATTATATTTCAAAAGGGAGAGAAGTATTTGACGAAGGGGAGAAGTACATGATATTGAATGATCTTGAAATTGGTATTGATATGCATGATATTGAATGATCTTTACAAATATGTTGAAGATGATGCTTATTGAAAGGGAGAGTCTTTTTAAGGTTTACTCATATTTTTGCTCATTGTTTGTCATCATCAAAAAGGGGGAGATTGTTGGCCTTACAAGGCTTAACATCCTATTTTGATGTTAACAAACAAGTGGAACTTAACATATTTGGTGAGTGATGATATTTTAGATCTCACATATGTGAAAGCAAAGTCAAGTACTCACAAGGAATAAATTGAAGCTTATATTTCAAAGGAACATGATCATATGAAGCTTAAAGAATACTTAAAGGAATAGATGATATATTAAAGTTTGACGACTATGAAAGGATGAAATTGATATGAAAGCTTGAAGAAATGATGGACTCAAAGCATGAACATGCATGAAGACGTCAAGAGATAAAGGATTTAGAATCTTAAGGAAATTTCATGTAAGTACTTCAAGTAAATTCAATATGGATGCATGAAACTCTTAGACTTAATTAATTGGACCTAAATACCTTTTAACATACTTGTAAAATATTTTTATAAGGTCAGAATTTGTTTCAAAAAGTTTAAAGTGTTTTTGGAATGAAAAGCACTTAAGTGGGATTTTTCCAAATTCTGTTAATTTTTCTACGTCCATATTGATGAGCATTTTTCTCTATCAAAAACTCATTATTTTAAAAGGTTTTCAACCTTAACGTTGTAGGATTTTCTCTTAGATTTATTTTGACACCAAGAACGTTAAATTTGGAGCTATATAAAGAAAGTTATGACCAAAATACTAAAGCGGCGTCAAAGCTATCAACAACACAATGAATTTGTCTGGTCAGTCGACAAACCAGAATGAACTGCATTCAATCAGCTGACTGACGAGTTAACATAATTGAAATTTAGGAGATAGAAAGAACCCAGTCACCTGTCCAGTTGGTTGACCCTGCATAAACACCCTCCCAGCCGCTTGGTCAGCCAACTGAGCCTACAGAAATTCAAATTTTGACCTCCAACGGGAAAAATCTAAAATTTAGTTTTTTTTTTTAAATCTAAATGTTATGAAAACTTGGGGGATACTCCTAGTCACTTGGGGATCAAGTAACATACTTTTTAAAGTCTATAAATAAACCTCAAAGATCATTGAAATAAAGAACCAAGAACCAAGAATCAAAATCAGCCATCAAACTCTCTCAAGTGCTCTCTTCATTGAAAGGCTCTCTTGCTCATACCTTGTGCACAAATTCAACTGAGTTTTACTGATCTTCTTCCACTGAAATTGTGCTACAAATTCTAAATCTTTCAATCATTGAAATAATTAATCGGTGATATACTTCCTTGAGCTTCAAAGTTAAAATTTCATATTGTTATTTACTTTGAAGTATACTAGTTTGTAAATTGTACTAATCAGCTCTTTGAGGAGCAAGCTTTCTGTACACATCTATTTGATTTTTATCTTGTAGATTAATGAATCCAAGGATTTTTTGGATCGTTGGCTAAGTAAGGGGATATTGCTTAGAGAGGCGGGTTCTAACCTATTTGAAGGAGTGACCGAGTGACGGGATATCGCTTGGAGAAGGCAGGCTCTAGCCTTAACAAAGGAGTGTGTAAAGGTTTGTTCCACCTGTTAACGGAACAAGTTTAGTGAATTTTTTGGTGGTTTTTCCAAAGGCAAGGACACAGGCTGTGTTGAAGCTGAACCTCGTAAAAATCCCAATCTCACTCTCTCTTTCCCTTACTCTTTATTTTCAGTACATATACAATTGCATGGATGTTTTAAATATCTAAATCATACAAAACGTAATTTGGAAGTTGAATAAAATTAAGGTATAATTTTGATTTGGGTTGCGAAAACCAAAAGGGAGTACGTTGGTTAAACCATATTTTGTGAAAACCATACGGAAGTATGTTGCTTGGTTAACATCCCAAAGATAAAATTAACTAAGAGTTTATTTGAATTCTTAATTTTGGAAAGAGTGTTGGATTTTATATTACACATCATATCAATGAAGCAAATTCATTCATACAGGGCTTGATTCAAATTTACATATCCAGAGCTGACAACAAAAGCTATACTGTGATTGAATGGTTTAAAGTTTGATATTGAATGGATTGTGTTTATATTCCAAAGAGTGCTAAATCTTCCATCAATCTAATAGTGTTGTAGTTAACTTATACTTGGCAAATAAATTGGTTGTTTGGTTTGAACATTGTGCTTGATTGGTTGGTTTAAATTAATAAGTTGTGTTGTTGATTGTATAAAGGAAACCAAATTATTATGTGCTTGACAAATTAAACAAACAAGTTAAATAATTGGTCAAACAATAAAAGAAGTTAAGTATTCTTAAAAGAAATTGAAAGAAATTTTTTTAAAATCCAATTCACACCCCCCCCCCTTGGGAAGCTATCCTAATTTCAACCCCCTTCTTGGGGTTGCACCAAAAATTACAATAACCCAAAGATGTAAGCTTTGACATTGTTCATAGCGAAAACCGAAGTGCTACTCCTCTGGACATAGGGTATTGCTGAACCACGAATATCTTGTGCTTTCTAGTTTTGTTTTGCTTCTTCATATTATTATTTGATTGCTTCTTTAGTATATTTCATCATTGAGTGTTTGCATTAGTAATTTTTGAGTGACTCGTGATTGGTTATGTGCTTCCGCTGTGCGTGTTCTGATCGGACAAAACACTAACAAGTGGTATCAGAGCTTTTATATGTCACAGCAATTGGAATATGAACCGGATACTTGTTGTTTGTTTGTGGGAGTCTACATCAACAAGTGGTATTAAAGCTAATTGTTCTACAATGGCTGGGATCTCTTCGATGAAGTTCGATGTGAGCAAGTTTGATGGAATGGGTCATTTTGGGCTTTGGCAACGAAGAGTGAAAGATCTTCTAGCGCAACAAGGGATGGTGAAGGCTTTGTACGGAAAGAAGTCAGATGACATGAACGAGGCAAGTTGGAAGGAGCTTGAAGCAAAGGCAGTTTCCACAATCAGGCATTGTCTAGCCGATGACGTTATGTACAACGGCATAGATTAGGAATTGCCTGCGGTGATATGGTTGAAGCTTGAAAGTCGGTACATGTCCAAGTCACTATTGAACAAGTTGTTTCTTAAGAAAAAACTTTATGGGCTTAAGATGGTGGAGGGTTCGGATCTTTCTTTGCATATAAACTCTTTTAATTAGATTATTAATGATCTGAAGTGTGTCAATGTGAGGTTTAAGAAGGAAGATAAGTCATTGATGTTACTAAATTCCCTACCGACATTTTCAATGTATGAAAACCTAGTTACGACTCAAACTTGGGGAAAAAAACTCCGGAGTTAGAGGATATCATGAGTGTGTTACTAGGGTTCTGTAAAAACCCCAAAAAGAGATATAAAAGATTAGTGGATTGATTTCCCAAAAAAAAAAAATAATTAATTAATTAATTAACTAATTAATTAAACGAATTTAAAAAGAAAAAGAAAAAAAATTTTAATTAATTAAAATTATTATTTTTTTATTTTATTAAAAAAAATATTATTATTAATATTAATTAAATATTATTATTATTATTATTATTATTATATTTATCCTCCTGAAGCTTCAACAAGCTTCAGGAGATTCTAAGTATATCTATTATTATTATTATTATTATTATTATTATTATTATTATTATTCTTCTTCTTCTTTTCTTTTCTCTGTAACTCTCTGCAATCTCTCACTCTCACCGCACGTTCTCTCTCCCTCTCTCATCGATTTCGTGACGGATTTTCGCCCGATCGAAAATACGAAGATACCACTGGACTCCATTCGCCCCTGCCGTCATTTTTACTAGAGCGGATCGGTAGTAGGAGCGGCGTAGGTGTATTCCCTAGGGTAAGCCATTTTTTCCTTTTTCTTTAATTTCTTGCAAAATATAAGCCCAATTGACGAACGGACACCACCACGAGAATTTAGGGATGATTCTCTACAAGTCTAGTGGGACGGAATTCTCGTGGGGGTGTCAGGCCAAAACTCCAAATTTGGGGTGCGGCGATTATTAAGGGGCTTATTTTTAATTAATTAGCATTAATTTAGAAATGCTAAAATATTAAGCATCTAGGACTGAAGTAGGATTTCTGAAATTTAGGGCCTGGGTGAGCGCCGCCGGGTGTAATTTTGGGACCCGTAGGCAAAATTTGGAAAATTAAGTAGGGATATTAAATAATAGTTTAAATGTTAATTTGAGGCATATAGAGCCTAAGGAAGGCTAGATGAGTATTATTTTGGAGAAATAGATTAATTAATCTGGAGAAAAATGTAAATTGTAGGAATTAAATTTCGGGCGCCAAGGGCGTGAAATTTTGGGTCCTAAAGAATTTCTCAGTAGGCAGGTAAGGGAATAAACTAAAGCAGTAATTTTTCATACAAATTATTATTGATTATGAGTAAATTTATTTTCAGAAAAGCATATGTTATATTGTATATTACGAATGAAATGTACGATTGGGAAAATACTGCTATGATGATTAAAATGTATATGTATGTATGAGATGTAAGGAAGCTATGATGATTAAAATGTATATGTATGTATGAGATGTAAGGAATTCACGATTTTAGAATATGAAGTATGACTTTTAACAGCATATGTGTGGCATGAATATTATTTTATATAAAATATATTTATGTTATCGGCACGAGGCCGTATTTATGTTTTTGGCACGAGGCCATATATTTATGTTATCGGCATGAGGCCGTATTTATGTTTTTGGCGTGAGGCCATATATTTATGTTATCAGCACGAGGCCGTATTTATGTTTTTAGCGCGAGCCCATATATTTATGTTATCAGCACGAGGCCGTATTTATGTTATTGGCACGAGGCCATGTATTTATGTTATCGGCACGAGGCCATATTTATACTATCGGCACAAGGTCGTATTTATATTATTGGCGCAAGGCCATATTTACTATGATTTTGGCGCAAGGCCATATGTATGATTTCGGCGCGAGGCCGTATCTATGTTTTCGGCACGAGGCCGTAATGATGTTACGTATAATCATGTATTATATGTTTTCACAACCAGGATGTTAGTTTAGTTTAGACCATGAGCTCGGTACTGTAGCTATGGGTTAATTTTGGCACGAGGCCTTATTAGTGCTACCGTCCCACGAGGGGATGGGAGATGGATAGTCAATGTGGCTTTCAGTAGAGTGTGGACGTCCACCTGGCAGTCCGGACTAGGGTGTGGCGAGCTCATCGTACTTACAGACATATTTGATTCGGCAGTGGTCGGCCAACCATTATCGGGTCCCGAATTTGGGCTGCACAACCCGTCATGGGGGGTAATACATGACACCAGCTAGCTAGTCATCCTGGGTTTGTTTTCAGTACTACAGTTATAACAGATGATTTTATGTATGATATGAATTATTAACAGATGTGAAAATATATGTTTACCCAGTACGATATGATGATGTTTATGGAATTATGAAATGTACTATATACGTATAAATGCATTAAATATTCATGTTGCCACATAGTTGTATTTAGTTTATTTTCCCTTACTGAGAAGTGTCTCACCCCCAAACTTAATTAATTTTTCAGGAGCCCCTGAGAGACCGGCGGGTCAGGGCCGTCATTGAGCTAGTGAGATTACCCTGTGAGAAGGGTAAGATTTTGTAATAGGGTTAGAGTTATTTTGTGTTTGACCCTATAGATATTTTGATGTATATGAGGATGTATAGAATGCTCTGGTATTATGTTTTATGATTGGATGTTTGAGATTTTATGTTTACTGCTGCTAGGTTTTACGCTATGTTTGACAGGTGTCCCCGCTACCCACGGGTTCGGGTTGACCATTTTATATATTATATGATATTTTATGTTAAGAAATTGAGGGACGTTACATTTGGTATCAGAGCCTAGGATACTAGGTTCTGTAGACTTTAGAGTGCAGCAGTAATAATACCAGAGTATAGGATAAGAGGATTTGAGGTCTGGTTTTGTAGTCTAGATGCAAGACTTCCGTGGTGGTTTGTATGATTTTCCTGGGATGACGATTTCAGGAAATTCATTGTAAACTATCGTCAGGTTGGATATCTAGGTTACAGGATTGAACCTTGAATTAAGATCAAGAGTGACGAGTTAATTAGGAAAATATACCATATGAGTTGAGTGATATATATAGAGATTGAGGTTTTGAGTTAAGTTACATATTTTTCAGGATGGACCTTGGTGGCAATAGTGCCCACGCCAGTGAGAGTGAGGGTGCTGGACCCTCAGGCGCTGCGGGTAGTGATTCAGATGCAGTCTTATGCAGCGTAGCACAGCAAGTTATGGCAGAAATTTCCAGGAGTTCGAAGGAGTAGGGTGGTCCGTCTGTAGGCCACGGTTGTACGATCGAGAAGTTCATAAAGATGAATCCTCCAGCTTTCTCAGGGGGAACGGATCCTGCTGTCACTGAGAATTGAGTGCAGGAGATAGAGAAAATATTTGCAGTGCTGCAGTGTTCAGAGGAGCAGAAGGTGCTGTTTGCCACCTATAGACTGACTGGAGAGGCCGAGAGATGGTGGTCAGCAGTGAGATTGTTAGAGCAGCAGAGGACTATACCTGTAAAGATGACTTGGGAGCGATTTAGAGAGATATTCTTCGACAGGTATTTTCCAGCCTCTTCTAGGGAGGCTAAGATTACTGAGTTCCTGAATCTGAAGCAGGGATAGCTGTCAGTATAGCAGTACGCGGCGAGGTTCATCGAGCTATCTCGCTTCACCCTGTACATTATTCCAGATGAGACGAAGAAGGTACAACAGTTTGAAAGAGGCTTGAGGAGAGAAATTTACAAGTAGGTATCGATATTGAAGTTGCAGGACTTCACCGAGCTAGTTGATCGAGCCACTATAGCAGAGATTGGTGAGTGATTGGAGGCTAAGGAGCAGAGGTAGAAGAAGAGGTCTACACCTTCTAGTTTCCAGCAGGGAGTTGGCCGTGCCGCGTGGAAGAGAGGTGGCTATTATAGGAACCAGAGACAGAAGACCGGGAATCATGGTTTCTAGGGTACGCAGCCATCTCCAGCTTGCCTATCTTGTGGGAAGAGACACCTGGGAGAGTGTTGTGCTGGGCGAGGTGTCTGCTACAGGTGCGGGGAGCCAGGACATATGATGAGGGAGTGTCCGGCACAGACTAGTACTCCTCCTAGACCTGCACGAGGAGATTACCAGGCACCACGAGGAGGCCAGCAGAGGAATACGGCCCCAGCCAGAGTTTTCTCTTTGACGCCGGGAGATGCTGAGGCAGCAGGAGATGTAGTGACAGGTACTGTTTCAATACTGTCATTTAAAGCTACTGTTTTGTTTGATTCTGGGGCGACGCATTCATTTATCGCCCAGGATTATGTTAAATTGTGTGGGTTTGAGCCTCAGCAGTTAGAAATTAGTTTGTCTGTTGCTACACCAACTGGAACCGTAGGGGTATGTAGAAAGGTGCTCAGGGACTGTCCAGTGGATATTCAATGGAGGTATTTGTTCCCCGAGGATTTGCCGGGACTACCTCCTGATCATGAGGTAGAGTTCGTTATCGATCTGGTTCCGGGGATAGTGCCGATTTCGAAGGCGCCGTATAGAATGGCACCGGCAGAGCTGAAAGAATTGAAAGAGCAGTTGCAGGAGTTGTTGGATAAGGGGTTCATTCGGCCCAGTGTGTCACCCTGGGGAGCACCGGTGTTGTTTGTGAGGAAGAAGAATGGCTCGATGAGATTGTGTATCGACTATCGAGAAATAAATAAAGTAACTATCAAGAATAAATACTCGCTCCCACGTATTGATAATTTGTTTGACCAGTTACAGGGGACACAGATCTTTTCGAAGATAGATTTACGCTCCGGGTACCATCAGGTGAAAGTCAGGGAGGGAGATGTTCCGAAGACGGCATTCAGAACACGGTATGGTCACTATGAATTTCTAGTTATGCCGTTTGGGTTGATGAATGCTCCTGCAGTGTTTATAGATCTTATGAACAGGGTTTTTCACCGGTACTTGGATCGGTTTGTGGTAGTATTTATTGATGATATACTGGTGTATTCGAAGAGTCCAGAGGAGCATAAGGAGCATCTGAGTATAGTGTTGCAAGTGTTGCGAGAGAAGAAGCTATATGCAAAGCTCAAGAAGTGTGAGTTCTGGCTGGAACAGGTTACCTTCCTTGGACACGTTATATCCAAGGGTGGTATTTCTGTTGATCCGAGTAAAATTGAGGCAGTAGTTGACTAGGTACAACCAAAGAACGTGCACGAGATCAGGAGTTTCTTGGGATTGGCTGGGTACTACCGCAAGTTTGTTGAGGGCTTTTCTCGATTGTCAGGCCCGTTGACCAGATTGACCAGGAAAGGAGTGAAGTTTGAGTGGTCTGATGAATATGAACAGAGCTTCCAGGAGTTGAAGCAGCGACTCATCACTGCGGCTGTGTTGACGATTCCTTCAGGAGAAGAGGGGTTCGTAATTTACAGTGATGCGTCCCATAAAGGGCTCGGATGCGTGTTGATGCAGCGGGGGAGAGTGATAGCCTATGCCTCACGACAGTTGAAAGAATATGAGAAGAACTACCCTACCTATGATATAGAGTTGGCAGCGGTTGTTTACGCACTGAAGATTTGAAGGCACTATCTATATGGGGGTAGGTGTGAGATATTTACTGATCATAAAAGCTTAAAGTATTTCTTCACACAGAAGGAATTGAATATGAGGCAGAGAAGATGGTTGGAGCTAATAAAGGATTACGACTGCACTATTAGCTACCACCCGGGAAAGGCTAATGTGGTTGCTGATGCTTTAAGTCGGAAATCGGTGGAATCATCTGTATCTGTAGTAGAGATTAAGCATCCGATTCATATGGATCTAGAGAGGCTCGGTGTGGAGCTGGTAGAGGGCGATTACCAGGCGTTCATTGCTGACTTGGTTTTACAGCCGACTCTACAGAAGAGGATTAAAGCAGCTCAGAGGAATGATGCAGAACTAGTAAAGCTTATGGGAAAGGTACAGGATGATCAGGAATCAGAGTTCAGCATTTCAGATGATGGAGCCCTGAGGTTCCATACCAGGTTATGTGTTCCTGCCGATCCTGAGATCAAGAAAGTCATTTTGGAGGAAGCACATCGATCCCTATATACTGTACATCCGGGTAGCACTAAAATGTACAGGGATCTCCGAGAGTCCTTCTGGTGGAGCAACATGAAGAGGGAGATAGCTCAGTTTGTGGGTCAGTGTTTGACGTGCCAGCAAATGAAGGCTGAGCATCAGAGACCGGCGGGATCGTTGCAGCCACTCCACATTCCTGAGTGGAAGTGGGAGCATATAGCGATGGATTTCGTCTCAGGATTACCGCCAGCATTGCATGGAAGGACGCTATTTGGGTAGTGGTGGATCGATTGACGAAGACTGCCCACTTTTTACCGATCAGAGTTAGCTACTCCATGGACAGATTGGCTGAGTTATACATCCAGGAGATAGTTAGGCTCCACGGCGTCCCAGTGTCCATAGTTTCAGATAGAGACCCACGGTTCACATCTCGTTTTTGGAAGAGTCTGCAAGAGGCCATGGGTTCTCAGTTGTCGTTCAGCACAGCTCTTCATCCTCAGAAAGATAGACAGACAGAGAGGACGATATAGATTTTGGAGGATATTCTGCGAGCATGTGTGTTGGATTTTGGAGGTCGTTGGATGCAGTATTTTCCACTGGTTGAGTTTGCGTATAACAACAGCTACCAGGCCAGCATTGGGATGGCACTGTATGAGGCACTGTATGGCAGGAGGTGCCGATCCCCATTGTACTGGGATGAGACTGGAGAGAGATAGATATTGGGGCCAGAGCTAATACAGCAGACTCAGGATAAAGTCAAACTCATCAGAGACAGGATCAAGACAGCGCAAAGCCTGCAGAAGAGTTATGCTGATACTCGTCGGCGAGAATTGGAGTTTGACACAAGAGATCATGTGTTCTTGAAGGTGGCACCGCTGAAGGGTGTTATGAGGTTCGGGAGGAAGGGTAAGCTGAGCCCTAGGTATATTGGACCATTCGAGATTCTTAAGAGAGTGGGTCCAGTTGCCTATCGTTTGGCATTACCACCGATCCTATCTATGATCCATGACGTATTCCATGTTTCTATGCTGAGGAAATACGTCCCAGACCCCTCCCATGTGATTAGATATGAAGCACTGGAGTTGGGCGATACGTTAGCTTATGAGGAAGTGCCAGTGCAAATTCTTGACTGGAAGGAACAGGAGCTACGAACGAAGAAGATTCTACTGGTAAAAGTTCTATGGCGCAACCATGCCATTGAGGAGGCTTCCTGGGAACTAGAGGATCAGATGCGCCAGAGATATCCGCACTTATTCAGTGGAGTTTAGAGCTGAGCCAGTCAAGTGAATGAAATAGTATTGTAGTTTTTAATTGTATAGTGTAACGTAAGATATATAGGGTTTTTAGTTTTGAAACGTGAATGGTTTTGGGAGAATTTTGAATAGTTGTGATCTCCCAGAGCCCTTGTTGTAAACACGGTATTCCTCCGCCATAAGTGAGGGTAATCAATAAAAATTGGAAGTGTTTTCACTAAGGAAGGAAAATAGGGGAATGACAAATTTCGAGGACGAAATTTTTATAAGGAGGGGAGAATGTAAAAACCCCAAAAAGAGATATAAAAGATTAGTGGATTGATTTCCCAAAAAAAAATTAATTAATTAATTAATTAACTAATTAATTAAACGAATTTAAAAAGAAAAAGAAAAAAAATTTAATTAATTAAAATTATTAATTTTTTTATTTTATTAAAAAAATATTATTATTAATATTAATTAAATATTATTATTATTATTATTATTATTATTATTATTATTATTATTATTATTATATTTATCCTCCTGAAGCTTCAACAAGCTTCAGGAGATTCTAAGTATATCTATTATTATTATTATTATTATTATTATTATTATTATTATTATTATTATTATTATTATTGTTCTTCTTCTTCTTCTTCTTTTCTTTTCTCTGTAGCTCTCTGCAATCTCTCACTCTCACCGCACGTTCTCTCTCCCTCTCTCCTCGATTTCGTGATGGATTTTCGCCCGATCGAAAATCCGAAGATACCACTGGACTCCATTCGCCCCTGTCGTCATTTCTACTAGAGTGGATCGGTGGTAGGAGCGGCGTAGGTGTATTCCCTAGGGTAAGCCATTTTTTCCTTTTTCTTTAATTTCTTGCAAAATATAAGCCCAATTGACGAACGAACACCACCACGAGAATTTAGGGATGATTCTCTACAAGTATAGTGGGATGGAATTCTCGTGGGGGTGTCGGGCCAAAACCCCAAATTTGGGGTGCGGCAATTATTAAGGAGCTTATTTTTAATTAATTAGTATTAATTTAGAAATGCTAAAATATTAAGCATCTAGGACTGAAGTAGGATTTCTGGAATTTAGGGCCCGGGTGAGCGCTGCGGGTGTAATTTTGGGACCGGTAGGCAAATTTTGGAAAATTAAGTAGGGATGTTAAATAATAGTTTAAATGTTAATTTGAGGTATATAGAGCCTAAGGAAGGCTAGATGAGTATTATTTTGGAGAAATAGATTAATTAATCTGGGGAAAAATGTAAATTGCAGGAATTAAATTTCGGGCGCCAAGGGCGTGAAATTTTGGGTCCTAAGGAATTTCTCAGTAGGCAGGTAAGGGAATAAACTAAAACAGTAATTTTCCATACAAATTATTATTGATTATGAGTAAATTTATTTTCAGAAAAGCATATGTTATATTGTATATTACGAATGAAATGTACGATTGGGAAAATACTGCTATGATGATTAAAATGTATATGTATGTATGAGATCTAAGGAATTCACGATTTTAGAATATGAAGTATGACTTTTAACAGCATATGTGTGGCATGAATATTATTTTATATGAAATATATTTATGTTATCGGCACGAGGCCGTATTTATGTTTTTGGCGTGAGGCCATATATTTATGTTATCGGCACGAGGCCGTATTTATGTTTTTGGCGCGAGCCCATATATTTATGTTATCGGCACGAGGCCGTATTTATGTTATTGGCGCGAGGCCATGTATTTATGTTATCGGCACGAGGCCATATTTACTACGATTTTGGAACGAGGCCATATGTATGATTTCGGCTCGAGGCCGTGTCTATGTTTTCGGCACGAGACCGTAATGATGTTACGTATGATCATGTATTATATGTTTTCACAACCAGGATGTTAGTTTAGTTCAGACTAGGAGTTCGGTACCGTAGCTATGGGTTAATTTTGGCACGAGGCCTTATTAGTGCTACCGTCCCACGAGGGGATGGGAGATGGATAGTCAATGTGGCTTTCAGTAGAGTGTGGACGTCCACTTGGCAGTCCGGACTAGGGTGTGGCGAGCTCATCGTACTTACAGACATATTTGATTCGGCAGTGGTCGGCCAACCATTATCGAGTCCCGAATTCGGGCTACACAACCCGTCATGGGGGGTAATACATGACACCAGCTAGCTAGTCATCCTGGGTTTATTTTCAGTACTGCAGTTATAATAGATGATTTTATGTATGATATGAATTATTAACAGATGTGAAAATATATGTTTACCCAATACGATATGATGATGTTTATGGAATTATGAAATGTACTATATACGTATAAATGCATTAAATATTCATGTTGCCACACAGCTGTATTTACTTTATTTTCCCTTACTGAGAAGTGTCTCACCCCCAAACTTAATTAATTTTTCAGGAGCCCCTGAGAGACCGGCGGGTCAGGGCCGTCATTGAGCTAGTGAGATTACCCTGTGAGAAGGGTAAGATTTTGTAATAGGGTTAGAGTTATTTTGTGTTTGACCCTATAGATATTTTGATGTATGTGAGGATGTATAGAATGCTCTGATATTATGTTTTATGATTGGATGTTTGAGATTTTATGTTTACTGCTGCTAGGTTTTCCGCTGTGTTTGATAGGTGTCCCCGCTACCCACGGGTTCGGGTTGACCATTTTATTTATTATATGATATTTTATGTTAAGAAATTGAGGGACGTTACAGGTTCCACCAAAGGAAAAAGGCCAACGATGAGGGTTCACATGCTGAAGGACTCGTGGCAAATGGGAATCAGGATCGTAGCAGGAGCAGTTCCCAGAGTAGATCAAGCAGCCATGGGGCTCGCTCCAAGTCCAGGAAGAAGAAGGATGTGCAATGTTTTAAGTGTGGCAAAATAGATCATATAAAACCTAAGTGTCTGTAAAGGAGGAAGGGAGGTGCTGAAAGCAAAGAAGGTTCATCAACAATGACGAATGTAGTTGAAGAAGGATATGTTGGGAGTAGTGTCAGTGATATGCTCTCGGTTTCATCAGGGTCGGATGAGTTCGCGAATTCTTGAATTTTGGACTCTACATGTTCGTTTCATATGACTCCAAATAAGGACTGGTTCACTACATGCAGACTGGTCAGTTCTAGTTCCGTTCTGATGGGGAACAATGTTGCGTGCAAAGTGATCGGGATGGGGAATATCATAATCAGGATATATGATGGTGTAGTGCGGATGTTGTGTGATGTGAGGCATATACCAAAGTTGAGGAAGAATTAGATTTCATTAGGCACCTTGGATTGTAATGGGTTCAGTTACAAGTGTAAAGGTGGGGTAATGAAGGTCAACAAAGGAGTTCTGACCGTGATGAAAGGGAAAAGAGTGCTAGGTAAAATTTTAAACACTGCTGGGTACCACGGTTGTAGGTGGAGCTGTAGCCGTAGAGTCTAATTTTGATAGTACTCTTCTATGGTATATGCGTCTAAGGCATATGGGAGAGCATGGGATGTAGGAACTTCACAATAGAAATCTTCTAAAGGGGATAAAATCATACAAATTGGAGTTTTACAAGTACAACGTACTTGGGAAGCATATTTGGGTTCAGTTTATGACAGCCATGCACAAGACGAAGGGAGTGATGGACTACATTCATTTCGATGTTTGGGGACCGGTGAGAGTCGCATTACGAGGGGTACATATGATGGTGCATCTTTCTAGTATATAAGAAATATGAGTTCAAGCTAGGTGATCCAATGGCAAAAAGGGTGGCGATTGGTGGAGACATGGTTTTAGGTGTTAAAGCCATGGAACAACGTACTTATGTAGATGAAGAGAAATAGGTGCCAGAAAGCCGCAGTAGTAGCAATGAGCATGATTCAGGTGGAATTAGAGACATAGGGCAAACATGCAGGGAGTCCTAGCCTGACAGATCAGCCAGAGGTGCAAATGGAGTCAAAAATTCATGGTGGAGATGACAAAGGGAGTTCTAGCTTGGATAACCAACAGCCATGTCGAAGCATAGCTATAGACAGACCCAGACGCATCATCAGGCCACCCCTAAGATACGGTTTTGACGACTTGGTGTCTTATGCGCTTATCACTAGCAGCAAGGATCCTACTACCTATTAGGAGGCGATGCATAGCCAGGAGAAAGGTAGTTGGATAGGTACTATGGTGGAGGAGATTGAATCATTGTGTAGTGATCCTAAAAAATTAAAATAAAAATAAAAATTTTAAAAATTTTAAAAAATTTAAAAATTAAAAATTAATTAATTAAAAAATTAAGTGAATAGTATTATTAATGGTAATAAAATCCTATTGGGATAAGATATATATATATATATATATATATATATATATATATATGTTAAGGTAACTTCCTAAAGCTTTGAATGCTTCAGGAAGAAGAAAAATTTATTTGTAGTCAACAGAGAGTTGCGCCCAGCTCTCTCATCGTCTCTCTCCATCCCTCCTCTTCTCTCTCCTCATTTTCTTGGAAAATATTCAGCCAATTGGAAAATAGAAGATATCGCTGGGTTCCTATCTCCACCACCGACATTCCTACTAAAGTGGATTTGTCGTAAGAGCGACGTAGGCACCACTCCTGGGGTAAGGTATACTCCCTCTCTTTCCTCAATTTCTTCTTAAATCTTCATCTAAATCGACGATTGGGCACCACCATGGGGTCATAATCTAGATCGTCGCCATTTTGGCTGAAGCAAATTTTTAATTTGGGGGTCCTAAGCACCACCCCAAAGTGAGGGTGAGATTTAGGGAATTAAGAAAATTGGTTATTTTTGGGAGTTTAATTATTTATTTGGAATTTATGGGCCTAGGAAATGTTAAAATAGTATTTTATTTAGGGTTGATTTGATTAAATTAGGGTTATTGAATCAAGGTTCGGGTGAGTTTCTAGAAATCAGTTAAGGGGAATAGATTAAGCCAGTAGTTTTTGTGAATTTACAGATTAAAATGGAAATTATATGTGTTTATATATATATATATATATATGATTATCAGGTGAGTTTTAAAAGAAAAGTCAACTGTTTGAACTGTGGTTTTTTAGTCTAGGGCTATAGTTATTATTTGTGAAAATGGAATGATTAAAGTAACTAATTTTTCAAGAAATAGTGGAGATAATTCGATGTGTAATTTCAATAAAACGGATGATGAATATGGGTTGGCTTACTATTTTAAAGAGATATAATTATGTGTATTATTTGAAATGTGTGGCATAAGTAAAATGAAAATACTAAGTTGAGTTGTGATATATGTATGACATGTTGGAAATACAAAAATGTATTGGGATTATATTGCACGTGTATTTTTAATCAGAGCTAGATGTGAATGTTAAATTGCAATGTATGATTTGAGAACTCCGATGGACCATAGTGAGGCACAATATTGTTGCGTGTGATTTTTGGCAAAGATTAGTGCACCCACACATCTAGTGGAAAGTGTGGAGATGGGATGATCGATCCTGTGTGTGGTATAGATTCCCGCTGGAGTCTAAACCAGTGTGGAAAAGTCAATCTGACTTTAAGACTGAAGAGGTTGTTTTCTGATTTAATTCTAGTGGGCCGACCAAGGTTAAGTCCAGTTTTCGGGCTGCACAACCCGTCATAGGGGTGAAATGTGAATGTGAATGTGGAAGTGAGATTGTTATGATGTGAAATGTGGACATAAGATTCACGTGATGTGAACTGTGAAAGTGAATTATGTGATGCAAAATACTGAGAACATGAAAAGGTAAATAATACATAGATATCAAATTCAAAGTAAAGTGTAAATGTATTATATATTATAGTATCATATTTATTTGGGGCAAAGTATACACTCTACCTGAGGGCTTGCTGAGAAAGGTGAGTGCCCTGATAGGTATCAAATGTAGTCATACTGGGCTGCATAACATGTTAGGGCATAGGGAAACTACTTGTATGGGTGGGTAATCTTCCCTGTTCTCGGAAACTTTTGCTAGTAAAACTTTGTGTGAATGTGTGTGTATACGAGATAAACTATCTACCTGATGGCTTGTTGAGTAAGGTAAGTGCCCTGATATGCTTCAGTTGTAGTCATGGGTTGCATCAGGTATCAGAGCATAGGGGTGCTACTTGTATAGGTGGGTAATCACCCCAATCCTTAGCAACTCTCATTAGTAAAATATTCCGCATGTGTGTGAGTAAGGACAAAGAATGGTTTCATAATTGTGATAATTTTATAAATAGTGATTATATTTTGTACACTTAACCTCATGATAGTCACACACTGGTGTTAATCTATTTCAACTTACTTAAATGTGTCTCACCCGAAATGAATTCTATCATTTTTAGGACCTCCGCGTGATCGAGCTCGGTGAGCTCGAGGCTGGTGTAGTATTTTTGAGAGAGAGAGAGAGAGAGAGAGAGAGAGAGAGAGAGAGAGAGAGAGAGAGAGAGAGAGAGAGAGAGAGGGTATAGACTTTTGATGTATAATTTTTGGGTTTGTTTACGTTTTTTGAGATGTATATATATGTTTGTGAATACTGGTTGTTTGGAGAATACCTTTTGAGATTATATAGGTGTAGATACTCTAGTATATCATGGAGGAATTTTTATTATTTATGTTGTGTAATTGATGTTAGAATATTAGATACAAGTAAATGGAACACATGGCACCTGAACCCCACTTAGCGAGTTCGGAGCGTCGCACATTGCATAAGAACCAGACGTGGGACTTAGTGGAGCTTCCATTTGGGAAGTGGGAAGTGGATGCAAGTGGGTATATAGGAAAAAGGAAGCAGCTTGAGAAGAGGAAAAAGAAAAGTACAAGGCTCGCTTGGTAGTGAAAGGGTGCTCGTAGAGCAAGGGAGTATATTATAATGAAATCTTCTCCCCTGTGGTCAAGCACACTTCCATCAGGGTAGTGTTGGGGCTGGTGGTGCAACATAATTTGCATCTGGAGCAAATGGACGTAAAGATGGCGTTTCTCCATGGTGACCTGGAAGAGTTAATTTACATGACACAGTCGAAAGGGTTTAGTCAACCTAGATAGGAGCATTTAGTCTGCAAACTGAACAAGTCACTATACGGGCTAAAACAGTCTCCAAGGCAGTGGTACAAGATGTTTGACACCTATACAACCCAGATTAGCTATAGGAGGTGTGAGTACAATTACTACATCTATGTGAGGGAACTTGTGGACGGGTCTCTTATTTTTATGCTGTTGTACGTAGATGACATACTTATTGCTGCTAAAGATATGATCAAGGTAAATCGGTTGAAGACTCTGTTGGGAAAGAGTTTGACATAAAAGACTTTGGTGCAGCCAAGAGAATACTTGGCATGGAGATTTGCAGGGACCAAGTTGTAGAGAGACTGGTTATTTCAGGGCGGCTATATGGCAAAGGTGTTAGAGAGGTTTAGCATGGCCAATACTAAACCAGTGAGCACGCTTTTGGCGGTCATTTTAGGCTCTCTACCACCCAATACCCAAGTACGGATGATGAGGTTCGGGATATGTCGAGGGTCCCCTATGCTAGCACAATAGGGTGTCTGATGTATACTATGGTGTGTACGAGACCAGACCTGGCACATGCTGTCAACATGGTCAGTAAGTTCTTCTCGAATCCAGGTCGATAGCACTGGGATGCTATTAAGTGGATTCTCAGGTACTTAAGGGGTACAACTAGGTATGACATAGAGTTTAAAGGACAATAGAGTGATCCGACAGTGGTGGGGTATGTGGATGCTGACTACACAGGAGACCTAGATTACAAGAGGTCTACCACAGGGTACGTATTTACCTTTATGGGGGGGACCCATTTGCTTGAGGTCTATGCTACAATCGCTCGTGGCATTGTCTACTATCGAGTCGGAGTACATAGCAGTGGCTGAGGCTGCCAAGGAAGCGTTGTGGCTTACGAGGTTGGTCAGAGAGCTGGGTGTCCAGCAAGGTGGAGTTTGGCTGCAGTGTGATAGTCAAAGTGTCAGTTACTTGGCAAAGAATCAGGTGTACCATACGAGGATGAAGCACATTGATGTGCGGTATCACAAGGTTTGGGAACTAATTACCTCAGGGTAACTTCTTCTTGAGAAGGTCCATACATCTGACAATGCAGCTAATATGCTGATGAAGCTAGTCATGATGGACAAGTTCAAACATTGCTTAGACTTGATTAACATCACCAAGTGCTAGAGGGGATACGGACCCAATCTACAGACCCAGGAGGAGCAGCAGTTGTGCTTTTAGATTTCTAAGGTGGTGAATATTCGCCAAAGTGGAGATTGTTGAAGATGTGACTCATATTCTAAGTGGACCACATGTACCGAAGAAAGCTACGTGAAGCGAAGGGAAAATTGCATAAGAAGAGTATGCAGCACTGGGGCAAACCATCAACTGATTGGGCCAAATCATCGATGGTTTCAGGCAATACGCATGATTATTTTTTCAAACAATCGATTGATTCATTCGGTACAAATTACGAATTTTGAATTCTGGGGTGTGTAGATTGGGGTTATCTGGAGGATTTTCCTCCGGAGGATCACTATAGATGTAGTTTAGTTTTACTAGAAATTTTCTATAGGCATTAGGTTCATACTTAAACACTATAAGAACCTAATGATGTAAGCTTTGACATTGTTCATAGTGAAAAATGAAGTGCTGCTCCTGTGGATGTAGGCTATTGCCGAACCATGTATCTCTTGTGCGTTCTAGTTGTGTTTTTCTTGTTCTTATTATTTTTTGATTGCTTTTTAAGTATATTTCATCATTGAGTGTTTTCATAAGTGATTGTTGAGTGATTCGTGATTGGTTGTGTGCTTCCGCTGCACGTGTTCTGATAGGATGAAACACCAATAAGTGGTATCAAAGCTTTTGTGTGTCACGGCAATTGGAATTTGAACCAGATACTTATTGCTTGCTTTATAGGAATCGAATCTACATCAACACTTTACTATCCACGTATCTTCCTTTGAACTCACATAAAATCTCTTTTGCTGTCCTTACAATAGAATTTGTCATTTTATTTCAAACAGTATTTGCAACAACCTTATCCCTTACTGTCCAACCACACTCTTTGTTCATTTTATCTTTCAACTTTACTATATTATTTCCCCTTAAGTTCCACCATCTAGTCCTCTTGTGTTAATTTATGCTACTTCTTCTCCTCCATTTTGTAATATGAATATCTAATACTAAGACTCTATGTTGTGTAGCCAAACTTTCACCAAGAATAACCTTACAATTCTCACAAGATAGATGGTCCATGTTCCTAGTTAAGAATAAATCTATTTAACTTTTATTGTACTCACTCTTGAAAGTTATTAAATGTTCTCCTCTTTTTATAAAACAAGTATTCAATATAACCAAATCATAAGACATAACAAAATATAAGATTGTATTACCGTCCTCATTTTATCTCCATGTCCATGGCCTCTATGTGTACTTCTATATCTTGCATTATCCTTTCCAATGTGACCATTCAAATTAGTTTTTATGAATGTCTCTTTAGATATTGGTATCTCCTGTAAAATACTATATATATATATATATATACATATATATATATATATATCTTCCCAAATTTATCTTTTTAGATTTTCATCTAAGTTTATTTGGGGAGCATATGCACCAATGACATTCACTATCTCCAAGCCTAAATCTATCCTGATTTTAATGATCATATCTCCTATTCTTGTAACATCTAGTACATTATCTTTTAGGTCTTTATCGACAATAATACCCACCCTATTTTTATGTTTCTCTTTAATAGTGTACCAAAGTTTAAATCCTGATTTTTTAATTTCTCTTCCTTTTTCTCCTTCCCATTTCATCTCATATTAAGTTAATTTTCCTTCTAAACATTATTTCCACTATTTCAATACTTTTTTTCTTGTAAGAGTCTTTATATTCCAAGTTGCTAATCTTATCTTAGTTTCTTGTGCTAACTAATTATTAACCCTCTTACTTTTATATTACTCGATCTATTGAGTTGATCTAGGTGAATTTGGTAAGAATCCATGATAATAAGATTTGATAAAGTTTTACGTTGGCTATCAACTGTTTAACACAACCCTACTCCTTTATTCGGGTTTGGGATTAATTGTGTATACGAAGAATTTTTGTTACATAGACAAAGTACACGTTTGCATATAGTTTTGGGTAGGGGTGAGCATAATTCGAGGAAACCCGAATTAACCAATCAATTTCAATCAGTTCGGTTCGGTCAAGAAACAGGTTCGGTTCGGTTACAATTTTACCAATTTTTGGTTAATCGGTTATTGGTTCGATTAATAGGAATTTTAATTCAGTTAATTGAATTAACAGAATTAATAATTAATTAAAATTTAAATAAAATTGGGATGGGGGATTTAAATTAAATTAAGTTAATAGTAATATTAACCCTTGATTGTTGAAGGCCCAAAGCCAAAATTGGAATCATTGTAAAATAAATTTCCTCAACAAGAAACACAATTCTATTACTCCTGCACAACACGCATATATAAACACACATTTTTTGAAATTCACTTTCAAGTTAAGAATTAGTAGTTGAAAGTCCAACAATCAAATTGTCCATGTTTTCCGAATGGGCAACATCACACATAGCTCAGGACTATGACCCACCCGATACTTAACTAGAGGCTCTTTGACAATAACTATAACGAAGGAAATACAATTAGAATTAGGTAACGGTGTAAAATGTAACGACCCGAAGAATAATGGTATTTAAATAATAAAAAGAAATGGGAAATGGAAACAGGAACAAAAAGAGTGTCGATAAGGACACTCGGATTCCATCCCATAGAACTAAGGTATCAATGACGTCCTCCCACGTTGAGTCATGAAATTAAGTGCGTAATCAGATAAAATAGGGCAAGATGGTGCAGTGGTACATGTTGGCTGCAAAAAATCCATAAGAATGTGTTGTGCAGGTGCAACCATATATTCTTCAAAACTCATTTCTTTTTCTTTTTCTTTTTTTTCTTTTTCTTTTTCATGAGAAAAATTAAAATAACGGGAAAAACACTAGTTTGAAACTAAAACTAACATTCCCCGACAACGGCGCCAAAAACTTGACTCACTTCTAAAAATGAGTATCACTAGGGCTATCCCAAGTATAGGAGCTACGCCGTATAATAATTAGCCCAAATAGGTCAGATCGTCTCCAGGAGGAATGCAGATTAGTTCTAAACTAGTGCGAAATAGGCGAAGAAAATAAGAAAACAAATTTTATTGAACATGGTTCAGATTCGAAATCTTGGGATTTTTGAAAGTTTGTGATGGAATTGAAATGACACAAAACCTAAACTAAAATTTTAACATGCACAAACCAACCAAACAACTCAATAATTAAATAAAGATAAACTAAAATTAAACCTCAACAATGACTTAAGAATAAACACCCACTCAGTACAATGATGACTTGAATGAAATATAAGGATCATGCAACATTTCAACTAAATAAAAAAAATAGCTAAACTAAACAATAAGTAAAGCTTAACTAAATAAATAAACTAGACCTAACAATAGATAAACTCAAACAACTCTTAAATAAGGATAACTAGATTTAGACTAATTAAAGCTCCAAGACATTTAACATGACATTAACTAAAACAAAACAACTAAACAATCACAAAGGAAAGAGAGAAAATTAGGGTGAGACTTAAACAAATATTTAGTTTCAACATTAACTTTAAATAAAGGCAAGGCAAACTCAATAACAAAAATACTCAACAAATATTTATTCCTACAATGGCTTCAAAATAAATAAAAAAGACAAACTGAATTTAATGATATAAATAACCCAAGAAGAATTTAAATTCAACAATTACTTTAAAGAAATACTGAACTTAACAATTTAAATAATCCAAACTAGTGCTTAAATTTAAGAGAGAGAGAGAGAGAGAGAGAGAGAGAGAGAGAGAGAGAGAGAGAACTTAAACAAGCATTAATCTAATACAAAATGTTTCAACAATGAAATAAACCAACACATTAATTGACTTAAATAAATATTTAACTCCAACACTAACTTTAAATAAAAATAAACTAAGATCTTAACAATAAAAACAATTCGAATAAATGTAAAATCTAAAATAGAGAGAGAGAGAGAGAGAGAGAGAGAGAGAGAGAGAGAGAGAGAGAGAGTAGTTGTGAGTTGAAGAATCCCCTGCTGCTCCTTGCTGCCTGCAACTCTCCTATGCGGCACTGCCCCCTCCTCTCCAAGAAAAGCTCCCTCAAAACCTTATTGAAAAGCTTTCTTTTCTTTACTTTTCTTTTTCTTTCCTTTCTTGCCCTCCAGCCTCACTCTCCCAACGCCTCACCATAAAAAAACACGGCTAGCACACCCCAATTTGCATTTTGAAAAGCCCTCCAGCACACACTTGCATGGCCGGGTCACCACTTCATTTTTTTTTCTTTTCTTGTTTCTTCTCTTTTTTTTTTTTTTCTGTTTCACCTCGCACAAGCCCTATTTTGACCATTTTAGAGCTTGTATCTCTTAAGGCTCAAAACACACAAGTTGTAGAGCACTCCCTCAGCTTTCCCCATAATTTTAAATCGTCTTGATCGGAACTCGAACAAGAAATTTACGCCCAAATTACGGAGTAATACCGAAACAGTCCATAAAACAGCATATGGTAACTTCACATCCGATTTCGACCTTGATGCAGCTAGTATTTCTCAAAACACAAAATTGGAAAATTATAGAGCGTTTTCTCATCTTTTTATAGCATCTTAAATCATTGAAATCGGAGGTCAGATGAGAGAGTTACGCACAGATTACGAAGTACTATCGATTTTTAGCTTCCAATAATCGCCCTATGATAAAAATACCAAAAATTTTTAATTTACTTAATAAAACCCAAATGTTATAAATAGGACACAATGTTAATTTATTGAGATTAATTAGACATTTAATTAAAAATATAATTTGTAATACATGAATTAAAACACCTAATTATACAATTTAAGCGCGTAATCAATATACTTTGTAACTTAATGGAAATTCTCAGTTTTTTCAACTTGTGTGCAACCTTGTTTTTATAAATTTGAATCAAGCCCTATAGATATGAAATTTTGTCTCTCAATTTGATATCCAATACAACATCCAATCACTCTTTCCAAATACTTAGACCTTAAATAAACTTTAAGTTAAAGAGTCTTGGGGTGTTGAATCAATCAACATACTACTTTACAGTTTTCGCAATAGATTGATCAACTAATGTACTCCCTTTCGGCTTCCACAATCCCAAAAACAAATTAATCTTAAGTTTATTTAATATCTAATCCACGTAGTGTATATGATTTAGATATTTAAAACATCCACACAGTTTTATATGTGTGCTAGAAATTAAAGAGAGTAAAGGGAAAGAGAGAGTGAAACCAGAATTTTTACGAGGTTCGGCTTTTACCCAGCCTACGTCCTCGTCTTTGGAAAACCACCAAAGGATTCACTAAAACCAGTTCCTTTGCCAGGCGGAACAACACCGTTTACACAACACTCCTTCAATTAGGCTAGAGCCCACCTCTTCAAACGATATACCCTCATTCGATCACTCCTTCAATTAGGCTAGAGTCCGCCTCTCTAAGCAATATTCTCACGCTTAGCCAACGATCCAAATAACCTTGAACTGTCAATATCTACAAGATACAAATCAAATAGATGTACAAAGAATGCTCTCAAATAGAGCTGATTAGTACAATTGAAAAACTAATATACTTTAATTCAAAAATATCAAAGGAATGAAGCAAGAAGCTCAGTACAAATATCACAGGTTTCCTTCTCTTGAATGTAACCAATAATTCTGTTTGTAAGATTTAGAGAAGATGTGAAAAGCTTAGAGATTTCTCAAGAAATTCGTAGCAAGTCAGAGCTTAGAGCAGATAGCAAGATAGCTTTGAGTGAGAGAGCTTTTGAAAGATTATTCAATGCTTGTTATTTTTGTGAAGATCATAAACCATGTATTTATAGGCTTGAAATCCTTCTTAAATGTGCTACCCAAGTTTACTTGGAGTTCCCCCCCAAGTTTCCAAAAAGAATAGGCTCAAATAATTTAATTTTTGAAATTAGGAACTTTAAAAAATCTGCCAATTACTGAACTTCGGTTGCCTGAAGTGCAACTACAGTCCCTTGAAGTTACTTCAGTAGCCTGAAGATATAGGGTCAGACGCCTAAAGCAACACTGCTTGTTCTAATTTCTTTCAATATATCCTCAGTCGCCTAAGGATAAAACCTCAGTCGCCTGAACAGTAAAAAATTTGTTTTCTTCTCTCTTTTTCAAAAAATATTTGGCTTTCTTGCTTTCTATCTTTTGAAAAACATTTTTCGGGGTTTTCAAATAAAGTCTCTAAGTCCATTTATGTCCCCTAATGAGCTTCTTTTAATTCACAATGACATTTTATACTTGAAGTACTTACATGAAACTTTCCTAAAAATATAAACACTTCTTGTTCTTTTAAAACTTCATGGTTATCTTTAAGCTTTGAGTTCATTTTTTTCAACTACCATTGAGCTTCCTTTTTTTATCACTTCATGACACATCATACACCTTTGAGCTTGTTGGTGATCTTTTGATAGTTCCTTTGAAGCTCTGTTGATTTTGGCTTTTTGAGTTTCAAGAAAACATCATTACTTGAACACACAACATATTAAACTTTTTCTTCATTTGTTACCATCAAAACAAAAGGTGAAAGCCTTGTTAGGCTAATAATCTCCCCCTTTTTGATGATGACAAATAAGGAGCGAAAATTGATAAAAACTTTTAGAACGCTCCCCCTTACAGTAAGCATAGTATTAAACAGATTTAAGCAATGTTTTTATAAAGTAGTCCAAAACTCAACATGGTATTTGCAAATCCTTATAACATATTATAATATTTTATATTTATCAAGGCATTTGCATAGCTCATATATTTCATATCGTCAACATTCATAGCATATTGTATATTCAACATTAAGCATTTTCCATCTCACTAAACCATAGATATTTTTCCTCTCTAATCCATCACTCCACCTTTCACATCATGCAAAAAGGGATACAAAATTGTAATACAAAGAGCAAAGAAACATATAGATATGTATCAAAGTAGAAGAGTCATAAATAGTACAAACCAAAACATAGGACTAAAATGTGACCTACACCAATACAATGCATCACAAAAATAATAAAGATTTGTGTTTAAGTTTACATCTTAAAAGCTAAGAAACTTAATCATCATGTCCTTCATCATCAGCACCATCAAAGGCATCACTTGCATCATCTTATTCTACTTCTTATTCTTCTTAATTCTTAGTTTCTTCAGTACCATCATCTTCAGTTTCTTCCTCTTTGTCATCTCCTTCCTTATCTCCTTCACTTTCCTCCTTATCTTCTTCTGAGGAGTCACTACCACGAGGTATGGAGCTGGTGTCCATGATATCACCATGAGAAGAACTAGCTCATGCCTGTTCAATTCGTGTGAGACGTTGGTTTAAGGAAGAGTAATTTTCCTGAAGAGACTGAAGACCATTACGCATGTCATGAGTGAAGGATTGAAACTCAGAATAGAAAGACATGAACCAAGAAGGGGCTTCAGATGCAGTTCTTTGTGGCTGAGCCTGAAGTGGAGGAGGTGGTACAACAGTTGCCCTTCGTTGACTACCTCTTTTGGAACACCAATTCTGATCCGGTTTTTCATACCCCATTTGTTTAAGGGTAGTAGAGATAAAAAGTTCATACCTAGTCCTCTTAATGAACAAGTCTGTTGGTGAAATGACACTTAGTTTTGCAAAAATAAGACTGAGAACTCCACCGTAAGGAAGAGTGATTCGAGATGCATCAAACTTAGCCCACATCCATTTTATAATAAGGCTGGCTAAGTCAAGTTTCTTCTCCTTTAACAAACACCACATTACGAAACAATCAGCATATGAAATATGGTCATAGGATCCAGCTTGTGGTAAGATGTTATTGGTGATGATCTTTTGGAGGATTTGAGCTTTCAAGCTGAGTTGTTTATATAGTGGAGAATGCCCAAAGTAAGTCATTTGATGCTCCATGACTAATGGAAAAAATTCTTCCGGTGTAAAGTCTTATTGGAGTATCCATGATTGTCTTAATATAGGGCATTCAAAGTTTTCGGGAGTGATATTTAGGATGGGTGCTAAGGTTTGTGGCGTAAGAACTATTTTCTTACCCTTTACATCAGTTGATAAGGAATTCTCCCCCTAGGTCATATTTGCATACAATATTTTTATCAAGTTTGGAAAGATCCCTTTGGCTTGATACTCAATGAAATTCTTCCATCCGATGCTTTTAAACAAGGGTAGAATTTCAGGAAATTTGGCACTGAAGAAATGAATATCAAGTACCTTACCAAATATTGGTTCACTGGTGAGGAGTCGAGTCCTATAAAGATGCTTGGATTGAGAAGATACCAACCATCGCTTGATATTGGGATCATCTCTACTAGAGGATGAACCACGGTTTGCTGTCTTCTTGGTTCGAGGCATAGTGAGGATTTGGGGAGTGAACAAATATCGATCAGCAAACCCTAGATTTTGTGGGGAAGATGAGTAATCCTGCAAAGGAGCTAGGATTTGTAGGTTTTGGAGTAAGGGATTGAGAGAAAAATGGCGAGGGAACTTCGGGTAATTGATATACCAGAGTTCAGGAGCCTAACGTTTAAGAAAAAATAGGGTTTCAGCCGATAAATATTAAGGGGATCTGCAAATTCAGGCGCCTAAAGATTTAGTTCGGTTGCGTGAAGAATTTCTGGAATGAATTTTAGCAGGTAGAGGCACTTCAGTCGCTTGAGGGTCAGACTTCAGTAGCCTAAAGTACCTTTAGGAGTCTGAACTTGCAATTCGATTGACCGAAGTATCTAATTTTCTCAAGTCTCTTTGTCTTCTTGATTTGAATCCTTCCTAACTTGTTTCCCTACTGTGTAAAAGTCCAAGTTCTCTTTTTAGCATAACTTTCTTTGTTCTCTAAAAGGGAATGGCTTAATATCTTTGACATCCTTGGTTAGGCGTTTCATCTAGGTACCCATACTTTCTTGGGTTCGGATAGTTTGTTAAGACTTGATTTTTCTTTTATTCGCCATACTTATTTAATTCTTTCATTTTTCCTTTTTAATGGACATTCGAACTTAATGTGTCCTTTTTTCTTACATAGATAGCATATGGTGTGCATGTAAGCATTTGAGGAGGTGCTGGCATAGTCTTTGGAGGCTCTTGTAAAGTACCCCATACAGAGGTTCTTCTTCCTTGTATTTTCAACTTCATTTAATCCTATGCCTTCTTAATTTAAGGTCATTCTTTATAATCCTATCATTTTGTCAAAGTTTTCCTTTCCTTTTGTAAAGTTGTGAATGATCTTTTCTTTATCTTCAATTTGATTTTTGAGATCATTTATCTCAATATCTTTCTTATCATCAACCTTCTTTTGTGATTTCTCTAATTCTTGAAATAATTTTCTGATTCTATCCTCTAATTTAGAAATATATATGTCTTTCTCATATTCCATAGAGGATAGGGATTGAAGATCTTCTATCAACTTTTCATTCTTACTCTCTAGTTTCTTGATTTTTAAATCTTTTTCATTTTCAGCAAGATTTTTAGATTCTTACTCCTTTGTCATAGCTTCATTCCTACTTTCTATTTTCTTGATTCTTGAATCTATTTCTCTTTCAGCTGTTTTAAGGGATTCTAATTCTTTCATTATACCTTCATTCTAATTCTTCAATAAAGTATATAGTTTAGTTACATTAATTAACATCTTATGCACCTTGAATAAGTCATTTTGAAGTTCTTCATAAGATGGCATGCTCTCATTATCAGATTCATCACTACTATAAACATTTACCGATTTGGATGAGGAACTTTGTTCTTTATCATCATCCCATGCCATGAAACAAGTATAAGCAACCTCTAGGTCACTTGATTCACATTCCGCACTACTTGTGCTTAAATTTATCCCAAGTAGTGGCTTTCATGGCCTTTTTGTTTTTCTTCTTAGACTCTTTCTTAAGTAGTGGACATTCCGATTTTATATGTCCAACTTTGTTGCAATTATAACATGTAGGAGTTTTATTTTTAGATTTTTTTTTGCTAATTTCTTTTTCTTTTTCTTCTTCATCTGATTCAGATTTGGATTTTCTTTTGAATTTATTTTTCCTTCTTAGTATTCTTGCTAGCTTTTTAAATATGTAGGCTAATTCATCTTCATCCATTTCTTCTTCACTACTAGAGTTTTCTTTTGAGGCTTTGAAGGCTATAGATTCTTGTGCTTTGAATTTTCCACTCCTTTCATTCATTGACATTTCATATGTGAGTAGAGAACCTATATCTAAGGAGGTATTTTTTCAAATTTCTTCCTTCGGTTATTGCAGTGGCTTTAGATTCCCATATAGGTGGAAGACCTTTAAGAATTTTTCTAATCATTTCATAATGTAGGTTTTTCCTAAGGCATTTATGGAATTTATTATGTGAGTGAATCTAGTGTACATACTAGTTATGTATTCATTTGGGTTCATCTTAAAAACTTCATATTCGCTTGTAAGCATATCAATCCTATTATCCCTTACATCAATAGTGCCTTCGTAGGTTACTTCTAGCTTGTCCCATATTTCCTTGGCCGATTTGCAAGCCATTACTCTATTAAATTCATTCATATCTAAAGCACAATATAAAGCATTCATATCACTAGAATTAACTTGCAACATTTTGTGATCTAAGTCAGTCATATCCTTTTTCTCCTTAAGAATTTGTTTTCCGTCTACTAGTTTAAGGGGAATTAGGTCACCATCCATGACAATCTCTTAAACTTTCCAATTCATAGTTTGAAGATATATTCTCATCTTTGTTTCCAAAATGTATAATTTAAACCACAAAAGATGGGTGGCCTAGTTGACGATTGGTCCTCTCCAAAGGAAGCTACGCCTATGTGAGCCATTAAGATCTTTTTATAGCTACTAATTAAGATTTTCTATAACCCCGTTCTGATACCATTTGAAAACAAAGGTATAGTCCCAAGAGGGGGGTGAATTGGGTTTTAAAATTTTCTTTTAATTCCTTTAATGAATACTTAACCTTTTGTTGATAATGCACAACAACTTCTTTTTTATTCAATCCACAACCACACAAACATTCAATCAAACAAATTATCCAAGCCAATCAATCATAAAAAATTTAATCAAAATATACTTTGCAACTTAATGGAAATTCTCAGCTTTTTCAACTTGCGTGCAGCCCTGTTTTTATAAATTTGAATCAAGCCTCGTAGATATGAAATTTTGTCTCTCAATTTGATATCCAATACAACATTTAATCACTCTTTCCAAATACTTAGACCTTGAATAAACTTTATGTTAAAGAGTCTTGGTGTTGAATCAATCAACGTACTACTTTACAGTTTCCGCAAAAAATTGATCAACTAATATACTCCCTTTCGGTTTCCGCAATCTCAAAAACAAATTAATCTTAAGTTTATTTAATATCTAATCCACGTAGTGTATATGATTTAGATATTTGAAACATCCACGCAGTTTATATGTGTGTTGGAAATTAAAGAGAGTAAAGGGAAAGAGAGAGTGAGATCGGAATTTTTACAAGGTTCAGTTTATACCCAGCCTACGTCCTCACCTTTGGCAAACCACCAAAGGAATCACTAAAACCAGTTCCTTTGCTAGACGGAACAACACCGTTTACACAACACTCCTTCGATTAGGCTAAAGCTCGCCTCTCCAAACGATATACCCTCATTCGGCCACTCCTTCAATTAGGCTAGAGCTTCCCTCTCTAAGCGATATCCCCACGCTTAGCCAACGATCCAAATAACCTTGAACCGTCAATATCTACAAGATACAAATCAAATAGATGTACAAAGAATGCTCTCAAATAAAGCTGATTAGTACAATTGAAAAACTAATATACTTCAATTCAAAAATATCAAAGGAATGAAGCAAGAAGCTCAATATAAATATCACCGGTTTCCTTCTCTTGAATGTAACCAATAATTCTGTTTGTAAGCTTTAGAGAAGATGTGAAAAGCTTAGAGATTTCTCAAGAAATTCATAGCAAGTCAGAGCTTAGAGCAGATAGCAAGATAGCTTTAAGTGAGAGAGCTTTTGAAAGATTGTTCAATGCTTGTTATTTTTGTGAAGATCATAAACCATGTATTTATAGGCTTGAAATCCTTCTTAAATGTGCTACCCATGTTTACTTGGAGTGCCCCCCAAGTTTCCAAAAAGAATAGGCTCAAGTAATTTAATTTTTGAAATTAGGAACTTTAAAAAATCTGCTCGTTTCCGAACTTCGATTGCCTGAAGTGCAACTTTAGTCACTTGAAGCCACTTCAGTAGCCTGAAGATATAGGGTCAGGAGCCTGAAGCAATACTGCATGTTCTGATTTCTTTCAATAAATCCTTAGTCACTTGAGGATAAAACCTCAGTCGCCAGAATAGTAAAAAATCTGTTTTCTTCTCTCTTTTTCAAAAAATATTTGGCTTTCTTGCTTTCTATCTTTTGAAAAACATTTTTCGGGGTTTTCAAATAAAGTCTCTAAGTCCATTTATGTTCCCTAATGAGTTTCTCTTCATCTACAATGACATTTTATGCTTGAAGTGCTTACATGAAGATTTCCTAAAAATATAAACACTTCTTTGAAAACTTCGTGGTTATCTTTGATCTTTGAGTTCATTCCATCTTCAACTATCTTTGAGCTTCCCTTTTTTATCACTTCATGACACATCATACACCTTTGAGCTTGTTGGTGATCTCTTGATAGTTCCTTCGAAGCTTTGTTGATTTTGGTTTTTTGAGTTTCCTAAAAACATCATTACTTGAACACACAACACATTAAACCTTTCCTTCATTTGTTACCATAAAAACAAAAGGTGAAAGCCTTGTTAGGCTAACAAATCTGAATGTATTAAATTCAGGGGGAGTGATATGACTTATTGCTTATATTAATTTGTTTCCTTATTTTTCAATTGGTATTATGAATTAATGAAATTTTCAATTGGTATCATGAACTATGAATGACAAATATGACTTTTGAAGTATATTTAGCTAATATGAATTGTGTGCAACATATGCTTGTTTGTGAATTTAAAGATGTTACAATACATATGCAATATGAATAACAAATATGAAATACACATGACTATTAAAGAAGTTTTTGAGCAAATTTTGAGCATGATGAATTTTGAGCTAATATGAACCTTCACTAAGATCTGTACTTTTGCTTATGGTTGCTCATAGCCCTAGTAATTATACATTTTTCTTGTTTATCTTACTCTTTTTGATTGATGTCAAAAGGGGGAGAAGTTTTGGGCAAATATTGAGCATAAGCATGATATTAAAAATTGAACATGATATATATATCAGAAGGGGTAGAAGTATTTGATATTGAATGATATTGATATTGAATGATGTAATTTTAATATATGAGCATGGTATGTAAAAATAATTTATAATTTTTGAAATTGACCTTGATATTGCAAATATTGTTAAGATGATGCTTATTGTAAGGGGGAGTCTTTTTAAGGCTCACTCAAATTTTTACTCCTTATTTGTCATCATCAAAAAGGGGGAGATTGTTAGCCTTATAAGACTTAACATCCTATTTTGATGCTAACAGATAAATTGAACTTAACATATTTGGTTAAGTGATGACATTTTAGGACTTAACTATGAGAAAGCAAGGTCAAGTGTTCAGAAGGATTCATGAAAGCTTATATTTCAAAGAATGATGATCATATGAAGCTTACAGCATGGATTTAAGGATGATTTATCAAAACTTGAAGATCATGAGAGCATATGGAAACCTAAAGACTAACTCAAAGCTCAAGTCAAAAGGAACTTAAAGCGAAATACCATGAAAGGCTTGAAGAGGAGAGTTTTAGGCTTTAAGGACAATATTGTAAGTACTTCATATTTGAATATCTCTTGAAATATGTTGAAGCTCTTCAAGATACTATATAGACTTAGAGACCAGTTTTTGAAAACTTTGGAAAATGATTTTGAAAAGTCACAATTAAGTTTTTTCAAATAACAAGGGTTTAAAATCTTTAAAAAAAAAATGAAAGTTTTGAAAAAATGGACTACTCAGCCGACAAATTAGATTGTACTATGGTTCCTCAGCCGACTGACCTTCCATAACCTTTAAAACCTTTAAACCGAACTGTTCAGCCGACTGACAAAATTGACCTATGTCTAGTCAGCCGACTGATAAGGGGACTGTCCAGCCGACTGATAAGGGGACTGTCCAACCGACTAACAATATTGAACTGAGTTCAGTCATCCGACTAAAAATTTATTTTTAAAATTTCTGGACAAACAGAATGATGTCAGCCACCTGTCCAGCTGACTGACCTATACAAAAACTGACCCAGTCGAGTGACTCAGCCGACTGATCCTACGGGAATTTAAATTTTGAACTTTAACTGAAAAATTATAAAAATTAGTTTTTCAAGTCTAAACGTTATAAAAACTTGGTGGACACTCCACATAACTTGGGAAAAAAGGAAACTTACCCCCCTCTTAGGACTACACCTTGGTTTTCACCATGTAAGTTCACAGGTAGTGGAAGCAAGTGTCTGGTACTCAGCTTTGGCGAAGGAGTGAGAGACTGTAGTTTGTTTCTTAGTGCGCCAGGAAATCGGACTAGTGTCCAGTTGTATGAAAAACTCAATGGTGGAGCGGTGAGTGAGGGGACAACTAGCCCAATCCGAATCAGAATAGGTTGAGACTTGAAGAGTGTTGGCAGTAGGAAAAAATAAGCCTTGGCTTGGAGAAGCCTTAATGTATTGAAGAATGTGTAAAACAACATCATAATGTGGTTGTCTGGGATGGTACATAAATTAACTGAGAATGTTGACTGGAAATACAATGTCGGGACGAGTGATGCTGAGATATATTAAACGTCCAACGAGTCGTTGAAACGAGCTTGGATCGGAGAGAAGATCACCATAATTATTATTGATCTTGAGATTTTGTTCCACGTGAAAGTTAGCAGAACGAGCACCAAGATGACCGCTATCAGTGAGGATGTCAATAGCATATTTTCGTTGATTAAGAAATATGCCAGTGGGAGAGGAAATATTTCAGTTTGCCAAGATCCTTTAGTTTGAATTTTTGAGTAAGCATGGCTTTGAAAGTACTAATATCAGAGAGATCATTGTCTGCCATGAGAATGTCATCAACATAAACAAGTATGAGAGTAAAAGACTGACATCGAGAGCGGGTGAAGAGAGAGTGATCAGCCTAAGGTTAGGTGAAACCCTCAGCAAGTAAGATAGAAGATAATTTAGAGAACCAATTGCGAGAGGCTTGCTTAATGCCATAAAGTGATTTCTGAAGATGAAAAACATGAGTCTCCCCCTGTTTGCAATAACCCGGTGGAGGGGTCATATAAACCTCCTCATCAAGGTCGCCATGGAGAAAAGCGTTGTTGACGTCCAATTGAAGGAGATGCCAATTCCGAGCTGCAGCCACTATAAGAACACACCTAACAGTAATGAGTTTAGCAACATGAGCAAAAGTTTCATGATAATCCAAACCTTCTACCTGAGTGTAGTCGTTGGCCACCAAGCAAGCTTTGTGTCGCTCTATGGATCCATCGGCCCAAATTTTTGTTTTGAAGACACATTTACAGCCAATTGGTTTTTTTTTTTTTTTTCAGGTGGAAGGTGTTGAAGAACCCATATATGATTGACTTCTAAGGCTTGAATTTCAGAAGCCATGGCATCACGCCAATGTGGGTGTAGCACAGCTTGAGAATATGAGGTGGGTTTGGGATGGTAGGACATAACAAAAATAAAAGCTAACTGTTGATTACAAAAACGATGATAAGATAAAAAATAAGAGAGACAATGAACCGTACCTGAGGAAGATCATGAAACTTGTGAAGTCGTGGAGGGCTTTGGTAAAAGGGGGTAGATATAATCGTCCACGTAAAAGGGATGTGTGACAGCTCATTTTGGCCATGAAGAGATGGGTGGAGGGGGTGGTGGGGAAGGGGGTGAGGATGAGGGTGTCGATGAGGATACTAAGGGAGAAGGAGGGAGAGATAAGGGGCTAGGGGTAGGGTTGTTTGGTTAGGTAGGTAAAGTGTAGGAAGGGAGGATATCGGGAATAGGGAGTGGAAGGACTGGAGAAGATGTAGGATTTGGAGGTATGAGATGATAAGGAAAAACATTTTCTTCAAAAGTGTCATCATAGAAGATGAATTTTTTTTTTGTTTTCAAGATCGTATACACGATAAACCTTATGATGAGCAGGATAGCCTAAGAAAACACAACGAAGAGAATGAAGAAAGAATTTATTGCAATGTTGGCGAGTGGTTTGGGCATAGCACAAGCACCCAAACACTCGCGAGTGTGTATATGATGGTGGTTTCTAAAAGAGAAGCTCATAAGGGAACTTATGATTGAGGCTGAGTGAAGGAGTGCGGTTAATTAAATAAGTGGCTATGAGAATGCATTCACCCCAAAAGGAGAGGGGAAGATTAGCTTGAAAATATAAACATCGAGCCACATTAAGAAGATGGTGATGTTTACGCTCAACAACACCATTTTGTTGAGATTGTGCGCTCATGAAAAATGCCTTGATCATGAAAAAAAGATTGAAGTGGATTGGATAGAAATTCTTTACCATTATCATTGTGCATGTGCTTAATAGTGCAATTGAATTGATTTTTAATCATGGCTCAAATATTTTTAAGGCAAATAAAAGTATCAAATTTCATGCGCATAAGATAGACCCATGTAGCACGTGAATAGTCATCCACGATTGTTAAAAAATAATATGCACCAAAAAGTGAAGTTGTAGGATAACCACCCCATATGTCACAAAAAATCCAATTAAAACAAAATGTTTTCTTATTTGTATTCAAAGAAAAAGGTAAATGAGTGTGCTTTGCTCTAGCACAAACATTACAAGCCAAATGAGAACAAGAAATATTTAATTTTTTTGGAGTACATGAAATAGAAGGGTGACCAAGACGTTGATGCCAAAGAGTAGTGTCAGAAACACACTAAGAGTGGAAAATTAAGGCGGGGAGAGATTTATAGTGGTAAATTCCATCCCGTACTTCACCCGTTCCAATCAGCCTCCTCATTGATAGGTTCTGAAAAAGACAAAAGGTAGAAAAAAATAGGAACACAATTGAGATCAGTGGTGAGTTTACTGATGGACAATAAATTAAATTTAAATGAAGACATATAAAGAACATTAGAAAGAGAGAGATTATGAGAAAAACGCATAGTGTCGGTATGAGTTACCGAAACAATGTCACCATTTGGAAGCTTAATGGGGCCTGTCTAATTAAGGAGTTGAATATTATCAAGAGAAGACAAATTGGAAGTCATATAATCTGAGGCACCTGAATCAATAATTCATTCAGTATTAGAAAAGAAAACATAATGACAAGAGGCTAGGTTACTAACAAAATTGGCGTTACTAGCAAAATTGGCAGAGTTGGTGTTCGAGGGTGATAAGAGATCCAAGAGTTAACGGTATTGTTCACTAGTAAGACCAGGGACAGTAATCTCAGAAGAAGTTGAAGAACTTGTGACAGTATTTGTAGCCATTGAAGAACCAGATTATTTTATCGAGTGTTTCACGAGATTGAGACTTGTTGCTGGGATAACCATGTAGCGTATAACATTGTGCTTTCCAATGACCATCACGACCACAGTGGTCACATTTTGGACGACCATGTCCTCGCCCCTTACTATCAAAAGAATGAGAAAAATTAAGAGGAACCGTCATGGCAGCAGATTCTGTTGGAACACTAGAGATATGAAGAAGGCGTTGCTTCTCATCTTGATGCAAAATTGAATAGACTTTGGTGACGGAAGGTAAAGGATCCATGTCCAAAATTTGGCTGCAGATGGAAGCATATGAGTCATGTAACCTCATAAAAAACTGAAAAAACTCACTCAGTGTCTTGCATTCGAATTAATTCTTTTAAGACACCACAAGTGCACTGTGGTGTGAAGGCAAGCATGGCAAATTCATCCCAATAACCTTTAAGTGTTATGGATCCTTGGGTAAGAGTAGCAATGTCACACTTCAACTTGAAAATTCTAGGATTGTTACTTTTAAGAGAAACAATTCTCAAGATCCAATTATACATCATGGGGACATTCATGATAGATCAGACTGTGAACAATAGATTTATCAATGGAATTAAGGATTCATGATAAGACCATATCACTGCAACGTTTCCATAATTGAGTTTCTATTGAGGAGGACATTGGTTTGGGAAGGGTAACATTAACAAAACCAAATTTATTTTTGGCATTCAAGGCCATTTTCATAGCCCTCTTCCATGTAGGATAATTGTCACCATTGAGAAGAGTGGAGATGAGGATGGCACCTGCGTGATCAACAGAATAGAGAAAATATGGAGATGACACATCCTGAATTGATGAGGATGTTGGATTGGAGGAGGAGACCTCCGCTGATGTGATGTTGGATATAATGTCAGATCAGTTCAGATGAACCACACCGCTGAATCGGGTAGATCTGATCTCTGTGAGGGACGGTTGCTGCTGCTCTCGCCGGAGAAGACAACTGGAGACTACGAGCACTACGAAGATGATAATTAGAAGGGGAGAGATATGACACCGGAAAAATGTCACCGAAAAATCAAGAACCTATTGAAATGACGTCAGAGACTGAAAGGTGCATTGAGATAAGGCCGGAGAAGGCAGGTGTGGTCGAAGACTACCCAGAGGTCACTAAAGAGGCGGAGAGCGCGCCGGAGAGGATAATAAAGCTCTAGAGAAATTTTTGCGAGCACTAGAGATGTTGAAGAAAACTAGCCGAGAGATACGGATGCTGGAGAAGATGAAGCTGGGATGACGGGGGAGACCTGCAAACCAAGACAACGGAAGATACCAGTTGAAACGACGAGAAAAAATGAGAACCAGATAAGCAGCAATGGCAGAAAGGAGAGAGACCACGCGAGACAGCTGGAGAGGATGGAAGCGCTTCGAATGATTCAGAAGAAACCACTGCTGCATGATGCCGAAGAGGCAACTGGAACTGAGGAAACGTTGGAGAGCTGCCAGAGAGAAGAGCAGAAAGACGATGACGATACGATGCAGGCGATAGATGGCATCGGAGATGTGAGTGTGGTGGTGGTCATCAGGTGCAAACTCGCAAATATGTTGCTGGCGACGACGTTGAGGAAAATGGCATCGAATATGTCGTCGGGATTGGGTGATGAGAACCAACGACGATGGAGTTCGGGGGTGGTGACGACCGTTAGGAGGCAGAGAGGTCACTAATGGGAATAGCGGTTTAGGGTCGTTGATGATGAAGACAATGGTGAGTTGTAGACAAGAGACCCGGTAGGATGGTATGGTAGGGTTGGAGTAGTGGGAGGCAGGGTCGGATCAACGGCAGTGCAATCGGCAAGGGTTGCAGGAGATTAGGGTTGCTGCAGCGGTGCGGTTAGGCTCTAATACCATGTTAAATTTGAATAAAGACATTTTTCTCTATATTATTCAATATTACAAGGGTGTATATATATATACATGAGTCAAGGAACAAGATCACAAATTACTCCTAAATATCTGCTCCATAATAATTATACAATAATTGAAAAATGAAAAGTGTAGATATTTCTCTAATAACATTTTACCTAATATGGACTGCCCAACTAGCTTAATTTCTAAGCCCATATGCAACCAGGCGATGCAAGATTTTAAGGGGCCCAAAATCAGATATCCAAACTCCTCATCCCACCATATCACACCTCATAGACTCCACCTAAATAGCCAATCCCAAAGCCTCTTAAGCCCTTGTTTGAGTTATGAAAACTTCATTTTCCTCCATCAATATAGTTAAAACCTTAAAATTCAATCCTCAATTCTTTGCTCTATTTCTTTCTATCTCTCTATAATCCGTATTTTTAAAAGATGAATTCACACACCATCATTACAACATAGTAATACACCAAGTCACCCATGCATAGGGAAAACTGGATAATTTAGGCACACACGATATAAATGCAAAATCCAACTCCCGCAATGCATTAGTGTATCCCACATGATCAGGTATCATCATGTTCATGCACTTCATTTTTTTTCTTTATTCTAGTGTGTTTTTAAACTTGAATCATTCATGCAATTGACTATTAAATGTTTTGAAATTCATCAAATTATAAATTAAAAGGGAACTTTAGTTATCATTTTACGAAATAAAATTACCGATTGAGTAGTTAAAAAATTATCTTAAAAATAAGTAAATTATTTGTCATTTATCATAAATTATCCAATCCAAAAAACTGTCAATATGTTACTTAATTGAATCGAATATGGATGATCATTTATTCATCCGCTCATCGCCTAATCCGACACGAATTATTTAATTTGATTCAATTTGCTTTTTCAAGTCCTAGTATTGCATATTGGAGATTGACTATGTTCCTTTGTGTAATTCAGATCCTTAGCCTCCAATTAATCAAAAAAAAAAAAAACATTTAAAATATCCATGTATTCTAATACATAACAAATTTATTAATTGTATTAACAAATTTTAATTCAGGTCAAATCCATTTTTCCATCATCATTTTCTGTAAACATAAAAGCATATATGGGAAATTGTTCCCCTCCCCCCTCCCCCTCAATTTTTTCTGTTGTGTAGGACGAAATAATTCATTAGCTGCAACAACTTAAAAAAAAATAAAAAAAATAAAAAAATAAAAGGAAAAAATGGAAAGGAGAAAACCAGAACAGCCATGATGCCTATTGTATTCACCTTTTTTTAGCCTTAATAAAACTGACCACAATGGCTATAAGCGAAAGAAGGAATGCCGATCCCACAAACAGCTTTGCCCTTATTGAAGGAGGATGCTTCGCTGGAGTTGCTTCATCACTAATTGGGCCTTCCTTTTTCGCACCCTCATTTCCCTCTTCAACTCCACCCTCATCTCCCTCTTCAACTTTATTCTCTCTAGGAGCAACCTTTTCTGCCTCACCACTTCCTTCTCCTCCATCTTCACTTTCTATTTCCTCTGCGCCAGCACCTTCATTTTTGGTATGCTCATCGGCACACACTTTCCTAATTGCCTGCTCAGTTTCTTCCTCATCGCGTGGTTCTTCTGCACCTTTTACAGCCTTCTGCGATTCCCCTTCCGCCACTGATTCCCCAATTTCTTCTTCTTCTTCAGCTGCTTCTTTGTTAATATAAGCTGATGATGCTGGCTTTGGTGATTGGGATGGATGAATCACTTCCTCCTCTACAGTTTCTGCTGCTGAAATTTCCTTTTCAGTCTTCTCCTCTTTCAAACCAACAAGCTGTTTGTCTCTGGTTACTTCACTGGTTCTCGCACTTCGCTCAAGCTCTCTGTGATCAGCAGCTTCCCCTTCCATATCTTCCTGGCTAGTAGCTGTTTCCCCTTCAGGGTATGCTGCACTTGCACCCATAATTTCATCCTCTGCATCACGATTGATTATTTGATCTCCTGTTTCTTTCTCACATTGATCAATTTCCTCTTCTGGGTCTTTAATTTCTGCTGCTTCTTTGGGTTCTCGCTGCAATATTATTGCGTCTCTCTGCTGGCTCTCTGTTTCGGGAACCTCCTCCAGTGTGGTCTCTGTCGTCGTGTGCGATGCCATTTCCTTTATCCCAACCCCGCGAATTCCTCCTCTTGCTAACTTGGGCATGAGAATTGTCAAAGTGGCTTCTTCATCATTGAACTTTGCCTTGATTCTGTCCAAATTCACCCCCTCCGGAATTCCGAATACCTTTCTGAACTTTCTCATCATCTCTACTTCTTTCTTGTACATTTTCCTTCCCAACTTCACCGTCTCTTGAACGTCTGGCTTCTCGCCACTAATTTCAATCTGAGACCCGTCTTCATTTATCTTGATCTCGATGCTTTCTCTTCTGAAACCTGCATGTGTTTTTTGGCTTTAAATTAAAACATGAGAGAAGTCTTGCAGAAAAATACATAGATGCATGCGCATCACACGCATACAAAGAGAGAAAGGGGCTTCAAAAAAAAAAGAGAGAAGGTAAAAAACCTTTGAGATGGGCTGTAAGGATGAACATGGTCTGTGTCTCTCTGGACAAGAAGAGATCATGGCCGGCTCCATCATTCGCAATCCGAAGGTGGGTGGACGCATTATCATCTGGGGTTCTACTGATTCTCAGTCCCAATTCAAATTCCATTAATGCAGATTCTGAATTTTGATTTCGTTTATGATGGATTCAGCCGAAGAATACGCACAAAAAAAGGTACTTAGGGATGGACAATATTCTATATATGTATATTTATGGCAGCAATGAGCAAAGCACATATGCATTGCTTCTGGTTCTTATGCCTTGGCGGTTGAAACGGTTGCTTTTTCATGCTGTTATGCCTTGGCGGGATGCTACGTTTCTTTGATATGGTAAGGCGTGTTGAATCTGACCAAAATGAGGTGCCATATATGGTGTTTACATGGACTTGAAATCACTGAGTTTTTCCCTGAAAAATTGCCCGTTTTGATGTTTACGTAATCTCGTTAGACCATTCAAGATTTACCACGCGTTAGTACCTACTTCTTTCCCAAACAAATTTTGTTGGATCGTTCAACAAAATTTATTTGAGTTGCATCAAAATGAGATTAGTCTGATCGTTTAAATCTCGCTGAATCATCTAACAAGATTTACATTGCATGCGATTTTTTTAAAAATGAGGAAAGACATTTATTTTATTGGTGTAGGTAAATATTTTACATTTCATGCTTTTAGCATTAATTCATGAAAGTATGAAAGTTAGAAATTAAGAGATAAAATATGATCTAATATATTTTTTAAATGGAATTTAATATTAAAAATAAAAGTAGACATCAAAGAATATAAATATGTATTAATATTGAAAAAGTTATTCTTTGTAACATATTACTTATGGATTGAGTTTAAGAAAATAATCTTTTTACATAAATCAAAGTTGGGGTAAGGTGGTTCCGAGCTCACTTTTTATTCTCGCAAAAACGGAGAGTTTTATGACCCAAAAATTTTTTATTATAAATTTTATGTTTAAACTTAATGAACAAGTGAGAATAGCAATCAAAAATGAGATTCTTTTTTTTTTTTCATTTTGTACTTGAATCAATGATAAAATTGCTTATTTGCATGAAATGATTTCTTTACATAGATATAGAGTTAATAAGACATGATCATAATCTTTTCTTCTACTTTTACAAAATAAAAAAACCTTGTGATTGACCAATATTCCATTTTGCTCTAAATCAAGTAGTATATACATAGATATGCATATGTGTGTGTATAGAGTCCGTGCAAGCGGCCTCCCGAATGAAGGTAGATGGGTCAAACATTCAAAGTATCGAATTATTGAAAAAAATTTGGCAGTCTCTTTTAAAGAATGACCATATGTTCACAAATTTATCATAGGCAAATCAATGCTAGTATGTTCACAAATTTCATTCATAACTTTCATATACATTTAAAGTATCGAATTAGTGTAAAAATTTTGGTAAAGTCTCCTTTAAAAAATGATCATATCCATCCATGCACCTGTTTAAGGACAACAATTTTCCTGGGCAATCGAAACCAATTTGTTCACAAATTTCATTCACAGTATTCATACACATTCAAAGTATTGAATTACTATAAAAATTTCGATAGTCTCCTTTAAAAAAAAAATGACTGTAAAAATTTCGATAGTCTCCTTTAAAAAAATGACCATATCCATCCATGCACTTGTTCAAAAAAAATATTTATCATCGGCAATCAATACCAGTATGTTCATAAATTTCATTCACAAATTTCATATACATATACATATACATATTGGGAAACAATACATAAGAGCACCTGTTCAAATCCATGCACCTGTTCAAAGAAAACAATTTTAATCAGAAACACTAGCATGGTCATAACATTTATTTACAACTTTCATTCACAATTGTCATACACAACTTTCATTCACATGTACATTGGGAAAAATGAATAAGCATTCCCAATTATACATAAATAATGTAATGATGCTACACAAATGAAAAAAATAAATAAAATAATCGATGTTATACAAATGAAATAAAAATAATCTATGCTTCTCGGTGCCGCATGCAGGTCGTATACGGTTTCGAGATGGCTACCGTCTGCGTTTGCCCTCTCTTGGCTGCTGATCTACATTTGGTGTCCTATCTCATTGTTGTCATGTATGTAGATCATCTCCACCAAGAGGTACAACATAATCAATATTCATGCAAAGCAGATGGGGAGATAACTGGTATGATGGCTCTAGACGAGAACAAGGTGGCCTGGTGGGTGCATCGACCTCCTCTGTATCCAAAAATGTTATCCAATAGGTATGACATCAATGGGGTGGCAACAGAGTTAGAAGGGGCGTCCGCCTGTCTACTAGACGGTCTCGCTATATCAACTCCTAGCAAATACACATACGGTGTTGATAGGCTGAATACATACTCCGCCTGTACAACCGACGCCAAGAAGGTGGGACTCAATAGACGACTGGAGGAAGCATGTAGTCCTCCTATTGGAGCAGCTCGACCTCCTCATGCAGACGGTTCAAGTCGAGGTCTAGGGATCCGTCGGCCGTCCTCATGGACAAGGTCTAATCCAGCTCTCACTAAACTTTGAACTGTGGGTTTGGGAGAGATCTGATGTACCTCATGTAGTATGTCAGCTAGCAGTATATGATAAAAAATTGGTTAACCCATTTATATCGTAACGAACACATGAAAAAAGTAGGTGTGAGTTAAAGTTTTCTTACAAGGATCATATATACAACAACGATCATGTCCACGAAACGTCGTGTGATAGACTATTCCAGGTAAATTATGGGTCATTCAGATGCATCGGACCATCCTCCACCTCGACCGATAGAATATACTCTCGTCGATACTCCCATGCAGTCATATAGATCTCGTGCATAGTCGCCCAGTCCATGAACCCTCGACCGCGTCCATCAATGTGATGTAGGTCTTGCCCAAGACCATGTACATCTACCCCCGACGTCAAGAAGTGATCATGAATTCCCTATAAATGGCCAAACTAGCACAAAACTCAATCATGGAGATACCACTAGATGATATGAAAGCAGATGAGTGGCACTCAAGCTGTCCACAAGTCACTTCCCACTGCATAATCAATGGGTAGGTCGGCTATAATGTCAGTCGTGTAGGGCCTCCATATGAACTACATTTAAATAGAAGTAAAATGTAAGTGAACTATACATAGTTGGTAGAGAAAAATTATGATGTGCTACACTTCAATCATACTATACCTCATGCTTTCGGTGCATGTCTAACTCAAACTTGTACCAGGGCAAGGTATGATGCGCAATTGACGGCGCCCTCAACTCGTCCCTCCATCTGTACAAAATAAAAACATAAGTATTCGAATGTAAGGAGCAGTAAGTACTACGAATTAATATTTAAGTACTTAAAGCACAAAATGCATTGTAAATGATGTTATTACTAATTGGTATGCGAATGTGACTCGGTTAACTAGACGCCCGTCCTCATCCCCTTCAATATGCAGCACACCGAAGCGTGAAGGAGCAAAGGAGGGGCATCTTTCCCAGGCCTAAACCTGTAGTAAGCGTTCTGGGCCAGCGATCTCTCGCCTATTAACATGTATGGCGTGGCACATCTCCCTATATAGCCACGTCAAAGTCGTAGACCCCCAACTGTATGGGCAAACCTGCGTGAGGTCCTTTAGAAGTGGAAGGAATATCAAATGAGCATGTGTCCCCGATAAGTCGCAAAATAGCATCCCACATATTAGACGTAAAATGTGGGCTCGTGCGTGACATGCTACAATATGCGCATCTGCATCTGTCAGTAGCTGATAAAAATGGCTCTCTAAAAACCGTATACAAATATAGGAACCCACTAACTCGCTGTGAGGTGGCACGACCCCTAACAAACGCTTACACATCCAGTGTAGTGCAAGTCCTCCCTGACAGTCTACAGGGCCCTCTATTGGTCCACCAGTACGACTAGTGACGGGTCTCCCATCAATAGGCAGCCCGAACAAAACCACAAAATCCTCCGATCTCCATCGCTCAATGAAAGCGGTCACCAGATGTCAATTCAACTGGATATGGGCAATCTTATAGATCCCGTAGAATCCCGCATTGCAGATCCATCCAATGATGCGATCGTCCACCTCAAATCGACGCTCCACGAACTGTGTGCTTGCTCGGTAGTATAAGGGGTCGGTGATGCAGGACGGGGTGGGGTGACCTAGTCCTACAAGTTTCAACCCTCAATCAACACACACATGATAAACACTTTAAAGTCAGAATTTAATCAACCAACATAAACAAAATAAATCATGTTTTATCAGGGGGTCCAAGGATTTTAAAAAGGTATATCAATAGATTCAAATTCAGTCTCAGGTGGTTCTTTCATAAGATAGTCAAGTTATATGCCATGAACATGCTCTTCAATCATTCAAGAAGATAATTCTAAGCTACCACAATCATATTCCCATGGTTGACATTCAAATATATGTTTAAACTGAGAAATTTGGGGAATCCCGAGGCAGCTAATGAATTTTTAGCTACGAACACCCTTCCGTATTTGGGGCATAACATTCACTACATAACTCCAAATAAAGTGATTTAGGTGTCAAAAGAAAGCTAAGAAAATTTCACACAACTTTTTCTTTTAAGGTTTTTGAAGATGGGACAGTTATAACAATGAAAATCGCACATCAAGTCGGAAGACGGACATTGTCAGGCGACTGTGCAGCAAAGGGTCGGCTTAAAAACGAAATTTTTATGGGGTTTTGCGAAACTACGGTTTATGTAGTATTAAAAAAAAGAAGATGATAAACAAAGTTATGGATGGGTAGGGATGAGTTTTAACGTGTGGATCCTCTCAATAACTTACCAATGATCAATGAATATGAATCACACTAAGGAATCTGTCAAGATCGCGGTGAACTGGTGTAAAGGTTGTTGCTTGTTGTTCATCGTGTGCGAATGGCGTGAAATGATCTGAGATGGTGTAGATGTGATGGATGGATTATGATAGATAGATGTTGGATAGGTTGTTGGTGTGACGCCCTGAACCCACCAAGTGGGGCCCGGGTGCCACGTGTTCCATTTACTTGTATCTGATACTATAACATCAATTACGTAGTAGAAAAATAAACTCAGAGTTCTATATATATCCCAAAAAAGTATTCTCCAACATCCAGTATTCACAAATATACAACTCAGAAATCATAAATATAATACAGCCCAAAAATATATCCAAAGTTATACCCTCTCTCTCTCTCTCTCTCTCTCTCTCTCTCTCTCTCTCTCTCTCTCTCTCTCTCTCTCTCTCTCTCTCTCTCCCTCTCTCTCTCTCTCTCTCTCTCTCTCTAAACTGCTAGGCCAGCCCCAAGCTCACTGAGCATGATCACACGGAGGTCCTGAAAAAGATAAAATTAATATCGGGTGAGACACATCTTAGTAAGACGGAATATATTAATACCAGTATCAAGCTATCATGAGATTTGTGCACAAAATATAATCATCATTTACAAATTGACCCTAATTATGAAATTATTCTCTGTCCCTACTCACACATGTGCAACGTATTTTATTAACGAGAGTTTTCCAAGGATTGGGGTAATTACCCGCCCACACAAGTAGCACCCCTTTACTCTGATACCTTATGCAACCGGGTATGGCTACAACTGATGCTCATCAGGGCACTTACCTTACTCAGTATGCTCTCAAGTGGATAGTTTGTCTCGTATTCACATATATTCACACAATTATTTATCAGCGAAGGTTCCTGAGGATAGGTAAGATCACCCGCCCATACAAGTAGCTTCCCTATGCCCTAATATGTTATGCAGCCCAATATGGCTACATCTAATACCTATCAGGGCACTCGCCTTTCTTAGCAAGCCCTCGGGCGGAAAGTTTACTTCGCCCCAAGTACATATAATTCTACAATATATAATACATTTATTCTTTACTTTGTATCTGTTATCTCCGTAATACTCATCACTTTATGATCTTAGTTTTCACATTTCTCAGTATTTCACATCACATAATATTTCTTATCATATAATATGTCACATCGCATAATATCCCGCATCGCATAATCTATTCCCACATTTCACATAGCATTATTTGTATTCACATTCCACATCACATAATTTACTTTCACCTACACTGTTCTTGTGTTATACATTGGTTAAATTTACAATTATGCATTTAGAACTCACTACCAAATGGATAAACACTATCATGCTTCCCCCCATGATGGGTTGTGCAGCTCGTAGGCTGAACTTAACCCTAGTCGGCCCACCAAAGTTAAATTAATAACAACATCTTCAGTCTGTAAGTCAGATTGGTTGTTCCCATACTGGTCTAGACTCCAGGGGGGCTCTACCCTTCTCAGCACAATCAACCATCCCGTCTCCACACTCTTTCTAAGACGTGTAGGTGCACTAGCTCTTCAGAAATCACGCGCAACAATACTGTGCCTACTATGGTTCGCCGGAGTTCTCAAACCATAACTTGCAATTTAATATTCACATTTAACTTTGCTTTAAACAATCACACACAATATATATTTTCAACACATTTGAGTATTTCCAACATCTCATAAATATATCATAATTCAACACAGTATATTCACTTTACTCATGTCACACGATTTGAGTAATACGCATAATTATATCATCTGAAATAATAAGTCAACCCATGTTCATCATCCGTTTTACTGAAAATACACGTTAAATTATCTCCACAATTTATCCAGAAAATTCATTACTTTAATAATTCTATTTTCGCAAATAATAACTAATAACATGGCCCTAGGCTCAAAATCACAGTTCAAA